>NC_044996.1:42777634-43377634 GCF_008728515.1 Papio anubis | reverse complement strand
TGTTCTGGTTGTGCATGTATAAATACAAAATTGGTCAGGGCAAGATAATCTCAACATTCATTTTCAAGTAAATAGCATAATGACATGGGGTAGATTCAGTTCAGGTCAAATATGTGATTCTTGATGTACTACTAAAGTCTCATACTTCAAGCAAACCTTCTTTCCAATCTCTTAACTTGGAACAGGTTTTACTTTACTCCTTTCAACAAACATGTTTAAATTGAGCCTGATAAAACAGAAAAGGACATTTTAACTCTTCATCTCTTATCTGGTTCTATCTTAAGAACCTAGTTTTCAAAGAAAAATTTTACTTACATAGTTTTCCATTCTGTTACCCTTAAAAATTATTTAATTCTCCCATTGAAAAGGTCCTACTTTACTTTTGTTTCCATGAGACAAGCACATGGGGTAATATGTTGGAAAAGCTTCAAAATATGCTGCTGAAACAATGGCAATTGCTGATTCTGTACTATGCTACATATTAGGAAAACCACAATAGATACAGAAAGGAAATAGTTTCATTTGAAGATGAAAAAGGGAATGGGAGTTGCCAAGATGGCTGAACAGGAACAGCTCCAGTGTGCAGCTCCCAGCATGACCAATGCAGAAGACGGGTGATTATTGCATTTCGAACTGAGGTATCTGGTTCATCTCATTGGGACTGGTAGGACAGTGGGTGCAGCCCACAGAGGGCGAGCTGAAGCAGGGCGGGGCATTGCCTCACATGGGAAGCGCAAGGGGTTGGGGCATTTCCCTTTCCTAGCCAAGGGAAGCCATGACGGACTACCTGGAAAAACAGGACACTCCTTGCCCAAATACTATGCTTTTCCCAAGGTCTTAGCAACCAGCAGACAAGGTGATTCTGTCCTGTGCCTGGCTCAGCGGGTCCCACGCCCACAAAGCCTTGCTCACTGCTAGTGCAGCAGTCTGAGATGCATCTGCAAGGCAGCAGCCGGGCTTGGGGAGGGGCGTCCAACATTGCTGAGGCTTCAGTAGGTAAACAAAGCACCTAGGAAGCTCGAACTGGGTGGAGCCCACCTCAGCTCAACAAGGCAAGGCCTACTGCCTCTAGACTCCAACTCTGTGGGCAGGGCATAGCTGAACAAAAGGCAGCAGACAACATCTGCAGACTTAAATGTCCCTGTCTGACAGCTCTGAAGAGAGCAGTGATTCTCCCAGCACAGCGTTTGACATCTGAGAATGGAGAGACTGACTCCTCAAGTGGGTCCCTAATCCCCATGTAGCCTAACTAGGAGACACCTCCCAGTAGGGTCTGACAGACACCTCATATACGTGGCTGCCCCTCTGAGAAAAAGCTTCCAGAGGAAGGATCAGGCAGCAATATCTGCTGTTCTGCAATATTTGCTGTTCTGCAGCCTCCACTGGTGATACCAAGGCAAACAGGGTCTGGAGTGGAACACCAGCAAACTCCAACAGACCTGCAGCTGAGGGACCTGACTGTGAGAAGGAAAACTAACAAACAGAAAGGAATAGCATCAACATCAACAAAAAGGTCATCTACACCAAAACCCCATCTATAGGTCACCAACATCAAAGACCAAAGGTAGATAAAACCACAAAGATGGGGAGAAACCAGAGAAGAAAAGCTGAAAATTCTAAAAAGCAGAGCACCTCTTCTCCTCCAAAGGATCGCAGCTCCTCACCAGCAACGGAACAAAGCTGGATGGAGAATGACTTTGACGAGTTGACAGAAGTAGGCTTCACAAGGTCGGTAATAACAAAGTTCTCCTAGCTAAAGGAGGATGTTCAAACTCATCGCAAGGAAGCTAAAAACCTTGAAAAAAGATTAGACAAATGGCTAACTAGAATAAACAGTGTAGAGAAGACCTTAAGTGACCTGATGGAGCTGAAAGCCATGGCACGAGAACTTTGTGATGCATGCACAAGCTTCAAGAGCCGATTCAATCAAGTGGAAGAAAGGGTATCAGTGATTGAAGATGAAATTAATGAAGTAAAGCAAGAAGACAAGGTTAGACATAAAAGAGTAAAAAGAAATGAACAAAGCTTCCAAGAAATATGGGACTATGTGAAAAGACCAAATCTACGTTTGATTGGTATACCTGAAAGTGACGGGGAGAATGGAACCAAGTTGGAAAACACGCTTCGGGATATTATGCAGGAGAACTTCCCCAACCTAGCAAGGCAGGCCAACATTCAAATTCAGGAAATACAGAGAACACAACAAAGATACTCCTTGAGAAGAGCAACTCCAAGACACATAATTGTCAGATTCACCAAGGTTGAAATGAAGGAAAAAGTGTTAAGGGCAACCAGAGAGAAAGGTCAAGTTACCCACAAAAGGAACAGCGGATTTCTCAGCTGAAACCCTACAAGCCAGAAGAGTGTGGGGGCCAATATTCAACATTCTTAAAGAAAAGAATTTTCAACCCAGAATTTCATATCCAGCCAAACTAGGCTTCATATGTGAAGGAGAAATAAAATCCTTTACAGACAAGCAAAGGCTGAGAGATTTTGTCACCACCAGGCCTGCCTTACAAAAGCTCCTGAAGGAAGCACTAAACATGGAAAGGAACAACCGGTACCAGCCACTGCAAAAACATGCCAAATTGTAAAGACCATAGATGCTAGAAAGAAACTGTATCAACTAATGAGCAAAATAACCAGCTAATATCATAATGATAGAATCAAATTCACACATAACAATATTAACCTTAAATGTAAATGGGCTATATGCTCCAATTAAAAGACAGACTGGCAAATTGGATAAAGAGTCAAGACCCATCAGTGTGCTGTATTCAGGAGACCCATCTCACATGCAAAGATGCATATAGGCTCAAAATAAACGGATGGAGGAAGATCTACCAAGCAAATGGAAAGCAAAAAAAAAAAAGCAAGGGTTTCAATCCTAGTCTCTGAAAACAGATTTTAAACCAAGAAAGATCAAAAGAGACAAAGAAGGCCATTACATAATGGTAAAAGGATCAATGCAACAAGAAGAGCTAACCTAAATAAATAGGCATCTAATACAGGAGCACCCAGATTCATAAAGCAAGTCCTTAGAGACCTACGAAGAAACTTAGACTCCCACACAATAATAATGGGAGACTTTAATGCCCCACTGTGAATATTAGACAGATCAACGAGACAGAAGGTTAATAAGGATATCCAGGACCCGAACTCGGCTCTGCAACAAGCAGACCTAATAGACATCTACAGAACTCTCCACCCCAAATCAACAGAATATACCTTCTTCTCAGCACCACATCACACTTATTCTAAAACTGACCACATACTTGGAAGTAAAGCACTCCTCAGCAAATGTAAAAGAACAGAAATCACAACAAACTGTCTCTCAGACCACAGTGCAATCAAACTAGAACTCAGGATTAAGAAACTCACTCAAACCCGCATAACTACATGGAAACTGAACAACTTGCTCCTGAATGACTACTGGGTAAATAATGAAATGAAGGCAGAAATAAAGATATTCATTGAAACCAATGAGAACAAAGACACAACATACCAGAATCTCTGGGACACATTTAAAGCAGTGTGTAGAGGGAAATTTATAGCACTAAATGGCCACAAGAGAAAGCAGCAAACATCTAAAATCAAAACCCTAACATCACAATTAAAAGAACTAGAGAAGCAAGAGCAAACACATTCAAAACCTAGCAGAAGGCAAGAAATAACTAAAATCAGAGCAGAACTGAAGGAGAAAGAGACACAAAAAACCCTTCAAAAAATCAGTGAATCCAGGAGCTAGTTTTTTGAAAAGATCAACAAAATTGATAGACCACTAGCAAGACTAATAAGAAGAGAGAGAAGAATCAAATAGACACAATAAAAAATGATGAAGAGGATATCACCACCGATCCCACAGAAATGCAAACTACCATCAGAGAATACTATAAACACCTCTATGCAAATTAACTAGAAAATCTAGAAGAAATGGATAAATTCCTGGACACATACACCCTCCCAAGACTAAACCAGGAAGAAGTGGAATCTCTGAATAGAACAATAACAGGCTCTGAAATCGAGGCAATAATTAATAGCCTACCAACCAAAAAAAGTCCAGGACCAGATGGATTCACAGCCGAATTCTACCAGAGGTACAAAGAGGAGCTGGTACCATTCTTTCTGAAACTATTCCAATGAACAGAACAAGAGGGAATCCTCCCTAACTCATCTTATGAGGTCAGCATCATCCCAATACCAAAGCCTGGCAGAGATGCAACAAAAAAGAGAATTTTAGACCAATATACCTGATGAACATCGATGTGAAAATCCTCAATAAAATATTAGCAAACCGAATCCAGCAGCAAATCAAAAACCTTATCCACCATGATCCAAGTCGGCTTCATCCCTGGGATGCAAGGCTGGTTCAACATATGCAAATCAATAAATGTAATCCATCACATAAACAGAACCAATGACAAAAAACACATGATTATCTCAATAGATGTAGAAAAGGCCTTCGACAAAATTCAACAGCCCTTCATGCTAAAAACTCTCAATAAACTAGGTCTTGATGGAACGTATCTCAAAATAATAAGAGTTATTTATGACAAACCCACAGCCAATATCATACTGAATGAGCAAAAACTGGAAGCATTCCTTTGAAAACCGGCAGAAGACAAGGATGCCCTCTCTCACCACTCCTATTCAACATAGTGTTGGAAGTTCTGGCTAGGGCAATTAGGCAGGAGAAAGAAATAAAGGTATTCAATTAGGAAAAGAGGAAGTCAAATTGTCCCTCTTTGCAGATGACATGATTGTATATCTAGAAAACCCCATCGTCTCAGCCCAGAATCTCCTTAAGCTGACATGCAACTTCAGCAAAGTCTCAGGATACAAAATCAATGTGCAAAAATCACAAGAATTCTTATACACCAATAACAGACAGACAGCCAAATCATGAGTGAACTCCCATTCACAATTGCTACAAAGAGAATAAAATACCTAGGAATCCAACTTACAAGGGATGTGAAGGACCTCTTTAAGGAGAACTACAAACCACTGCTCAATGAAATAAAAGAGGACAGAAACAAATGATAGAATATTCCATGCTCATGGATAGCAAGAATCAGTATCGTGAAAATGGCCATACTGCCTAAGGTAATTTATAGATTCAATGCCATTCCCATCAAGCTACCAATTACTTTCTTCACAGAATTGGAAAAAAACTACTTTAAAGTTCATATGGAACCAAACAAGAGCCCACATTGCCAAGACAATGCTAAGCCAAAAGAACAAAGCTGGAGGCATCACGCTACCTGACTTCAAATGATACTACAAGGCTACAGTAACCAAAACAGCATGGTACTGCTACCAAAACAGAGATATAGACCAACGGAACAGAACAGAGTGCTCAGAAATAATACCAGACATCTACAACCATCTGATCTTTGAGAAACCTGACAAAAACAAGAAATGGGGAAAGGATTCCCTATTTAATAAATGGTGCTGCGAAAACTGGCTATCCATAAGTAGAAAGCTGAAACTGGATCCCTTCATTACACCTTATACAAAAATTAATTCAAGATGGATTAAAGACATAAATATTAGACCTAAAACCATACAAACCCTAGAAGAAAACCTAGGCAATACCATTCAGGACACAGGCATGGGCAAGGACTTCATGTCTAAAACACCAAAAGCAATGGCAACAAAAGCCAAAATAGACAAATGGGATCTAATTAAACTAAAGAGCTTCTGCACGGCAAAAGAAACTGGCATCAGAGTGAATAGGTAACCTACAGAATGGGAGAAAATTTTTACAATCTACCCATCTGACAAAGGACTAATATCCAGAATATACAAAGAATTCAAACAAATTTACAAGAAAAAAACAACCCCATCAAAAGGTGGGCAAAGGATAAGAACAGACACTTCTCAAAAGAAGACATCCATGCAGCCAACAGACACATGAAAAAATGCTCATCATCACTGGTCATCAGAGAAATGCAAATCAAAACCACAATGAGATACCATCTCACACCAGTTAGAATAGCAATCATTAAAAAGTCAGGAAACAGCAGATGCTGGAGATAATGTGGAGAAATAGGAATGCTTTTACACTGTTGGTGGGAGTGTAAATTGGTTCATCCATTGTGGAAGACAGTGTGGAGATTCCTCAAGGATCTACAACTACAATTACCATTTGACCCAGTAATTACATTACTGGGTATATACCCAAAGGATTATAAATCATGCTACTATAAAGACACATGCACAAGTATGTTTATTCTGGCACTAGTCACAATATCAAAGACTTGGAACCAACCCAAATGTCCATCAATGATAGACTGGATTAAGAAAATGTGGCACATATACACCGTGGAATACTATGCAGCCATAAAAAAGGATGAGTTCATATCCTTTGCAGGGACATGGATGAAGTTGGAAACCACCATTCTCAGCAAACTATCACGAGGACAGGAAACCAAACACCACATGATCTCACTCATAGATGGGAATTGAATAATGAGATCACTTAGACCCAGGGTGGGGAGCATCACATACCTGGGCCTGTTGGGGGGTTGGGGGCTGTGGAAGGGATAGCATTACAAGAAATACCTAATGTAAATGATGAGTTGATGGTGCAGCAAATCAACATGGCACATGTATACCTATGTATCAAACCTGTACGTTGTGCACATGTACCCTAGAACTTAAAGTATAAAAAAAAAAAAGAAAAAAAATACCTTCAGGGGAAATATTTCTAGCAGTTAGGACTGGAAAAAAAGAAAAGAAAAGAAAAAAGGGCAATGGATAAAATCCATGCAATTTAAATTACAGTGATGTGATAAAAGCTCTGTTCCCATAGTGACAAAACTTTTCACGAATAATAGCAGTCCTAATGATTAGTGATATGAGGGCATAACTATGAACGTGAACTATTTCAGCAAATATGTATTCAGTGCCTGCTATGTGCCAAGCAGAAGTATACATCCAGGAGCATCCTATGTTCAATTTCAGTCCTGTGGAACACCTTGTTTCATTGAAGTTTTACTACACTATGATAACATATATATATGAGTTACTCAAAGCACCTAATGAGAAGTGCAAGTCCTATAAACGAAGTCACATTCCAGAAACACAAAACCAAAAAAAAAAAAAAAGAAAAAAAAGAGGAAGGCACCTAAACTCACAAGGTCTTACTACTTCTTAAAGTTTATGGATACTAGCCTATCTGTAGAAATCTACCAGACTAAGCAAAACCCTATAGAAAATCAAATTAAAAACTAACTTTTGGACTCTTTGTCCCCATGTATATGTTATAGGTATAACTTTAGCTCTATAAGTATGGTGACTGTGCTCATTTTTACTCACCATTATATACCCAGTGCCTAACACATAGTAGCTGGTAAATAAATATTTAGTGAATGAATGAAGGAATATAGGAAGGCAGTTTCAAATTTAATAAACAGTTATTGGCAGTATAACAAACATTAAATGGCATTACTGGTTATACTTTATTAAATGGTCAGTGTTCCCCTACATTCAAAATATCCTTTTATTCATCAACTTAAAAATTGTTCCACTAAAGTGTGTCTTCCCCGATTTTATTTATTTAATGCTGTTCATTTAGAAGGTGTTAACTGTTTTTTTTATTCGTTAGATTACTATACATTCAAAGTACAGCAAAGTTTGGCAACATTTTTCTGTCTAAAACTCATAGACTGCTATAAATAGATAAAAATATAATTCCATGATAAAGTTACAGAATTGCTTTGATCTCCCAGCCTCTATCACCCCCCTGGAAAACACACATAAACTTTGCATCCTGAAGTAGCTCCATTGCTTCTTATGTTTGTGGGGGTAATTAAAAATAATATTTTATTGTAGTTTGAAACACATAGGGACCCATATTAGTAGTCTATTTTTATGCTTTTCTCACTTTCTTATAAAGGAACATCTTATGAACTGGATGAATCATAGGACATCAAAGGCAGGCATAGAAAAAAGAAACATAAGATAACTGACTCTTTAGATGAACATGGGCCTAAAGAAAATCAGACATTAGTACACAAATTTTTTTAAATCCTCCAAAAAAATCCAGTGGCCACTCTTCCAGTTCTCTGTGGGATTTCAGGTTAGTAAGCAGTCAAGGGGGAAGGAGGACTTGTTGAAAATCAACCCTCTGAAGCAATGAGAATTATCTAGTGGGAGAAAGGCTGACTCTAGGGAAAATGGGTGGAAATGGTGCATGCCTCGTGGGGCTGTCAGGATATTTGTCACCTAAGAGGTTCTAAAACTTACCCGACTGAAGGGGAGGTTAAAGTATTACTATGCACCAGCACACATTCTCTCAATCACATTAGACTTTAAAATTCCAAGGTCTGGTTTGCCTTTTACAAGGAATAATATTGGTTTAGAATGCTGCTCAAAGCCTGCTCCACAAATCTGAGAGACCACGTTATAGCACCTCATTTTCCTTTGCCACTGCCGTGTCCTCACTCTCCTCCCATGTAACTAAAAAAAACCACTTCTTAAACTTTGGTAAACAACATTAAGGAAACTGAGAGAATGCCTTCTGCAGACTTAACTTTCCTGGAAATAATTATCAATGATGGAAAACAAGCTCTTCATAACAGAATAAAACCTCATTAATTTGAACTCTACTATTTCAAAATTTGTGCTAATTCAAACAGACCTAGACTGAAGGTTTTCCTTAGCAAGTTTGGAAAAGAAGGGTCTGCTAAGCAAATCAACTTTATAATTAAGGTTGTAAGGGAAATACAGGACTTGCTTAAAGAGAACAAATTATTTCCAGGACTCTGGAGTTAACCATCTACAGGCACTGTAACATCATAATTACAAATCTTTTGTGTAGTATGTTAAAAAGCACGTCTCTGGGGGACTTCTACTTGGTAACACTCCATTAGCCTATTTTGAGTTATTGTTGTCACTAACACAAGCAAATCAGTGTCACTAAAACAAGCAAAACTACTTTTTAAATAAATATTTCATTCATTCTTTATTGAGTACACTGGGCTTCCTGCAATTATTGTGAATTTGAGAGCTTTTACTTCCATGTTGGTGTTGCTAGATCCTCGCCTACAGTCTTTGTCATGCTCAACGATCTCTAAGTATAAATCTTACAGTCACTAATAACTGAATCAGAAATATAGCTCAAGCCGAGTAGGCGGTTTTCCCCTCACAGTGTAAATAAAGCCTCCAGGAAGTTCGAACTGGGTGGAGCCCACCGCAGCTCAGCAAAGCCTCTGTAGCCAGACTGCCTCTCTAGATTCCTCCTCTCTGGGCAGGGCACCTCTGAAAGAAAGACAGCAGCCCCAGTCAGGGACTTACAGATAAAACTCCCATCTCCCTGGGACAGAGCACCTGGGGAAAATGGTGGCTGTGGGCACAGTTTCAGCAGACTTGAACGTTCCTGCTGCCGGCTCTGAAGACAACAGTGGATCTCCCAGCACAGTCCTCAAGCTCTGCTAAGAGACAGACTGCCTCCTCAAGTGGGTCCCTGACCCCCGTGCCTCCTGACTGGGAGACACCTCCCAGCAGATGTCAACAGACACCTCATACAGGAGAGCCCCGGCTGGCATCTGGTGGGTGCCCCTGTGGGACAAAGCTTCCAGGGGAAGGAACAGGCAGCAATCTTTGCTGTTCTGCAGCCTCTGCTGGTGATACCCAGGCAGACAGGGTCTGGAGTGGACTCCAGCAAACTCCACCAGACCTGCAGCAGAGGGGCCTATTAGAAGTAAAACTAACAAACAGAAAGGAACAGCATCAACATCAACAAAAAGGATGTCCACACCGAAACCCCATCTGAAGGTCACCAACATCAAAGACCAAAGTTAGATAAATCCACAAAGATGAGGAAAAAACAGCGCAAAAAGGCTGAAAATTGAAAAAACCAGAATGCCTCTTCTCCTCCAAAGGATCACAACTTTTTGCCAGCATGGGAACAAAACTGGACAGAGAATGAGTTTGACAAATTGACAGAAGTAGGCTTCAGAAGGTGGGTAATAACAAACTCCTCCAAGCTAAAGGAGCATGTTCTAACCCAACGCAAGAAAACTAAGAACCTTGAAAAAAGATTAGAGGAATTGCTAACTAGAATAACCAGTTTAGAGAAGAATGTAAATGACCTGATGGAGCTGAAAAACATAGCACGAGAACTTTGTGAAGCATACACAAGTATCAATAACCGAATCATCAAGCAGAAGAAAGGATATCAGAGATTGAAGATCAACTTAATGAAGTACAGCGTGAAGACAAGATTAGAGAAAAAAGAATGAAAAGGAATGAGCAAAGCCTCCAAGAAATATGGAGAAATACGGACTATGTGAAAAGACCAAATATTTTTTATTTGACTGGTGTACCTGAAAGTGACAGGGAGAATGGAACCAAGTTGGAGAACACTCTTCAGGATATCATCCAGGAGAACTTCCCTAACCTAGCAAGACAGGCCAACATTCAAATTCAGGAAACACAGAGAATACCACAAAGATACTCTTCAAGAAGAGCAACCCCAAAATACACAATCATCAGATTCACCAAGGTTGAAATGAAGGAAAAAGCGTTAAGGGCAGCCAGATAGAAAGGTTGGGTTACCCACAAAGGGAAGCCCATCAGACTAACAGTGGATCTCTCGGCAGAAACCTCACAAGCCAGAAGAGAGTGGGGGCCAATATTCAACATTCTTAAAAAAAAGAATTTTTAACCCAGAATTTAATATCCGGCCAAACTAAGCTTCAGAAGCAAAGGAGAAATAAAATCCTTTACAGACAAGCAAATGCTGAGAGATTTTGTCACCATCAGGCCTGCCTTACAAGAGCTCCTGAAGGAAGTACTAAATATGGAAAGGAAAAACCGGTACTAACCACCACAAAAACATACCAAATTGTAAAGACCATTGACACTATGAAGAAACTGCATCAACTAACGGGCAAAATAACCAGTTAGCATCGTAATGACAGGACCAAATTCACACATAACAATATTAACCTTAAATGTATACGGGCTAAATGCCCCAATTAAAAGACACAGACTGGCAAATTGGATAAAGAGTCAAGAATCATCGGTGTGCTGTATTCATGAGACACATCTCACATGCTAAGACACACATAGGCTCAAAATAAAGGGATGGAGGAATATTTGCCAAGTAAATGGAAAGCAAAAAAAAAAAAAAAAAAGGTGGGGGGTTTGCAATCCTACTTTCTGATAAAACAGACTTTAAACCAACAAAGATTTAAAAAAAAAATAAGGGCATTACATAATGGTAAAGGGATCAATTCAACAAGAAGAGCTATCCTAAATGTATATGCACCCAATAGAGGACCACCCAGATTCATAAAGCAAGTCCTTAGAGACCTACAAAGAGACTTAGACTCCCACATAATAATAGTGGGAGACTTCAAAACCCCACTGTCAATATTAGATCAACGAGACAGAACATTAACAGAGATATTCAGGACTTGAACTCAGCTCTGGACCAAGGGAACCTAATAGACATCTACAGAACTCTCCACCCCAAATCAACAGAATATATATTCTTCTCAGCACCACATAGCACTTATTCTAAAATTGACCACATAATTGAAAGTAAAACACCCCTGAGCAAATGTAAAAGAACAGAAATCATAACAAACAATCTCTCAGACCACAGTGCAATCAAATTAGAACTCAGGATTAAGAAACTCACTCAAAACCGCAAAACTACGTGGAAACTGAACAACCTGCTCCTGAATGACTACTGGGTACATAACGAAATTAAGGCAGAAATAAATAAGCTCTTGGTAACCAATGAGAACAAAGACACAACGTACCAGAATCCTTGGGACACAGCTAAAGCAGTGTTTACAGGGAAATTTATAGCACTAAATGCCCACAGGAGAAAGCAGGAAAGGTCTAAAACTGATACCCTAACATCACAATTAAAAGAACTAGAGAAGCAAGAGCAAACAAATTCAAAAGCTAGCAGAAGACAAGAAATAACTAAGATCAGAGCAGAACTGAAGGACATAGAGACACGATAACCCCTTCAAAAAAAATCAGTGAATTCAGGAGCTGGTTTTTTGAAAAGATTAACAAAGTAGATAGACCACTAGCCAGACTAATAAAGAAGAAAAGAGATAAGGATCAAATAGACACAATAAAAAATAATAAAAGGGAGATCACCACTGATCTCACAGAAATACAATCTAACATCAGAGAATACTATAAACACTTCTATGCAAATAAACTAGAAAGTCTAGAAGAAATGGATAAATTCCTGGACACATACACCCTCCCAAGACTGGAAACCATCACTGTCAGCAAACTAACACAGGAACAGAAAACCAAACACCGCATGTTCTCACTCACAAGTAGGAGTTGAACAATGAGAACACATGGACACAGAGAGGGGAACATTACACGCCAGGGCCTGTCGGGGGGTGGGGGCCTAGGGGAGGGATAGCATTAGGAGAAATACCTAATGTAGATACCTTGGGGGTATATCTAGCTGTAAAATAGGGGGAAGGGAAAAAAGGCTTATGCTCCTGAGGTTATAGATCGACACACACACAAAAAACACAAACATAATAAAAAGTCAAAACAACAGCTAAAATTCTTTGGAAACCTGTAAGTTAAGTACTAAACATATAATCATTATAAAATAAATATCCAATGCAAACCCAACAAAGTAGCATCACTGTCCAAAGGAAGCATTCCTGGAGGTTGTTACTCCTCACACATTATACTGGCTCTCACTTCACTAGCACAGGGCAGTCTTCCAGCTCTCCACAACCACTCCCTCTGCAAGCATGGCTCACTGCCTAGGAGTCTTAGTTACCTTGTCACAAAGAGAGCCTAGCTACTCTAATTATATTGTAAGCTCCTGGATTTGTACAGGTTTCCCTTACCGTAAGACATAAAACTTGCACATCATGGGTGCTCTACAAATTTTGCTTGGTTTGAGGTGGTAAGACTCCTCCTTTACATATACAGAATTGTAAATTAGAGCAATAATATAAAAAATGGTTGCAAGATTTGTTTCTATGGAAACCTTCAAAATATCAGAACTACCAAATGTGTTTTCTTAAGAAAATTTGGTACAATAAAATTAATAGGTATCCTTTCAAAGGCCTATGCAAGAATACTGAATAAAATAATCAGGTCAATGCTCCAACAAAAGTGAAATGCTAGCCAGTAAGTTTCATACAGAAAAAAAATCTCCAAAATAGTTTCGGTCAAGAAAGTCACCAAAAATCTCTCCTCTCTTTTAAGATGTTATGTCTCTTTATATGCTGGGTTAATCATCTTTGTCATCTCTGTATCATCTGTGTTAATCAGGAGGAACAAGAGGGCCCGCAAGTCCGAACTCATCTACAACTTGACACCCTAAGCTTGTGACTCTTTGAATGAGAATTTCGCTTTTTAAATTATGGCTTGACTTGGGCAAATATTTAAGGTAATCAGCAAACATAGGGCACAAACCAACTGCTGGGGCAGAGGGAGGCAGCTCTGAGTTATTCCAGTTAGGTAACATTTTTCTATAGAACATTATACAAGTCATAATCCATACTGGGACAAAACTAAGCATTGACTACTAATTTTCTAAATAAACACTAAGAAATAAATGTAGTCATAAGACAATTTGGACACGTCTGAAATTGTTTCACTACTCAATGCTAGGCTATTACAGTATATTAGCATTAAAATACATGTTTATAATCTGTTATTTGAAATGGTTCTTTCTAGTAATATGTACAATAGCAACCGCCCTGTCATTTTCACTGAATTTCAGAGCTTCTCTTCCTTTCAGAAAATACAAGTCAACGTCTGTACCAAAGGAACCATCTAAATTGTTTTGTGGTACTAGCTGTTCATTTTCACTGCATTATATGAATGTTGCTCAAAACTGGGTGACCCCAGAAGATAGCTGGAAATGTTAATTCCTTTGTTAATGTAAATTACTACAATGAGAACTGGACTCTTTGCCTCCAGGAAACTTCCCTGTCACTTAGCTTTGAGAGTCTGGGCAAGTCAAAGAAGCCAAGGTGTCACAGGGCATTCTTACACACACTGCAGATGACCCTTTGGATACTGTTACACCAACCTAAGACTTTCATAGTTAGGACATCATTCAACTACAATGTAAAAACAACTCTTGTAAATTGGAATTATATTCACAAAACATCTGGAAAATTCCCCAAAGGAGAAAAGATTACCCAAAAGTATTGCTAAATAGATGGAAGATGCTGACGTTTATCATAATCAAAATTCAGTCAGTTTCCATTGTACTAGACAAATCAACAGATGTGTTGTTTACCTTTAAAGATGCCTGGAATCTATTTTAATTCAGCCTTGAAACCCAGACATTCTTAGGTAATAAGAACAGATATTTAAATTCCATAACAACCGCCCAATGTTTACAAACATTTATTTCTTTATAGATTTCTCATCCACAAAATGTATTTTTGGTTAGAAAGAAGTTTGAGGGTTCAGCTGTATTTTCTAAGCTTTGCTTTGTGGCGTGGCCTAAGAGAAAATAATGATATCAAGGGTCTTTTCCCACTATTTTATTTATTATAATTTTAAATAAAATATTAAATAAGATACAATGTATAATAATATATTACTGTATTTCACTCTCACTACCATATCCTGAAAGCAAACAATTTTTAATAAATTCTTAATTTTAAAAAATCTTCAACATTCAAATTCAGAAAAAAGATAATCTAGGATTAATTCAAAATTACTTTCACATTAAAAATGACTCTTTAACAATGTGTCAAACATGCTTCTTGTCTTGTGTGCCTATCACTTTTCATCTTATTGTCTTCCCCCTGCCCCCATCATCTAAGAAGGAATCTTTGAAGCCATCTTCAACTCTTCCCTTTAGCTTACTTTCCACATAATAGTCTCATCTTGTTCAGTTACTACCTTGTCTCTGTTATATGTTTCTTTACATCCCTCCTGTTACTAACCTAATTCAGGCCTCTACCATCTTTCATTTGGAATATTTAAGATTAGCTTCATAACTGTTTGGTCTCTAATCTCTATCCTTTCCATTCCATCCTATATATTAATACAAGCAGCCCGAGTCAGCAATGTGACTCGGGCTGCTTGTATATATATCTCTTCTCATATATATTTCTCTGTCTCCTTACATTTGGCTCAGGAAGTTTTCAGGATGCATAAGGAATATCTTCTCCACATCCCCACTTTTGAATGTTGAAATTGAGTCGTATATGTCCATAGAGGTTCAGCTTACATGTCAGTCGGTAAAACCTTCCCAATCTATCCAACTAGAGCTAATTTCTCCCACTTCCAGTAGCATTGTTTCTACATCTAATGCAACACTTATTACATTCTTCCTTATAGTTATTTTGTATACATGCCAATTTCCCTCAAAAGACATCACTCAGCTCTTGAGCACAGACATTATGTATTGTTGATCTTTGTAGCTGCATAGTACCTAGTGCAGTACCATGGTCAGAGTTAAGTGCTCGATAAATGTGGAATTGAACTGACTAAACCTTATGTCAGCCTGATATAAATGAGAAGGAAGACTGTCAGGATTTATAATAAGTTATGTATTTAACTACAGCTGTGTTGTTATAATTGCTACATATTTAGAGAAAACACTGAATGTATCTTTCAATCAAGCTTTGAAACTATAGTGACTATTCTAAGTTTGAATTATCTTATGTAAAACAGCAAGAATGCTCAAATCTGTAGGACATAATGCCAGTGAAAAAAGACCTTTTACAGTAGATTCAGCTGTACAAGTTCAACCAATAAACCACAAAGGCCATATTTTTTTTTTTTGAAACCCAGAATATAAAGAGGGCAATAGTAAGCATATTAATGAAAACTAGCTAGGAGACACTGGATAGAGCGCGTTAGTTCTGAATCCGTCACTGCTCCTTGCAGCTGGATTTGGATCTTCTCCCACTGAAGGGCTGAGTAGATGTGATCCCACTTAATTTCCAAGTCTGACAAAATCACAACTTGGAAGTAGCCTGACTACTGGCAATTGTTAAGCACAGTAAATCCCTTCTCCTTCTGTAACCCCCTCAAATGTCCTGCATTCACAACTCTTTTATACCAGATGTTTTGTTGAAATTAACACATTCCTATCAAATGCATATCAAAAGGACTTTTCTCCCTACTGCAATGGAGCTTTATTATATTGAGCATTCCATTTAACCTCCAAACTGTTTATTTGTTACATAGACACTTATTGTATAGTATTTATTGCAGGGGGAATGACAAGGGAAGCTGGGCTCAGCATAGGGTGGGATCCATTCAGGAGCAAATATTCCCACAGTTAATGATAGCAAACAAAAAGCCCTCAGAAGACACATCTCAAAAGGACTTTTTAAAATTTGCTAAATACAAAATCTCCCAATCCCTTGCCCAAATCTTCTTCTTTGTGAAAAAGAGGTGAGGTACTGTTTTGTTTGTTGAATGCAAGTTTTATTTTTGTATCAACACAGCATCTCTAGGTGGTTTCATGCATTAGCAGAATCAAGCATAATTAACTAGATAATAAATGGCAGGATGTGAAGCTATGACCTGGGATTGCTCACCTGAAACTTTGGTCCTCCCAAAGTTTTCAGCCATCACAGAAAGATCATTTCTGACAAGCCATCACTCACTCACTAAACCTTTGTAGGACCAGGAACTACAACCAAAACTTCACAGAAATGACCATCTCTATCTTGTAGGGTTTTAAAAATCATACATGGACAGTAGTGCTACTGTGAATAAAATGCCCTTCATAAAAGAATTCTAATAAGCAGCCCTCATGGCACCTTTTCTTATAAAGTGATTGTAAGTTGCAATTGTCTGCTAGAGGTAATACACAGGATGTTAAATAGCATCCCCATTTCTTTTCCCCAGGCTATTTCTGTGTGTCATCTCATTTGTACAATTAGTATATATAGATTCTTCCATGGGAGCACAGCTTAAACTTATATTTCAATTGTTTCATTTTTATAATAGCACAACTTAATAGGTGTGACTAGAATACCTAAATATCCCATAAGAATTGAGTGTTCCTATCCTTCATTAAATGAAAACTGATCCAGTTATAAAACAAGTGAGTAAAAATTTCCTTGATTTAAAACTACAAATAGAAAACAAAATGCAGATACATCTTGCCATTCCTAAAAAGTAAATCACCTTTGCAAATTAATTTTATTTTCCTATGACTTATGCTTTCAGAGATGCTTTAATCTTCATTTCTCACTTCCTTTGCATAGGCTGTGGCTCCTAACACTTTCTTTAATTATCTTACCCAGCTAGTAAACAAATACTTCAGTATACTAGGGGAAATGACTCTCTTATTCAAACATTTATTTTGCTCTATGCCTATTCCCTCATAGCTACTTAGGGGATGCAAATATGTGAAAAATATAGTTCAGGTCTTCAAGGGACTACCAATCTAAGTAGGAAAGACAATCATGTAAGAAACTACATTGCAAGGCAAGATAAAGCAAGTGCTGTAACAGAGGTACCAGTAATGTATTATGAACACACAAGGGAAGAAACAGTAACTCTGGGGAGCTAGGAGACATCATTGGGTGAGTCCTTTGGGAAATAGAAGAAATCTGCAGTGTAAAAGTGCAGAGCCATGAGCATTTACTAGTTTATTTGCTTTGAAATTTTTTAACTTTTTGGAAGGTTTTGTTAGTCTTGAACTTAAAATGGGCTACACTTTAGGCAAGACACAGAACAGTAGCAATCAACTCTTAACTTTCAGCTACTTAGCAGAATTTCTGCTTTACCATGTCCCATTACTCTTTTCTCCCACTTCTCTGGCTTATGACAAAAATGACACTTAAATACACTGTATGGCATCACTGATATCCCAAAGACTAAAAATGTTACTAATTTCTGGGCTAGCATGTACAGCCCTTTGCTGGTTTCTCTTCAACTATATCATTAATTTGCCATTTTGCCATGATCAGGTATGTGGGACTTGAATATGTGAAATAAAAACTTCTTACTGTGGCAAAAATCTTTGAAAACCTATTAGGAAACACGTGACATGGGCTGGCCATGATAGCTCACTCCTGTAATCCCAGCACTTTAGGAGGCCATGCCAGGTAGATAGCTTGAGCATAGGAGTTCAAGACCACCTTGGGCAACATGGTGAAACCCCGTCTCTACACAAATACAAAAATTGGACATGTGTGGCAGCTTGCACCTGTAATTCCAGCACGTTGGGAGGCCGAGGTGGGTGGATCACTTGAGCCCAGGAGTTGAAGACCAGCCTGGACAACATGGTGAAGCCCTATCTCTACAAAAAATACAAAAATTAGCCAGGTGTGGTGGCTTGCGCCTATAATCCCAGCTACTCGGGTGGCTGAGTTAGGAGAACCACCTCAGCCCTGGAGGCAGAGGTTGCAGTGTACCCAGTGGGCACCACTGCACTCCAGCCTAGGCGACAGGAGTGAAACCCTGTTTTTAAAAAAAAAAAAAAAAAAGTAAAGAAAGAAGCACATGTGACATGGACAATGTCCCAACCAACCCGGCTATTAATTTATTAATTTCATTATTATTAACAGGCAGTATATGAAAACAAGTTTGAAAGGTATTGTCACTGTCAAATTTAAAAACACCTATCCTGATAACAGTTTCCAATAATACTTGTTTCAGACAAAAGTTTTTAAATGGTTCAGGAGCAAAACAGAAGATAATGAATGATGCCTATGATTCTAAAGTTTTCACTATTGTCTGCCACAAAATTTTAAAAGAATGCATCATAAAATACTTGTATACTATAGAAAGCACATTCTAAAAATCTTCTTTGCCTTTCAAATACTGATATCCTCAAATCCCAGCTGCGGTAAGAAAAAGACACAATCTGAGGCTGGCCGTGGTGGCTCATACCTGAAATCCCAGCACTTTTTGAGGCTGAGTTGGGTAGATCACTTGAGCCTAGAGTTTGAGACCTGGGCAACACGGCAAAACCCTGTCTCTACAAAAATTATAAAAATTTTGCTGGGTATAGTGGTGTGCACCTGTAGTACTAGCTACTTGGGTGGCTGAGGTGAGAGAATTGCTTAAGCCCAGGAGGTTGAAGCTGCAAGGGTGACAGAGTGAGAGCCTGTCTCAAAAAAAAAAGAAAAAAAAAAATACAATCTGGATAATTTTATTATTTTTTTAAACCTTAGTATTGTAAGAAATCTAAGTTCAATAAGATGGACACAGTCCATGACTACATACTTTCAATTCCTTCCTGATACCAGTCATGGATATATTTGTCCGCCATTTATATAACTGTTTTATGATAATTTGTTCTATCAAAAACTGCCCCTAAGGAACTTCAAATTGCAAAAATTAAAACTAAGACAATATATTTGGTCTTAATTACTTAGAAACTTAGAATTTGTTTCCTTAATTATAATTTCTAAGGAACTGACCCACTTCTTAACTCCTAAATGATGTCTACCTTTTGGCCAGTTGAAGAGAAGGGCAGAGTCAGGACTTTTATACAGTTCCTTTATGGTGAATCCTTCCCCCGAGGCTCTCTAGTCGGCAGTGGATTTCAGAGAGTTGTGTCTGGCTAGAATCTAAGGGCTAAACTAGTATTCCATATAAATTTACTGATATTAAGTACAAATGTTGTACAGAAAGAGATCAATCACTTCTTGGCCTTTTGGTTAAGATCAAATGTAGAAAGAAATCAAAGTTTAGGGAGTATGTATCCCTGAGAAGGTGGTAAATTCTGATGGGACTATGGAAGTTCAGAATACCAAACTGAACTGGGAGGGTAGCTGTGAAGAAAAAAGGCATAGTAAGGGAGACAGTGCCTCAAGATTTTAAAAGGAAAGAGAACCCAAGAGAAGTTGAGACTGGAATTAATGGACTAGGGGTATAAGGGAGATTTTGGAATTTGGAAAACTGAGTTAAGAAACTGAGTTCCCAAATGAAGAGAAAGGTTATTCAGTGATTTTGTTGTTGTTGTTGTTGTTGTTTTCCGTAAGTGGACACCAGGGAATACCTGTTGAGTCAGTGAAACAAATGTCCATAAGAAGCTTTCACCAGGGAACGGGGAGTGATATTACTGGAAGGAAGCAGTATTGCACAGTGGTTGGGAGCACAGGCTTTGGAGTTAGATAGAATCAGGTTATATATTAGCTGTCATTCAGCAAATTACTTAACCATCGAAGACCTTGTTTTCCCTAACTGCAATATAAGTGAAGTACTTTCACCTTCACAAGGTTGTTGGAAATATTAGACGAGGTAACTTATATAAATACTTATGAGAGTTCCAGCACACACACACAAAACAGAAGTTACAAGTATGATTGGGACACATAACAAGCAGAGATATGTTTAAAGAAAAGGGAAATCTGGCTGGGCGCGATGGCTCACACCTGTAATCTCAGCACTTTGGGAGGCCAAGGGGGGTGGATCATGAGGTCAAAAGATCGAGACCATCCTTGCCAACACTGTGAAACCCCGTCTCCACTGAAAATACAAAAATTAGCTGGGCATGGTGGTGCACACCTGTAGTCCCAGCTACTTGGGAGGCTGAGGCAGGAGAATCGCTTGAACGTGGGAGGCGGAGGTTGCAGTGAGCCGAGATCGTGCCACTGCACTCCAGCCTGGTGACAGAGTGAGACTCTGTTAAGAAAAGAAAAGAAGAGAAGAGAAGAGAAGAGAAGAGAAAAGAGAAAAGGGAAATCTAAGATAATAAACTTAAGGTGTTTCTTTGAGTTTCTCTAACTCTGATATTCTGTTATTCTTGCAGTTGAATAGTTCTAAGGGTATTCTTCATTTTATGGAAGTATACCTAAACTTGACACAAGGAAGATAACTCAAGAATAAATCTTTTTTTTTTTTTTTTTTTTTGAGACGGAGTCTCGCTCTGTCAGGCAGGCTGGAGTGAGTGGCGCGATCTGATCTCGGCTCACTGCAAGCTCCGCCTCCGGGTTCACACCATTCTCCTGCCTCAGCCTCCCGAGTAGCTGGGACTACAGGCGCCGCCACCACGCCTGGCTAATTTTTTGTATTTTTAGTAAAGACGGGGTTTCACCATGTTAGCCAGGATGGTCTCGATCTTCTGACCTCGTGATCCACCTGCCTCGGCCTCCCAAAGTGCTGGGATTACAGCGTGAGCCACCGCGCCCAGCAAGAATAAATCTTTACATTACAAAATCATTATTTCATTACAGGGTTCCTTGAAAAGTATAAATTCATATACTTTTATGGGTACTTTTTCATTTTTTAAGCATCAAGTCACATATAATATGGGTACTTTCTATTCTGGAATTTGTAAAGATAGTCCAAGGCAATGTCAGGAGACCTGTGTTCTAACTCTAGTTCCAACTCTGTGTCATTGTTGGGATCACTAAAAGATCTAGCACCAGGTCTATCTTGGAATCTCTGGGCTCTAGGGTTCAGCCAACTCCAGAAGTCTAAGGCAGACTGTGAGAGCTGTGCAGCAGTAGCTTCAAAGGTTTCAATAATAAGGAAGAGTTAAAATTTGTATGGGTGGGTGGATGGGACTCAGTTGTAAAGCTGTGTTATCTTACTAGTCCTAAACTCCTAAAGACTCATTACCAGAGGGTTAAGTTTAACCACTGCTGGTTAATGCAGCTTTCTATAAAGAATAAAGTACTAATTGCAGTCAATCTTTGACTTCTACCCCTTCGACTAAAACTATGTGGTAACTAGAGTTATGGCAGTAGAGTTCAGAGGTGTATGAAAATGAAATGGGCTACTTAACTGGAAGTGACTTCCAAGTCTACAGAGATGTTCAGATAGAAGCTAGATGCCCATTATTCAGGAGATTTTTAAGAGAGATTAAAGTATCTGATAGGGGTTGGACTAGATGACTTAAAAGAATCTCTTCTAGCTCTATGGTTCCATGGCAGGAATCAATTCACATAGTGCATCTTCAATCACTTATAATGAGATCAACCTCATGTCAATTTGCTTTCTAAAGTGTTACGTATAAGGATCCCTGTCCTCTGGCTCAGTCTAATTCCAAGTGGCCTTAAGCCACCCTTTGCACTATCAATCAACACTGGTAACTCTTACTTGCTCAAGTATGCTGACAGCAAGAAAAGGTGACAAATGTAAGCTAACACACGCAAACAGAAAAGAAAGAGAATAGAATGGTTATCAGGATCAAGCAAAGTTGCTACAAAGCAATGAGACTGGTTTTTGTTAGTTTGCTTTGATGTTGCTTGGTAAACTACTGTGGAGCGCAATTTCAAAAGGGAGAGACAAACATAAAATTAATAATTATAATCCAGTGTGTTAAGTGTTATAATAGAGGCCTGAACTAAGTGCCGTGTGAACTCAGAGACTGACCAATTTTCATGGGGACTGTCAAGGAAATCTCACAGAGGAAGCAATGAGCAAGTTGAGTCTTGAAGGATGAGTAGGAATTGACTGGGTGGAAATGGGGAGAGGCAAAGAAAAAAATGTGAAGCCAGAGAGACATGAAAGAATATATTTGGGAAGTGGTGAATAATTGTGCATAGCTGGAGTGTGAGGTTAGGTCCTTAAGTGCTATGCTTCTTAATAAAAATAGGTTTTCCTCTCTGGTAATAAGGAATAACAGGCACTGTTTTAAGGAGAGTGAGATAGATTTTTGTCAAGAAAGATAATTCTGGTGATTGGTGTAGAATGGCTTCAAAGGGAAGCAGGGAAACCAGTGAGCCAGAATAAGAACCCAGACAAAGGCAGTGGCAGTGAGGCTGAAGAGGATGGGGTGGATTCAAGAGATATCTGTGGGGCAGAACCAACAGGAAATATAGACTGATAGCGTTTTGCTGTATGTGTGTATTTTTTAAAGAATTACATAAACAGATATGTGATGGTGACTGATTATGGGGTCACAGGCTTATTTACTGATGATGCTTGTTTCTTCTCATATTATAAAAATTCCTGCCTACCTACATGTGTCCGTGAGGAAAAGAAAAATTGAAATTGCTATAAATATATTTAAAATTTCATTTCTTGGCCATTCTCACTACTCAATTTCTTCCTAAAGTAGAAATATAAATATTTACTATACATGTACTACAATATAAATATTTACTACATACCTAGTATGTACAAGATACTTCGTATACATATATATCCTAATCCTCACAACAAACTTACCAGTTTAGAATTATACCCATTTTACAGATGAGAAAACCAAGGCATGGCAGAACTTCAGTAGCTTCCCTTGGGTCACAAAGCTAAGAATTGAGGGATTCACAACTAGAACCCAGATATGGCTACCTCTAAAGCCCATGCTCTTTCTACAACCTCATACTGCCTCTGTACTTAAAAAGCAAGTGTCAAAACAAAAATAAGTAAAATGAAAAAGCAGCCAGGTGTGGTGGCTCACACCTGTAATCCCAACACTTAGAGAAGCAGAGGTGGGAGGATCGTTTGAGCCCAGGAGTTCATGACTAGCCTGGGTAACATAGTGAGAGTCTGTTCCCCACAAAAATAAAAGAGAAAAATATCACTATTATAAAAAGGACTGCATCATTATAATAGTCTATTTTTGTGAGTATTTAAAAGTGTTCATGATAAAATGACTTTTAAAAGGGAATTTTAATGTCAAACCACTCACACACACAAAAATACATTCAATATGCACTCAATGAAAACTGTAAGAAACCAGCCACAGAAAGACCAAATAATTTCACATCTAGGTAAAGTAGTAAGACAAAGAATCATACTTTATAATCCACTATTCCTAAATGCTGATAAAAACAAGACTTTTAAAAATAATATTTTCTGAATGCCTACTATGTACCACACACTGTTGTAGGCTTTGGGGAATATTACAGCAGTTCTTGCTCTCATGGAACTTACATTCGCATTAAGAGAGACTCACAAATATACAAGTGAATTTAGAGTATGCCAGGTGGTGATAAGTGCTATAGAGAAAAATGAAGCAGGGTAAACAGGCAGGGAGAGCCAGATATCAAATGTAGGCCTTGCTATTTTACATACGTGTCACTGATAATGGTATCATTTGAATAGAGACCTGAAGGGAGTGAGGAAGCCAAGCTTCATGTCTATCTAGTAGAAGACTGTTGCAAGCAAAGAAAATTCAAGTGCAAAGGCCCTAGTGGGGGACCATGCTTGGTGGGTTCAAAGGAAAACAAGGAAACCGGCCTGGCTAAGGCCAAGAGAATGAATGGAGGTGGGAAGAGGAGAGTAGGAGATGAGGTGAGAGGGGCAAGCTGAGCATGGTGGCATTCATTGCAGAACATTAACTTTCCTTTGAGTGAAATATATGTGTTTTAAATACTTTGGCTTTTATTCTAGGTGAGAAAGGTAGACACAGGAAGGCTTCTCATCTCAGATATAAGGATTGACACCCACTGAGGAGAGTTCAGTCATGCCAATGGGTGTGTTTGTGCCATTTTGGCTAATGGGGTAAATGTGCTGCTCTGGGCAATAATAAAGCCTATGAAGAGGAAACTGCAACAGTATGAGAGGGTACATATTTTTAGACAATAGCTACCACATAGTGAGCTGATCTGTGAGGCACGGGAACATCTCAATACACAATAGATGACAAATTTAAAATGTAGCCTTTTAAAAAAATATGTACTTTTAAAAAGAACAATTACATTTTATAACATGTATTTACAAACCCATGAATTTAACATAGTCATCCTTTTACCACTGAAATATTTAAGAGTTGCTTCAGCTGAAATCCAGTATCATCTGAGATGACTCCTATTCCTAGCCACTACTCTTTATTAGAGGCAGAAAGAAAGCTTCCCTTTTGACCATACCATTTTCAGGCCTGCTGAAGTCCAACCTGTGTTGTCAGTTCTACAAAGACTTTTTCTCTAATGTCACAATGACACTCTTCAGAGAGTTTGTGAAGAAAAATTAGCATCTAAAAATATTCTTTTTTCTTTTAGATTCAAAGCAATTATTATTATAATTAACTATTCATGAGATAGCTACGTTTTGGGTAGTCTCTTTTTTTCCCTAAAACTTTATTTCAAAGTTATTCATCTCACCGTTAATAAGGTGTTATGATTAATGCTCTGTGCCAGTATTACCAGGCCTGCCCACTGCCAGCAATGGTCTTTGAGATAACCCATTTCCTGGCACCCAAAAGTTAAATTACTCTCTTCAAAACATACTGATCTCCCCAACACTTGCAAAAGGATTACATGCACCATTTTGTCACCATTCTTTAAATCAGAACTTACATTATTAATCTACATCGGTACATGTTAAAATGAAGTCATTTGAACAAATTAGGACTGTACAAATCAAAATACTACTAGTTAGTATTAGACAAGAGTATCTTACAAACACTACATTAAACTACATTACATATTACCTTGCAATCTGAAACATTACATTTCATATTTTTGCATGTTTATTTTAAATAACTAAAATTTCACAGAATTTAACAGCAAATAAAGTTTAAAAATTTTAGTTATGTACATAGTTTCAACTATATTTTACAATCTATAAAGATCATGTCATAGTTCATCACCAAAAAGATCTATAAAACTTCTTATCCATCCTGTGTGATAGTTTTTATTTGGTGATGCTGTTTTTTAAGGTGAAAGTTTGAGAAAATGCTACTCTCAGATCTTGAAGTAGAATACTTCTAGTCAGACTACGTAAAAACCTGGGTTGTACCTTATTTTCATTGATCAGATACAAAAAAAAGGAAAAGAACTGTGTTATACCATGAATTTAGGTTGTCAGTCTATAAGTTGAATTTACAACACTGAAGCATCAGAAGTAAACTTCCCTTCCATTTAAAATTTTTAAGAAGGCAATTAGAAAAATGTTTCATTTAATCTTTAAAATAAGGTGCAAAGAAGGACTGCAACAACAAACTTCCTCATCCACACCTCCAATAACATCTCAATGTTGTTAAGCATAATCTACCGTGAACGGATTCAGAAGCACACCTGGAGCTATATTCACAGCTCCCAAATGTACCATGTTTTCTATACCAGAGGCCTGCTCAATGGCAGTGTCTGTCCAGAGGTCACTACAATAACTTTTGTCACTGCTGGCCTGGACTTAAAGCAACATTCCAGATTCCAGAACCAGTGTTTTATTGTCCCAACTCTTTTCTTCCTCTTCAGGATTTGTCAATTTTAGAAAAAGGGCATGTCTGTCTTGCTACTTTCAAAGGGTTTGTGCATATCACATTTTAAGACCACATTGTTTTGGGTACTTTTAATGTAGCACATTTCATATGCTGAAATGATGCTAAAACTTGGGTTTGGTACTGATTCGCCCACATGCTCTGTCTGAGCCCCACTGTAATCAGCGCCTGGGATCCAGGGTACAGTCTTTGATGTGGAACAAAACAAAGAGAACTGGTCCAAATAGGAATTGAACCCATATCTCATTAGCAGTACAAGTCTAACCAGCAGTGTACAGTTGTTTACTGTTCTTCATATGCAACACAGCTCCACTTATTTCAAAGGCTTAGAATACTTCTCCAGGCTTAGCTAGGAGGCAACTAATGGTCATCTTAGAAGAATGGTTTAGGTTAAAAGCAGCCTGCAGAACTTAAAAGAGATTCTCTTTCCTGCCATCCTCAGTGAAGTGGCTACAGTTGGAACCTTTTAAATCAGCTTTGTAGAACATATAAAGTAGTCCTGAAGGTAGTTGGGTATAGCAACAAGAAGTTGAGTTCTGGGCAATCCCTTTAATTAAAGCTTCTGAGAATTTATTTTATGGACTTTTCTAACTTTCTCTTTCACTACTAGCAAGGATACAAAAGTTAGCATTTCCATGTAGAAATAAAAAAGCAGAGTGTTAAAAATGGAGACAATAACATGCTAATCTAATTTGAACAAGTCTGTAGTTTCAGTGTGTATATTTACAGGATAATTTTTTGAGCTGAAGTAAAATTAATAAAAATGAGTTTTCTGAACATGAGACCAAGTGTAAATCTGTACCTTATGAATCCAAATGTATTTTCTTCACTTTTAGATTTTAAATATACTGAAAAGTACACTGCACATTTGATATTAACAATAATTAGAGCTTCACTCTCAAAAGAATGTATTAAATACAGTCATGTATTGCTTAAGGGCAGGGATTCATTCTGAGAAATGCATCATTAAAAATTTCATTGTTGTGTGAACATCATAGAGTGTACTTACACAAACCTAGATGGTATAGTCTACAACACACCTAGGCTATATGATATAGCCTATTGCTCCTAGGCTACAAAGCTGTCCAGCATGTTACTATACTGTGTAATGTAGGCAACCGTAATACAATCGTATTTGTGCACCTAAATATAGAAATGGTAGAGTAAAATTACAGTATTATAATTTTATGGGACCACTGCTGTATATGCAGTCCACTGTTGACCAAAACGTCATTATGCGGTACATGACTATACTGTTTTCCATCTTTAGAATTTCCTAGCATCTGTGAAATTCTATTCCAATAGAAAATTTTTTAAATGTTACAATTTGTCCATGTCTATTTTGTTATATAAATATAGATATATTTTATTTCTTTTGTTAACAAGAAGTAAATCAGATAACGTAGTTCTTTAGGACAGGACTTTCATGTTGCAAGTTTGTTCTTTATTTAAAAATTGAGAGAGAATGTAAGAAAAACTAGAGTTGTTTCTAAGAAAAATGTATTTATACTGGGCGCGCTGGCTCAAACCTGTAATCCCAGCACTTTGGGAGGCCGAGACGGGCGGATCACAAGGTCAGGAGATCGAAACCATCCTGGCTAACATGGTGAAACCCCGTCTCTACTAAAAAAAAAATACAAAAAATTAGCCAGGCAAGGTGGCGGGCGCCTGTAGTCCCAGCTACTCCGGAGGCTGAGGCAGGAGAATGGCATAAACCCGGGAGGCGGAGCTTTGCAGTGAGCTGAGATCCGGCCACTGCACTCCAGCCAAGGGCGACAGAGCGAGACTCCGTCTCAAAAAAAAAAAAGAAAAATATATTTATGATGCAAGATAAAGGACTTATGATGCAATAAGTGTTCAGCATTTAAAGATCAACAAATTATTATCAATGATGAAAAGTAAGTTTTTTCCAAAGACTGCTACTTTGGATAACCACATTTAAGGCAGTTTAAAGTTTGAGAGAAGGGGAAAGATCACAGAGAAGGGCTTCATTTCTTTTGCCTTCTACTTTTAAAAAGTATTTCTCATGCTCATAAGATCATAACTAAAATTTTAATATTCAATTGCTACACCAAAACCTCAACTTTCAATTATTTAAAAGTACTCAAATTCCTAACATTGTCCCCATAAAAGTGGTAAAAGCATACGATTTGCATGATAATCACCTTGAGTTACATCAAAGCATAACCATCTTATTCTTCCAGAACACTAAGATACAAATCTGTTCTCCTGTTCATTCAGGTCCTAATGACTCAAATACTTTAGACACTTATAAGTAAGCCCAATATTTATTATGTAAATATTCAGACAAAAAAAATATATTTTTAATGTCTATAGTATAATTTTAGGCCACATCTAATGTAACAATTTCATACAATATTTGTGTTCTAACTTAGCTTTACCATTTCAGTCGTTCATCTGAGAAAATGAAGACTATCGCAATGACTCTCAGGAAAGGAGAGAGATATCAGTTTACTGTACTAAAACAAAATATGAATTCACTTTAACAAGACAAGAGGAAAGTGAAATAACTTTTAATTTTCTTCATTTGCCAAGCATCAGAGCTATAATCCAACTTGGTTCTAGCTAATGTTTGGTAAATTCCGTGTGTGTGTGTGCATGTGCATGCACGCTCTTTTACGAGTCCTCTATTTCAAAGGCTTTTTCTTCTATGACAAGATCATTTTCCCCTTTAAAATATGTATTACAAATTTCTTAAAATATAAGTACCCAACACCTTGTATATGGTTGCTTTGATAATAATGATTTATACACATCCCTGTAAATTTGACCTTTTTGGCCCATGTAGGATAAAAACAAGCCAGAAAGTGGTACATATTGTTTTGCTTTTATACAAAGTGAACTAGGGATGAACCAAATAAAATAATTTCATAGTTATCTTTAAATACCTTTTAGCTTTTATAACAGATACAGAGTAGTAATCATCCAGTATCACCTCCTCTGCTTCTTGAGAAAAACTATTTTCTACCTAGGACTACAATTATTTTGATAACTTATTATCTCTCCTAATATATCATAAACTCCTAAGGCAAAATTAAGACAAGATTTGCAGAATGAACTGTTCAAACATGATTAAAAGGGGAAACAGCCTCGAAGGATCAGAGAGGTATTAAACTTTACAGACAGATGTAAGAACAGGGTAAATTTCTTGCAGTTGACTCTCTCCCTATCAAACTTAAGAACCAAGAGCCCTGGTGCTGAAAAAGCCCATTTTCAGCTTCTCTCAACACCACCTTTTCACAGATGGCCTTTTCTGCCCCAGGCATTTTGCCTGTGGCTCTTAATCAAAGCAGGAGGGAGATTCCAACTGCAGACTCTGAAGATCTGAAAGATGTGATAAGGAATTAGAATCTGATATACTCACTACACTTAATTCCTATGGCAATAGGTGCTATATGAATTCAAACAATTCTCTACATTTCAGGAGCCATTACCCATTCTGCAAATGGTTCCTGCTGTTTAGTTTCCATTCTGCTGGGAATTTTGTGGTTACATCTCTGCACATTAGCACAATCTTGGGATAATGAAGGAGTGCATTAACCTCATGGCTAAAATGAGGATTCCAGATTTGTGCAGATATTTCACCAGGCTTCCCTATGGATGATTTTGAGTAAAGAGCATACAACAACCTAGGTTCCAAACTGTACCTTAAATTAAGTGCCTATAAAATCTGACAAATGTTTCTCATTTTGTAATTAATATACTGAAACTATCAAATTAGGTATAAGTTTTAGGACTCAGGCCATCATCTGTTCTATAAAAAGGCAAAAAATGTAGGTTGTAAATTAAACTAATTAATTTTGCATTGTTTGTGATACACCTAATTTATTTCCCCAAAATGCATACTTTAGCCAGGAGTCTTGCCACAACCACTTGCCAAAAATTGTTTGGCCTTAACATCTCCAGAATGAGCTTCCATAACAATAATGTACAGTCAGAGGTGATTCGTACAGCTTTTCTTTTCATAAGAAAAATCAATCTGGGTGATGCTACCATAAAGACTAATATTAAATGAGAGGGAGGAGGAACTTGTTTAATCTAATTATTCACAATGAGCCTAGAGTGGTTACCCAAATAATCAAGAATAAAAATGATCACAAGACGGTCTACCATGACAGGGGAAAATATTATGCTGCTTATAATGGCTTTAAACTCATACTGCTTTAGAAAAATGCCAGATTGCAACACCAAAATATAAAAGCAAATCCAGTTTACAATGAATCTAGTCACCCACAAGTACCCAATGTAGCTAGGACCTTTGAAAGTAATAAAGTAGGTTTGTTCGCTATTTTCAATATCTCAAAATATCTAATGGAAAGTGAACATCTGTATCATGCAAGCAATCAATCCCCCCCAAACTCCCCTGACACACAACCCCACTAACCCACACAGAACAAAATAAAACTCCAAAACAAAACACAGCACATCACCTTTAATGTGGTCACACTGTTCCCTAGAAAGGGCTAAACTTTCATTGCTAATTTCTCAGAATTAAGTAGTTCAACAAAAGTGGCATAGTTCACAATCAAGCTCTAGAACTGCCAGCACCTGAATAATTATTTCACTGCCAAGAGGTCTAAGTACAACAAAGTAAAGGAGAAAAAAAGTCTTTTTTTAAGTGTGGTGACAGGCCACATTCCTGTTTTGCAGAATAAGAATATATCTATTAATTACTTATGTGTTCTGGAAGAATTACAACCAACTTGAATTTACATAAATAAATAGATCTGCATTTTGCTGGGAAATTTATTAGACAAAATTTTAAGGAATCTTTTTTGACTGAGATGTTTATATTCATCTATCTTAGTGTTAATTCTCCTCTTTATAAAAGTATGTTTTCTAAGTACTAAAATTGGGGAAATAAATCTGCCTCTGCTTTCTAATGTATAAAAGCCATAAACAATACTGGAAATTATCTCCTTCAGCTCGGACAAAGAATATTTCTACTTTGAAGTCTTCAGCAATGATAAATAGGGTAATTTGTGGACTTTATCACCAAATTCTATGGATAGGCTTTTATCAATAATTCTGAGCTCTCCATCCTGCTTCGTATTTTCTATAATCTTTCCTGCTTTTACCCAGATCCTTCAAGGTCAGGGAAAGAATAGTCTATTTATAATAGTTCCATGTACTTCTCACAAACTTTGCATTACCTACACAGATACTATGTTTTTTCACAATTGAGAAGAAATCCTCAGCCTCTTTATAAGATTTTCTTTCAATCTAAAATCAAAATTTCAATTAGGAGAATATATAACTTGACTATGACAAGTACTTTACATTTAAAAGATTATGTTTATATCTATATATTTAAAAACCTTAATTCAGGATAGGCATTTCATTTTAAAAATACCTGGTCATATTTGAACATACAACATGACTATGACAAGTACTTTAATGATAAGTACTTTAATTTTTAAAGTTTTAATAATTTTATTAAAATTAAAATTAAATTTTATTAAAATTAAAAGTTTATAATTTTATTTATAAATAAAAACTTAATTCAGGATAGGCATTTCATTTTTAAAATACCTGGTCATATTTTTAAGAAAGGTTTTAGAGTTAAGGTACTACACACAAGCTAGATCATTGTCTTCTATAAACTGGTTAACTTTTAAGAGGAAAAAGGGTACTCAAACAGATATTTTGTACACCTATGTTCATTGCAGCATTATTCACAACAGCCAAAAGGTAGAAGCCACCCACCCAAACATCCACCAATGGATGAAAGGATAAACAAAATGTGGTATATACATACAATGGAATATTCAGCCTTAAAAAGAAGGTAAATTGACACACACTACCACATGGATGAACCTTGAAGACATTATGCTAAGTGAAATAAGCTAGTCACAAAATGACTATCATATGATTCCACTGATATGAGGTACCTAGAGTAGTCAAATTCATAGCAACACAAAAAAGAGTGGTGGTTGCCAGGGCCTGGAGGAGGAAGAATGTGGAGTTCATGTTTAATGGGTACAGAGTTTGAGTTGGGGAAGACGAAAAACGTTCTGGAGATGGATGGTGGTGATGACTGTATGACAATGTGGTTGTGCTTAAGGCCACAGGACTATACATTTAAAAATGGTTAAAATGGTAAATTTTATGTTACATATATTTTCCCACAATAAGAAAAAGAAGAGATATAATTGAGTAACATTCTGAAAATCAAACAAGTCTATCTAATCACAGATGAACCGGTTATTCTAATTTTTAAAAAGATGCCTATGCCTAGAATGCCTTTAATTTCACTGTTTATGTTTTGTTTTGTTTTTTTTGCTTTGCTTTCTCTCTCCTTTATGCCCCATCCCCTAAGTTCATTTAATTCTATTTATTCATTTTGTGAGTTATGGGTTTTAAGGTGGGACGACCAGAGGCCAAGAATCACCAATTTTTATGTTCAAAAAAAAAAAATTGTATTCTTAAAGTCAAGTCCATGTAGCTAAAGAATGCAATTTCCTGTCCTACAGTAGTATTTTTTTTGTAATAAGCTTTATCCTTAATACAATATTAGTTCAAGTCAATTTTCTTCTGCCTGGTCTATACAACTCTGAGTTGTATACTTTCCATAATATTATCTATGGATTTTCTGGAATTTTAAATAATGTTGCAAAATTTCAGTCTTAACCCTCTACTAGAATTTTTGAAGGATTACTGATCTATGATTTATAAAATGTATAGTAACTTGTTTTCAAGTTCATTATTTTCATGACAAAGCTTCAAAACATAAATAATCAGAAAATTTTGTCTCAGGGGATGGATTTTGTAGACACATGTTCTGGGTTTGAATCCTAGTTCTATCACTTAATAGATGTGTGAGTGGGTAAATTATTTAAATTACCTAATTCTCAGTTTCCTCATTTTGAAAATGTAGATATTAGTACCTAAGAGTTATTACAAGGACTATGCATGTAAAGCTCCTCAACAATGTCTGATGTAGTAAATTCTTAATAAATGGTAGCCATTGACAAAAATAATCATAATAACATAATATGTAAAAATGATAAGCACACTACTGGACAGAAAAATATTATATTCCAACTTTCAAAAAATGACTCCTTATAAATTTTGATGCCGAAATGAATCCAGGAAAAAAGATTACTTGTATTTTGTAAGACTTGTTTTCTTTTGTTTATCTTTTCCAAATAGTATGATTGTTAATATCTTGTTAAAGAAAGGAAATTAAGCCAAACAAAAATGAGAAGTAAAACCATGTATATAGCATGTGTGTATACACACACAAACACATGTACACACACACACACGCCCCTCTGTAATGTGATATACACAATTTGAGGAAGCTGTATAGAAACATGAGAAAAAAGTTGAAAAGTAAACAGGAAGAGCTATAGATTGCAATGAGGGTAACAAGGTATACAAATGTAGGCAAATTTCCAAGTTCAAGTATTTGAACAATTCATTCAGAATCACATTACTGTCAGAAAATTCTACTGTAATTCTTCTGGTCATTACCTTAGGATATAAATGGAGAAGTCCAGAAAAGTTGGATATTTTCACCCCTTGCCAACATAAGCAACATTATTTTTTTCTTTAAACAAAACCCAATTGCTACCACAGTTACTACTACGAAAGATTTCTAAGGTATATAATGTTTGATAATGGGATTTCTGCTACAATTTCACTAGAAAGCACAAAGGGTTTCTATACTACCAACTCTTACTACCCAAGTATAAAGTAATACTCTGTTTTGAAAACAGACTTGTGTTTCCAAAAATGTGTTCCTTGGAACACTCAGACTTTGGGGTGGGAGGATAAAAGGGTCCTGTAGTCAAATAAGCCTGGAAAATGCTACATTCTATTTCTCTCTCTTAGATATACATAACACTATTAACATAAAAGGTTCTGAGAAGTCCTACAGTGAGCAGAGCTGTTTTTAACCAGTGTTTCCCAAACTTATCTGGTCACAGAATTCTTTTCTTCAGGTAGCGCAAAGGAACCAGTGTTCCTCATAACAACTTATTTTGGGAAATGTACAATAAATTGCCATTGATTAGTATTAAATATGTAATTTAATTTGTACCTATCCCAAAAAGGTAGCCATTGGCAGAATTTGCTGAAGTCCCAAAAATGAGCCCATTGTATTTTATGTCAGAAAAAAAAAATCTAACATGCCTAGACTAGTACTTATATTATCTTTAACAAGTTGAATTTATTTCCAGAATATGTGTTTCAACCCTTACAGCCTGTATGTTATTTAATCAAATCCAAACATCCAGTTTCTTATACCTGCGAAAAGCTAAAAAATGAATATGATCCTCCAAGCCATTGTTTTATTTTATTTTTTCTGGGCTTCACTGTAAGCTGAGAAAACCCTGCAGCTGTGAGCTACTGCATACCTTCAAATATGAGAATACTAAACTCAGTTACAGCATTTTATTAACTGGTGCTATGAGCCTGCATTTATGCAGCTCTACAGTAAAATAATTAATGTTCCACATTAATCCTGAAGTAAAATAGTGATTATTACTTCATTCTCCTAACACCTCTATTAAGTATACAGAACAAAATACTGTAATGACTATTTTACCTATGGAGGTTGAGCAACATGCCCCAAGCGCCAATAGTCAGCAGGGAGCAATTTCTTGTTGGACAGACACTGTGCATGTTACAACTATAGAAACTGTATCAGATAATCACCCTAAAATGTGAACAAAAACAGGAAATTCCTTTACTAATAGCTTATTATCTAAGGAATTTTCTTCTTCTGAAATAATTTTGGGTCACAATTTGCTTGAAATATAAACTTGAACCAAAAAACTCACATTGTGTGCTAGATAGCTTTTTGTGAATTCAGAAATTAAGAACGAAGTTTTAAACAATTGTAATGAGGAATTGCTTTGTCCTTGCGTTAGATAAAAGAAAATAAGCAAGCTACAATTAATTCTGGGTGAAGTGTGAATGTGAATGATTATACTGCTAGGCTATAGCATCACTTTCTTCCTAGGCTCTCCTTTCAATTTCAAAAGTACTTAAAAGTGTAACAAAATGTGTAAGATGAAAGAGACAACAACTATTTTCAAAAAACACAACAGGGAAGAAATAATGACTGTTACTGTAGAAATCACATATTTTGGCAACCCATGGACATTTGGTCATTGGTTTTCAAGTTATACAAAATAAGCTGGCCACTGGAAGAAAAAAACACTTCAAAACATCGATGGCAGAAATACATTAATCCCAGTATTTTATATTATGATAATATATATGAATAATATTTTACCAGAGAGAAGGTAAATGGTCAAAGACAAGGAAAAACCTGACATGAAGGAAAACAAGAACGTTGACAATTCAGTAAAAGAAAAGGAGTTAAAGTATCAGATTCAAGTTTCGTAAATTTTTTTTTTTTTAATGTAAAAGCAGAGGTAACAAAAATTGGTCTTCACCTGGTAAGTGTGTACTCCCTGAGTCCTGAATGCAAATTCATGGCAGAAAAAGTACCTATGCATCCACGTAATCTTTTGTCTCGACCAATCTTCCATGTTACAAACAGTGGGCTGTAATGGAAGATAAAAATAGGGTAAATCAATCAATTCAATTCAAACAAGTATTTATTGAGTATTGACTGTCTGCTAGGTTAGGTGCCTGAGACATAAAGACCAAAAGACAGGCCTTCAAGGGGCTCAGAGGCCAGCCCAATAGGACTACATTTAGCAAAAGTTATATTATACTACTACTACATTATATTTAGTGTATCCTATATGTTAGGCATCTCAATAAATGTTTTAAACAAATTATGTTAATCTTCATCAACAACTCTAGGAGGCTAATACTAACATTCCTATATGAGGGAGTCTCACAGTTGATACATAATGAAGTAGGCACTCAAACCTGGGCAATCTTAACTATAGAGCCTTAACCATTATGGCTAACTGCATAATTACTCATTTAAACCTCAAATAACTGACTTATATGTAAGTCTAATTTGGAAAATCCGGGATAAAAAACAATGATTTTCATAAATACTTCCTGAAAATATAGGGGATATGTGCTGTGAAAGGTGCTACAAGGATGCCTAAAACACAGTCATTGCTCTCTAGGAGCCAGTATAAGAGGGAGGCATAACTATTACACAGCTAACTAATACAAGGAAAAAGGAAATAGATACTATAAACCATGTCCAAATGCCATAATTTAAGCTATTGGGATAGAAGAAAACTTCATCAAGCTTGACATTCTTTAGCTTCACCTAGAAAAATCAGTAGGGTTCAGAGAGGTGAAGGGCAACAGCAGACATTAACAAAATAATACTCTGAAACCAGAAAATTTATTTTAATTTTTAGATAAAATTATTACCTGCAAATACAATCTCTCAAGCATCAAAGAACAAAGTATCAATTATAACAAAATATCATCAAGAATAATGTGGTTTTAGATGAAGTTTAATACAGTAGATGTTTGGATTCTGCTGCAAACTACTGACAGCTTCAATTAATGGTTAAGTCTAAAAACAATTACGTTCTAATTAGAGCAACTTTGTATGCCAGTTTTTATGAAATAATTTACCCATTTTAGGACATTTTGTAAAAAGATAAATACCTTACAATTGAGGATGATCTTTGGTAATATGAGTATTCACAGTAATACTGGAATAATGCATTTCTGCTTTCTAAAAACTTAAATTTTAAGGGGATATACCATATGTCATTTTTCCTCTAACACACTGGTGAGCTGGAGAACATCCTTTCTTTAAAATACTCTTTAGTGAGTCATCAGCAGATGGATGAAAAGATATCTCATTCAAGTACTTCAATCACCCACCTTAAGCATTTAAATTATGCTGAGCTCTGACAGCCACAATGGCAGATAGGTTCTCAAATAAGTAATATATACAAACCAGGGAGAAGTACTTACTACTAAGAAGTACTAAGAGTTACCATCTTCCAAGAGCCAAATGTCCAGTGGCATTCAAAAAGATGACTAAAGCATAAGGTCAAGTTACTGTCAACATTAGCATTCAAGTGAAGGACGACCTACACTAAAGGTATTAAAATAACAAACAAAAGGTAAAAGCCAGGTTTTTTGCTTTCTATATCATATGTAATAAACCTGTTATAACTTGAGACAAGATTCTAATGCTCCATTTGGAAATTTTTCTCCAATTGTTCTTGACTAACCACTGATCAGGAAGACAAGAATTAGATGGGATTACTTTCTCACCAATTCTTTCATTACTCACATAAATACCAGTATCTTAAAATTTAAACCTTATCTTTAAGGATGAAATTCACCTCTTCATTTTTCAGTTTCTAACTTGGCATAGTCAACATCAGCAACCATTTTTTTGTTTTGTTTTGTTTTGTTTTGAGATGGAGTCTTGCTCTGCTGCCAGGCTGAGTGCAGTGGTATGATCTCGGCTCACTACAACCTCCACCTCCCGAGGTCAAGCAATTATCCTGCCTCAGCCTCCTAAGTAGCTGGGATTACAGGTGTGTACCACCATGCCTGGCTAATTTTTGTATTTTTAGTAGAGACGGGGTTTCACCATATTGGTCAGGCTGGTCTCAAACTTCTGACCTCGTGATCTACCCGGCTGAGCCTCCCAAAGTGCTGGGATTACAGGCGTGAGCCACCACGCCCAGCCTGTCTCTCTCTCTTTTTTTTTTTTAATACTTTAAGTTCTGGGGTACATGTGCAGAACGTGCAGGTTTGTTACATAGGTATACAGGTGCCATGGTGGTTTGCTGCACCCATCAATCCGTCACCTACATTAGATATTTCTCCTAATGCTATCCCTCCCCTAGTCCCCTACTCCCCGACAGGCCTCCGTGTATGATGTTCCCCTCCCTGTGTCCATGTGTTCTCATTGTTCAACTCCCACTTATGAGTGAGAACATGTGGTGTTTGATTTTCTGTTCTTGTGTTAGTTTGCTGAGAATGATGGTTTCCAGCTTCATCCATGTCCCTGCAAAGGACATGAACTCATCCTTTTTATGGCTGCATAGTATTCCATGGTGTATATGTGCCATATTTTCTTTATCCAGTCTATCACTGATGGACATTTGGGTTGGTTTGAAGTCTTTGCTATTGGGAATAGTGTTGCAATAAACATATGTGTGCATGTGTCTTTATAGTAGAATGATTTATAATCTTTTTGGCATATATCCAGTAATGGGATGGCTGGGTCAAATGGTACTTCTAGTTCTATATCCGTAAGGAATCGCCACACTGTCTTCCACAGTGGTTGAACTAATTTACACTCCCAACAGTGTAAAAGCGTTCCTGTTTTTCCACATCCTCTCCAGGATCTGTTGTTTGCTGACTTTTTAATGATTGTCATCCTGTCTCTTCTTTGAAAACAAAACAAAACAAAATAAAACAAACTTTATTTTTTGATCACAGAAGTAGCATATGATCATAAATTAAGAAATTAGAAATACAGAAATGTATCAATCCTCTTCTATAACAATGGTTATACAAAGTATCTCTATATAAGACAGGTCTTTTGGCAGCTTCAGAATGAAGTGAATCACAATGTAATATAGATAATAGCATGTTTTTAAAATACCATTATGGTTTCTGAATAAGTCAGAACTAAGTTGTATATTCTCTTCCTCAATGAATTCCATAAGAAACCTAAAAGTGTGAGTGAATTCATTTCCTATCAAAAACGCTAGAAATGAAAGTCATTTAAAAGTCTTTTACCTTCTACTTTCTCATTTATATACACACACCATTCTTACTATAACATAACCCTATCTGCTCAAGTAAACATTTAAAACTTAAAGTATAAATAGAAAAATAACACAAACTAAACACTATACTATGAAATATGTTGCAGGGCACTCAAACATATGGTGGGAGAAATTATATATTAATAGTTTCTTATAATGCCATGCTATCACTGATGACGGAATGATTAATTCAGAGCTTAGGTTGCTGGAGGACAAGCTGCATTTTACAAGGCAGCCTGAGGAGCAAAGATGCTCCAAAACAAGCATGGGTATGGACATGTAAAAGTGCACAGCACATTCAGGAAACAGGAAGTAGTCTGATAGTTTTGATAACTTTTGCAATGGGCTCTTTCAGATTTAACATTTCTTTGAATTTGAAGCACCGTGGACTATGTGTTCTCAAGACCCCTCATAAGATGTGAGCAGATACAGAATCATCTACACTCTCCTTGATCCTTACCTGCCCCTGGCAACATCCACTTTGGGAGTTGGGATTTCGGGGAAGTATGTGTGTCAAAGATGGAGGGAGTGCTACTGTGTTTAGGACAGATGCCTGAAGATGGAAGTAGTCAGACTTTTAGCAGACAGAATAAAACTATTCATTAAAAATCTGGGACTCTAATTTCTCATTACAAATCCTCATCCAACATCGTTTATAAAGTACACGTGTATGGAATTAAAACAACTAAAATACCTAAAAGCAACATTTAATCAGGGAAAGAACCTGGGAATTTAAGCATTTTAAAGTAGACAGACACATAATAAACATCACTGAGCACAAGAGATTGTATCTTGTGTGTGATAACCACGTTGTACAGGGCAATGACTACGAGAACATTCAATACATATTATCTAAAAATAGGAACAAATTTTTTTCTTCACGCAACACAGAGGGAAGGAATAGGCAATTTCATTTTTAAATGTGCTATTAAAACATGTATGAGTTCCAAAAAGGACCTAATACATCAGCATAATCAGAGGTAGATCAAAATAGAAAAAGGGTTTTGAGTCTGTTGAGAGGAGCTGCTCAGTAAGAAAAAAATACAGAAAACCAGTTCATAGTAAGACAAAGATTGGATGTTTTGGGAAAATGCTTTTGCCATATGGTTTGAGGCCACCTACATACATTGAAAAAATACTACAAACTAGAAGAGAGTTCAAAATGAGATGAAATATTAATGGAAATGTTTATCTGAAGGTAACCAGACAAAGCTTTTAAAGTAATTTTCCTATTTCTGAGAAACCTTTGCAGAAAAGTAAACACTCCATTTTTTCATGTCTGTAGACAGGAACAGGAAGTAATCATTTAATCTAGATGAATCCTCCCTGCCAACTAGCAGCCAATACTGTCAGGTCAACAGTAGCTCTAGGGAAATGTAGTTGCATACAATCAGCAAAAGTACGAAAAGCAATGTAAATCTGAACAGGACACTCCCCATCGATTGATGTGAGCCAGAACAAATTAGAAATATGTTTGCAGGAGCAGAATACAATTAAGTGATACAACGAAAAAGGTGTATTTACTTAATACTATTTTACCTTAAACTCTATCTCTCCTGCCATATCAAGGCAAAATAGAGGTTACAAAAAAGTCTTAGACCCTGGCAATTTGCTCTTCTTTAGAATAAGATTATTTAGAATAAGATTTGTAGGAGTCAGCATTAACAAAAAACATCAATCTCTACCAATGCAATAATAATTAATAAAACAGGGTACTCAACAAGGTTATTTATATTGGAGGGGGGGATATAGGAAAAAAGAGAAGCCCTGTAACTTATTCTGTTCTTCTGCCATCAAATAATGATTGTTTCTCAACTGCATTCAGGTTTCTCAGCAATTTAGCTCAAAAATACAACTATATTCCTCATAACATCCAGCTAAAAATACCATAATTCCCCAGGATCTAGCAGCTTACAGAAGTACAGAAATGACGGTGTCTTCTTTCCACCACCAGGTAAAAACCTTTCACTTCCTGTTTCAACAAAAAGAAGCTTTACATTTCATTTCTAAATCATATAAACTACAGATTCAATTCATAAAAACATACCTAATAAGGTTAAATCATGTAATAGGGATGCTATAATAAAATACTGTACACTAGGTGGCATAAACAACAGAAATTTATTTCCTCACTGTTATGGGGGCTAGAAAGCCCAAGATTAAGATACTGGCAGAGTTCAGTTCCTGGTAAAGGCTCTCTTCCTTTACTAGGCTTTAAGGCTGCTATACGGCCACTTTGTACTCACATAGTCTCCTCTGAGTGTGTGCAGGGAGAGGGAGAGCACGAGCTCTCCAAGTGTCTCTTATAAGGACACTAATCCTATTGGATCAGGCCCCCATCTTCATGACTTCATTAAACCGTAATTAATTTATTGTAGGCCTTATCAAATACAGTCACATTAGGGGTTAGGGCTTGGACATATGAATGCAGAGGTTGGGGGGGTGGGTTACAATTCAGTCCATTACAAATCCCTAACCCAAACTTTAGTACATAGTTTAAAGTGTGTATAACAATGTATGTAAGCTCATTCACTGAAAGAGTCTTTAAGAGATAATCCATTTGCTTTTCATTTTACAGGTGAAATACAAAAAGACATCCAGGCAGACAGTGCAGAATCACCAAATTGGTTAATGTTGGAACCTGGCAAGTCCTCCAAATTTTCTTACTACTGGTTTAATAAGGGTTTTTTTTTTCCCCACTACAGGAAAAAAAAATGTGAGTGGCAAACCTAGGTGTCTTCTAAAAGACCAAAGAATAGGAAAATTCTATGAATACTACATAGCACTACATAGGTGAGCATAAGCACAAATCTCCTCTTCCTCCTGTTCCTCCCAGTAGGGGAGACAGAAAGATTAGCTGAAAAGATACCAGGACAAACTAGAAATGCTGCATCAGCCTGGAAACACTAGCCCTGATTTATAAGTTTCTACATTATCACATAAGAAACCCACAGTAAAGCCTACCATTTTATGCTTGATGGCTTCCCAACACTCTTTCTGATCTCCCTCAGCCTTCTCACTTCATTTTTTCCTGTTGTCTAGCTGGACTTCATCAAACCCAGGTACTCTGTTAAATACAAATTTCCTCCAAATCGAAATTTCCATTTATTATACCATTGGTTAACAACTCATCAGCTAGGTATTGATCTGATTATTTGATTAAGTAGTTCATATTATAGAATGAATGAGACTCCTCCAGATAATTTGAAAATCAAATTGAGAGGAATGGAGAGAAATAGGAGGGGGCTAATCTGAGTCAGGGTCGAGAAGTAAGATTCAGATGCATTTCTCATCCAACCATTTGCTGTAGATAAAATGCACTAAATCACCACTGTATCCTTATACCATACTCCTCCCTCCAACCTTTGTATAATAAATAGCCTGTATCCCATAGGGCTCAGGAAAATAAGGTCACACTGCTTAGACAGACAGCATAAATTAGTATAGGAGACCACAAATATCTGAAAGCGGGGATCAGGAATTACCAATCTTTCAATACTTTTCTTTGCCTGGTGTTCCAAGAAATTCTATCATAGCAGCATTATATTCTCTTTCTCCCATTTATGTAATTCTAATTTAACTGGCAAATGCCAGAGGAAGGGATGCAGACTAAAGTCTTAACAGATGATTGGGAAGGTAGAATTTTTTGCTGTTGTTAATCAAGTGTAATCACCACAGACATACAATCAGCCAAAGCACAAACATACAGTAAGGGATTAGCTTGATTCTGCCAATTTTTGAACTGAAAGAACCATTTCTTCCTTTAACAAGAGCAAATCAACAATTTTCAGCAAACAAAAAATAAATTAGTCCCAGACTTGATATGCTGAGACAATCTTATAGTTTTTTAGAGCCATAAATTAGATGAGAAAGACCACCTTAATTGGAAAAAAATAGAATTTTTGCACATATTTTCTTAGTTTATACTGCAGTTGGGTATTCAATTTAATATATAGTAACATTTCAAGGGAAAAATAGCTGTGGGTTTTTTTTTCCTGATAATAGGAACACACCACAAATCTCTATTACCTGAAAATCCAACTTAATTTTAAATGACATTTTGCTATAGATTTCAAAAATGAAGTAATTTCTATTTGGAAGTCCTATTCTGAACCCATTTGTTCAAAGGGCTTTAAGGTTTGAGACTTACTCTTTACTATTAAAAAAATTAATTATTTTAGGCTGGGCACGGTGGCTCACGTCTGTAATCCCAGCACTTTGGGAGGCCGAGGAGGGTGGATCACGAGGTCAGGAGATCGAGACCATCCTGGTTAAAACGGTGAAACCCTGTCTCTACTAAAAATACAAAAAATTAGCAGGGCATGGTGGTGGGCGCCTGTAGTCCCAGCTACTTGGGAGGCTGAGGTGGGAGAATGGCATGAATTGAACCCGGGAGGCGGAGCTTGCAGTGAGCCGAGATCATGCCAGTCACTCCAGCCTGGGCAGCAGAGCGAGATTCCGTCTCAAAAAAAAAAAAAAAAAAATTATTTTAATATGAAACAAATCAGGCAAAAAAGAGCTTCTATTGAAGTCTTCCAATTCCTATGCTAAATGTTAAGCAAAACTAAGAATAACAGAAGAACTATGTCCAGAAATTTTAGAATGAATATTAATTGATACAGTCAACTCCTATTTTTTATGCCGTTAAAAACTTGTATGGAACTTTGTTTTGGTATTTCCATTTGACTGTGTATGCAGGATGGTCAGGGAATGCATAACACTTCAAACAAAACAATGAAAACAGTTAGGGGTTTCTTATTTGTCTTTATTTTCTTTTAGGTTTAGGGTTTACACGTGCTTGTTGTTACATGGGTATACTGCATACCGGTGAACACTTGGTTTCTAGTGTACCCATTACCCAAATAGTGAACACTGAAATGGATAATTTTTCAACTCTCACTCCCCTCTCACTCTTCCCACTTTTGGAGTCTCCAGTGTCTATTACTCTTTCCATCTTTATGTCCATGTGTACTCACTGTTTAGCTCCCATTTACAAGTGAGAATACATGGTATTTGGCTGTTTCTTAGTTTACTTAGGATAATGACCTCCAGCTCCATCCATGTTGTTCCAAAGGACACAATTCCATTCTTTTTTTTTTATGGCTGCACTGTATTTCATGGTGCATGACACACCACATATTCTTTGTCTAGTCAACTGTTGATGGACACTTACACTGGTTCCATGACTTTGCTATTGTGAATAGTGCTGCAATGAACACACGAGTACAGGTATCTTTTTAATGTAATGATTTATTTTCCTTTTGGTAGATACCCAGTAGTGGGATTGGTGGGTCAACCAGTAGTTCTATTTTTAGTACTTAGAGAAATGGCCATCCTGTTTTCCACAAAAGTTGAACTAATTTACATACCCTCCAACAATGTATAAGCGTTCCCTTTTCTCCACATCCAAACCAACATCTGTTGTTTTTTCACTTTTTAATAGTAGCCATTCTGACTGGTGTGAGATGATACCTCAGTGTGGTTTCAATTTGCATTTCTCTGAGGATTCACGATGTTGAATGTTTTTTCATGTGCTTGCTGGCTGCTTGTATGTCTTCTTTTGAGAAATTTCTGTTCATGTCCTTTGCCCAGCTTTTAATGGGTTTTTTCCCCTCTTGTTGAGTTGTTTGACTTCCTTGTAGATACTGGATGTTAGTCCTTTGTTAGAAGCATAATTTGCAAATATTTTCTCCTGTTCTGTAGGTTCTCTGTTTACTCTGTTGATTATTTATTTTGCTGTGCAGAATCTTTTTAGTTTAAGTTTCATTTGTCTGTTTTTGTTGCATTTGCTTTTGGAGTTTTCATCATAAGTTCTTCACCTAGGAAAATGTCCAGAAGAGTTTTTCCTAAGTTTTCCTCTAGGATTGTTATAGTTTCAGGTCTTACATTTAAGTCTTTAATCCATCTTAACTTTTGTATATGGTGAGAGATAGGGGTCCAGTTTCATTCTTCTGCACATAGCTAGTCAATTTTCCTATATTTATTCAATAAATATATTTATTTCCTATATTTATTCAAATTTCCACCATTTATTGAATAGGAACTCTTTCCCCATTGTTTATTTTTCTCTACTTTGTTGAAGATCAGTTGGTTGTAGGTATGTGGTTTTATATCCAGTTCACTATTGTGTTCCACTGATCTGTTTGTCTATTTTTGTACCAGTATCATGCTGTTTTAGTTTTAGTTACTATAGCCTTATAGCGTAATTTGAAGTCAGGCGGTGTGATGACTCTCAACTTGGTCTTTTTGCTTTAAGATTGCTTTGGCTATTCGGGATCTTTTTTTGTTCCATGTGAAATTTAGGATTGTTTTTCTAATTCCATGAAAAATGACATTGGTAGTTTGATAGTGATTGTGTGGAATCTGTAGATTGCTTTGGGCAGTATGGTCATTTTAACAATATTGATTCTTCTAGTCCATTAGCATGGGATGTTTTTCCATTTGTTAATGTCATCTATGATTTTTCATCAGTGTTTTGTAGTTCTCCTTACAGAGATCTTTTGCCTACTTGGTTAAATGTATTCCTATATATTTTATTTTTTGAGTGGCTATTTTAAATAGGATTGACTTCTTTATTTGGTTCTCAGCTTGAACACTATGTATAGAAATGCTGATTTTTGTACACTGATTTTGTATCCTGAAACTTAACTGAAGTCACTTACGAAGTCTAGGAGTCTTCAAGGAGTCATTTGTGTTTTCTAGGTATACAATCATGTCATTGACGAACAGAGATAATTTGACTTTCTTTTTCCAGTTTGTATGCCATTTCTTTCTCTTGCCTGATTGCTCTCGCTAGTACTTCAGTACTATGTTGAATAGGAGTGATGAGTGGACATCGTTGTTCCTGTTCTTAGAGGGAATGTTTTCAAATTTTCCCTATTCAGTATAATGTTGGTTATGGGTCTGTCATAGATGGCTTTTGTTACTTTGAGATTATGTACCTTCGATGCCTTATTTGCTGAGGGTTTTTATCATGAAGGGATGTTGTTACTTGTTCTGGGTTTTGTACCTATATATTCCCACCACCAGCTAATGACCTATCTTCTACCATCTTGTCTTCCCCAGAGCCCATCACTCAATTAGCAGAAATAGAGTAGAAGGGAAGTAAATATACTGATTGATTTAAACATAAATATTAAAAGAGCTAGAAAACTATCCATATTCTTCATTCCAGGTTTTTATGTTGTTTTCCACTCCAAAGACATCTGATGCTAGCTTAATAAGTAAGACTTGCAGTAAAACTGTGATGTATTTGTTTTTCACATGTTTTCTGGATTTAGAAAGGTAACTGTTAATGAATTTAAGATCCTTATATTAGATTACTCACTCCCATGAAAGAAAAGAGCTGGAAAGACAGCTTTATAGCAAGCCCTCCTCACTGTAGGGAGAAGAAGAAAGGCAAGATCGAGGGATAAGTCACCAACAACTTGAGACCATATTTTGTGTCAGGGCTGTGTATGTTGCTTTTGCTTCTGCCGCCCCTTCCTTTACCGTTCAGAAAACAGTTCTGCCTCTTGAGACCCTCTACTAGGAAATATTCAAGAGGTTGATGCATTTTTAGATGAAACTGATATCCTTGCCTCCAAAGTGCTTCTTTTTAAAAACCAACCTTATTAAAATATAGTTTCCACATAATAAAAGCACCCATTTTAAGTGTAAAGTTTAATGACTTTTGGCAAACGTATACATATATGTAACCTAAACCACGACCAGGGTATAAAACATTTCCATCACCCCAAAGATCTCCCTTGCATCACTTTGCAATCAATCCCGTCCCCACAGTCCTGGACCCTGAGGCAAACACTAACCTGCTGTCACTATAGTTTTGCATTTTGTAGAATTTCATATAAATGGAATCATCCAATATACAATCTTTTGTGTCAAACTTCACTTAGCATAATGCTTCTGATATTCATTTATGTTGTCTTTTGTTTTTATTGCTGATTAATATTCCATTGAATGGATATATCAGTTTTTTGTCCACTCAACTGTTGATGGCTTCTAGGGTTGCTTCCACTTTGGGCCTATTATAAATAAAGCCACCATGAAACTTGTGTTCAAGGCCTTTTTAAAAAGTAGCTTTGTTGAGTATAATTGATATAAACAGAACTGCACATATTTAAAGTGTACAATTTGATGAGTTAGCACAACTGCAACTTTATACCTGTTGAACAAATCCCCATTCTCCCTTCCCCCAACCCCCGGTAACCATGAATATAGTCTACACTTCTATTTGTTTGACTAGTATATATCTCCTAAAAGTGGAAATATGTGGTATTTGTCCTTCTGTGACTGGCTTATTTCACTTAGCATAATGTTCTTTAGGTTGAGCCACTTGTTGCAAATAACTACTACAATAATTTCCTTCTTTTTAAAGGCTAAATAATATTCTGTTGTACGTATATACCACATATTCTTTATCATTTGTCTATTAATAGATACTTGGGTTGTTCTCTATCTTGGCTACTGTGAATAATGCTGCAATGAACATGGGATCTGAGATAATCTCTTCAAGATCCTCATTTCAATTCTTTTGGATATATACCCAAAGGTGGGATTGCTTTATGGTAGTTTTATCTCACATTTTTAGGAACTTCAATGCTGTTTTACGTAGCTGCTGCACCATTTTACATTCCCACCAGCAGTGTACAAAAGTTCCAATTTTTCTAGCCTCACAGTTTGAGTTGGGAAGAATTCTATCCTCCTCTATTTTCTATGAGTTTGGTTTATTTGTTCCTTAAATATTTGATAGACTTTACCATTGAATTCATTGGACACCAGAGTTTTAATTACAGGATGTTTTTAAACTACAAATTTAACTCATTTAATAGACATAAGGCTATTCAGATTTTCTAGTATTTCTGAGTCACTTTGTTAAATCGTGTCTTTCAAGGAATTTTTCCACTTCATCTAAGTTGTAGAATTTATTGACATAAAGTCATTCAGGATATTCCCATATCATCCTTTTAATGTTTGTAGGATCTGTATGTCTATTCTTTCATTGTGGTATTGGTAATTTGTTTTAATTTGTGACTTTTCTCTCTTTTTAATCTTTATCAGTCTAGCTATTATCAATTTTATTGATCTTTTTAAAGAGCAGGTTTTTGCTTTTATTGATTTTCCCCATTTTTTGTTTTCTATTTTCCTGATTTCTATACTTCTATGATTTCTGTTACTTAATTGGGGTTTAATTTGCTCTTTTTCTAGCCTCTTAAGGTAGAAGCTTACTGATTTCAATCTTCCTTCTTGAAAAGCTATAACTTTCCCTCTCAGCACTGTTAGTTGTAGCTCATAAATTTTAATATGTTATCTTTTCATTATCATTCAGTTCAAAATATTTTTAATTGCCCTTATGATTTCTTCCTTGACCTATGATTTATTTAGGGGTATAATTTTATATAATTTCCTAATGTTTGGGAATTTTACAGACACCTTTTTGTCACTGATTTCTAATTTAATTCCATTTGAGTCAGATAACATACTGCATATGACTTTAGTTCTTCTAAATATACTGAAGGCTTGTTTTATGACCCAGAATATGGTCTATCTTAGTGAATATCCCTTGTGAATTTGAAAAGAAAGTGTATTCTCTTAGTGAATATACCTTGTGAATTTGAAAAGAAAATGTATTCTGGTAATGTTAGGTCCAGTGTTTTATAAGTGTCAATTAGGTCCAGTTGGTTGGTAGTATTGGTCATGTTTTCTATCTCCTCACTGATTTTTGTCTACTTGCTCTAACAATTACTGAATTAATAATGTTGAAATATCCAACTCTAATTGTAGTTTTGTCTACTTATCCTTTTATGTTTTTTTTTTCTTTCATGTATTTTGAGGATCTGTTAGGCACATACACATTTAGTATTTTGTCTTCTTGAGTTAACTACTTTATCATTATGACATGGCCCTCATTCCTGCTAACACTGGCTGTCCTGAAGTCCAATTCATCTCTTATTGGCATAGTAACTCTAGCATTCTTATGAATGTTTGTATATCTTTTTCTGTCTTTTTGCTTTTAACATACCTGTGTCTTTATCCTTAAAGTGGATTTCTTATATACAGTATATGGTTAGGTCTTGCATTTTTTATGCAGCCTTTTAACTGGAGTGGTTAGACTACTTACATTTAATATAACTGCTGACAGAGTTGGGTTTAAGTCTACCATCTTTATATCTAATATTTGTTTTCTGTATTTCCCATTTGTTCTCCACTTCTCTTTTACTGTCTTTAAACTTAAATGAGTATACTTTAGTATTTAATTTTATCACCATTATTAGCTTATTAGTTATGCCCTTTTAAGTAATTTTTCTAGGTTGTATCGATGCATCTTTATGTTATTTCAACCTACTTTCAGCTAATATTATATCACTACAAAAGCAATGTAAAGACCTTAACAGTATGCGTCCATTTCACCCCTCCCATACTTTGAGGCTACTGTTATACCTTTAACTTCTATATACCATATAAACCTATAATAGATTATTAATTTTCCTTTAAACGATAACTTAACTTTTAAAGAAATTTTTTAATGAGGGGAAAATGTCTTTTATATTTACCTTACACTTGCCACACTTATCTGGCACTCTTCATTACTTTGTAGAGATCCAAGTTTCTATCTGTTATCATCTTCCTTCAGCCTGGACAGCTGCCTTTAAATTTCTTGCAGTTAAGGTTTGCTAGTGATAATTCTTTTCATTTTTGTCTGAAAAATATATATATTTCACCATCATTTCTTTTTTAAAGGGTATTTTCACTGGAATCAAATTTGAGATTGGCAGTATTTTTTTTTCAGCACTTTTAAGATGTCATTCCATTGTCTTCTGGAAGCTTCCATTGTTTCTAATGAGAAGTATTCAGTTCTTCTCTTTGTTCCTCTGTAATGTGTCCTTTTTTTTCCTAGTGGCTTTCAAAATGCTCTATCACTAGTTTTCAACAATTTAATTATAATTGCTTTAGTGTGGTTTTTCTGTTTTGGATACATTGAGCTTGTTGGATTTATGGATTTACATTTTCATCATATTTGGAAAATTTCTAGCCATTATTTCTTCAATTTTTTTTCTGCCTATTTCTCACTCTCCTTTCCTTATGGGACTCCAGTTGCAAGTATGTTAATCGGCTTGATACGGTCTCACAGTTCACTGAGACTTTTTTCCTTCCATTTTTTCTATTCTGTTTCATACTGGATAATTTCTACTGTTATGTATACAAATTCATTGATATTTTCCTCTGCAGCATCTAATTTGCTATTCATTTCATCAATGAATTTTTCATTTTTTATAATATACTTTTCAGCTCCAGAAGTTCCATTTGGTTCTTTATATGTCTTCCATTTCTTTACTCACTACATTCATGTTTTCCTTTCAATCCTTCAACACATTTTAATAGCTGTTTTAAAGTCCTTGTCTGCTAATTCTATAACCATCATTTCTGGTTCTGCTTCCACTGACTGGCTTCCTCCTGGTTATGGGTCACACTGTAGTGCCTCTTGAAATGTCTAGTAATTTTTTGTATGCCAGATATTATAATCATCATATTGTTGAGTGTTTGGAATTTGCTGTCCTCCCTTCAAAGAGTGTTGAAGTTTTGTCATGCAGTTAAATTATTTGTGGATAATTATTTAAAGTCCTTTACTTTAAAGTAGCCTTTACTACTAAAGTATGACCCTTCTGGGGTCTCTATGGAATGCCCTGGGTGTTCAACAAGGGCTCACAACTCTTGCTGTAGGAACTCATGTCTCTCAGGTCTGTATGAGCTCTGGTAAGTTTTCAGCTTATAGTTCCTGAGCAGTTGTTTTCTGCCCAGCCTCATAGTGTTGCCCTTGATACATGCACAGATTCATATTGAGTCAGAGATAAAGGGAATATCTATGCAGATTTCTGGAGCTATGTCTCTGAGTAGCTTTCCCTCTCCAGTACTCTGCTCCATAAATTTCTGCCACCTAGGCCTCCCCGAGTTCCTATCTCTGTCTCACCAATTCAGCAAGATTGCAGTTCTGCTTGGGTTCCCCCTCACAATGCTGTGGTCTAGAAAGTGCCTGCTGACAAAAAGTCAGGGTGATGGTAGAGCTCACTTCGTTTGTTCCCTTTCTCTCAATGACCACAGTCCTGTGCTGTCTGTTGCCTGACATCTAAAAACAGTTGTTTCATGTATTTTGTCTGGTTTCTAGTTGTTTATGGGAGATGTGAGGTGGAAAGGAGCAAGTCTTGCACCAGTTACTTCTTCGGGGACAAAAGTAAAGTCTCAAAGCACTTTAACCCTAAGTCACATTAAGGTTCAAACTCTGTGGTAGGTTTCACATATTAAATGTGAAACTATTGGTTAAAACTCTGTGGTAGGTTTTACATATTAAATGTGGGAAAACTATCACAAATAAGAGAAGACTAGTGCCAGCAGAAAAATGGTTCAGGAACATCATTCTGAGCAAACTATCGCAAGGACAAAAAACAAAACACCACATGTTCTCACTCATAGGTGGGAACTGAACAATGAGAGCACTTGGACACAGGGTGGGGAACATCACACACTGGGGCCTGTCATGGGGTGGGGGGAGGGGGGAGGGATAGCATTAGGAGACATACCTAATGTAAATGATGAGTTAATGGGTGCAGCACACCAACATGGCACATGTATACATATGTAACAAACCTGTGCATTGTGCACATGTACCCTAGAACTTAAAGTATAATAATAATAATAAAAAAAAAGAAAAATGGTACAGGAAGTAAAAAGCAAAAGGGACAGATCTCTTCAGCTTTGACAGGTGGTGAACTCTTAGAAGAATATGAAATGAGTCAACCAATTTCAGGGGCAACACACTACTCAGAACCCAAAGGTTAGACAAGTCACTCTTAAAAAATTTCATACTGAGAACTCTAAAGTCCAAAGTAATGAAATTTTTAAAAATTTAAAGCCATCAGGTAGAAACTGAACTTGACAAACATGTCAGTTACCAGTCATGCTGATATTTCCTTCTTTAAGCCCATGCCAAAAATAGCTCACTCCTCTTATACTACCTCCATGAGTTTAAAAAAAGTGCAATCTGAACGACCTTATTCATAACTCCTAAAAAATCTTGAGGAAGTCATTAATAATCATGCATTATGTCTAATGTATGTGTACTCTGTTATTGCTATTTTTAAAGGCCCATTTTTTCAGCTATGTTGATTTAAACAGTCTTACAGCACAGCTATTTACCTCACTACTATCCTAGAAAACACTAAATTTATCATAGTCTTACCAGTACAAATCTTGTAATAACAATGCCATATCTATAGAAGGACAGTCACCTAAGGACAGGAACCCTACATTAAGGAAACCAGATATGAAAATTTCTTTTATGATGGAACAAATAGAAAAAATAATGTGATATGTATCATTAAATTATCAAAAATTATTTTTAAAAAATTCCTCACTAACACATCAGACACGGCTTTGATAGTTAAATGTTCAGAAAGTAAACTGAGCTAGCATCTAATCTGGGAGACACAAAACTAAGTTTCCACAAAAAAATTAGGATAGCAGTAAGTAAGCCAATGTCAAGCCTATGAGAAAAGCCAAATTTGTGAAAGACACTGGCTGAGAAACTGAGGTAATAAGGCAGTGAAATAAGGATAATTGCTTACCTATAAAGGAGACTTCTTGCTTTACACATCTCTTTAGGCAATCCTAAATAACTGCCTACTTCAAAGCCTATAACTCTGTAAACAAATGAAACAGAAGCTAAACAAAGGGACCAAATTCCCTAGGAAGATAAGAAAGAACACAGTAGCCACCAATAAGCACCAGTACAACAACTTCCTATGTATATTTAAATACTTTGGTTTAAAAAGCCTCCAGCTGAACTGCTAGGTACATGACAGAAGACAAATTAGCCAAAGGTGGTGTATATGGTCTGGAAATGGCAGTGACCCACCCAGCTTATCACATCAATACCATAAAGCAAAATTTGCCACCTGAGCTATTGAACATATTCATCATCCCTAAAAGCTAATTTTTCTCTAGAGTTCCACCCAGTCCTCTTCTTTCACCAGCAAGAATGATACCCCAACCCACTGCTTCTTAGATAAATCCCACAGATAAACGTACATTTACATGTATAAATGAACTTCATACTCGATCCAGAATTTCTACATAGCTGTAGAACCAAAGACCAAAGAAAATATAATTTCCCATAGGGACTACTTCTCACACTCTTTCTTGGCATTAAACACTAACCAAATATCCAGCTAAAGATAAAGATATCTGGATTATCTATATGTGTCTCTGTTGAATATTACTAGATTGATAAAAAAAAAAAAAACCTTTGTACTTGAAAAGAAACTTTCAGTGACCAGTTTCATCCTTTCAAACTTACCCAGATTCTTTCTTTATTCTGCCAATGCAAACATACCACAGAAACACCTCTGTTTCAAAAAAAATGAAACTGAATAATGGAAAAACTATTGCAATTAGTTATTTAATAAACAGTTAATCAGTTAACTCCAAATTGTTTTCTATAGGAACACATTTGTGATTCTGTAATCTAGGACAGTAAAATTGCCAAATGATTGCTTTACTTAAAATAGTTTTCATATTGGACTACAGAATTATATAATACATGTAAGGGTCTAACCCAACATGTGATTCAATAAAAGGTAGCTCTCTCCCCCGGCCCCGCAAATCTGTCTGGGAATATCCATTTGATTAGATAAAGCTGGATTAAAAAGTTTTAAAAGAAACAAATGTAGTTTTATTATTTTGGAAGTACACTGACACCTATCCATCCCCCTCCTTCTCTATTAAAGCAGTACTTTAATAAATGAGGTAAATAATAGATGAGAGTAGCTGGTTATGAATATATCAACTTTGTGTATGTAAATAAAAGTTCTTTTATACCTAGAATGAAGCTGATCTTCAGTCCATCCAGCCCAGATGAATGATCAGTTCCAAATATGGAAAAAATATGATTGAAAACAAACCAAGTTTCTACTGCTGAAAATTTTTTGAAATAATTTCAAAGCATATAAGGAAAACTAATTTTATCTGAAAATAAGATAAAACCCTTCATTTTAAAATTAAAATTGTATAAAAGGCAGATATAAAAGGTCATTTTTCAAATTATCATGAAAATATGTATGTGTATATTGTGCATATATGCACAAACTACTAAAAACAGCCAATTTTTATTGAATATTTACTATATATCAGGCCTTTTAAAAATAAGTACTTATATGTAATAACTCTTTGAAATGCTTATAACAACCCTATGAGGTAGATACTATTATTATCCCCTATTTTAAAGATAGGGAAACTGAGAATAGAGAGTGCCATTAACTTGTCAGTGGTCACATAGCTGCTAAGTGTGGTAGGGCCAAGATCTGAACCCAGGCATTGTGGCTCCAGAGTCAACTCTCTTTATCATATACTATGAATGTGTGTGTACCACATACTATGAATGTGTGTGCTGTTTGATGTAAACCACCTGAAAAATAATATCCCAACAAGGAACTGAATTATTGCCTTTAAAGAAGAATACCTAGAAATTAGAGCAAGCAGAGGTAAAATTGTTGACATTATGGGTCATAAAAATAAACATTAAAACATTAAAAACAAAAATTCACCAAAAAATGCTCTAAAGCTGAAAATGTGGAAAAAATTATGTCATAATAATATAAGTGGACTGGATATTCATAAAAGGCATCCTTATTGAAAGGATCAAAATACTTATATAACATTTTTATTCACTATAAATTCAATAAATGTTCACTATAAAAAATTCTAGACAATACAGAAAAGTAGGAAGGAGAAAATAAATATCATGCACAATCTCAAACCCAAAGAAAATGAAAATTTATAATGTTTCCTGACACTCTTTCTATGGAAATATTTTCACATTTTTAAGATCATACTGGATGGTTTTGTATAGTTTTGTTTTTCAACTGAATTGCATACACATTTTCCTACATGGTTAATACTCTTCAAAAGTATTTTAATGGCCCCATGGTAAATCATATAGTTAGACCATCATTTAGGCAACTATTTCCTTGATAAACTGTGAGGGACATCTTTATTTATTAAAGTTTATCCAGATCTCAGATTTATTTTCTAAGGATATTTAAGAAACTGAATTACTGTACCAAAGCGTATGAACTTTATTTTATTATTATTATACTTTAAGTTCTAGGGTACATGTGCACAACGTGCAGGTTTGTTACATATGTATACATGTGCCATGTTGGTATGCTGCACCCGTTAACTCGTCACTTACCTTAGGCATATCTCCTAATGCTATGCCTCCCCACTCCCCCCACACCACAACAGGCCCCGGTGTGTGATGTTCCCCTTCCTGTGTCCAAGTGTTCTCATTGTTCAATTCCCACCTGTGAGTGAGAACATGTGGTGCTTGGTTTTTTGTCCTTGTGATAGTTTGCTGAGAATGATGGTTTCCAGCTTCATCCATGTCCCTACAAAGGACATGAACTCATCTTTTTTATGGCTGCATAGTATTCCATGGTGTATATGTGCCACATTTTCTTAATCCAGTCTATCATTGATGGACATTTGGGTTGGTTCCAAGTCTTTGCTATTATGAATAGTGCTGCAATAAACATATGTGTGCATTTATAGCAGCATGATTTATAATCCTTTGGATATATACCCAGTAATGGGATGGCTGGGTCAAATAGTATTTCTACTTCTAGATCCTTGAGGAATCACCACACTGTCTTCCACAATGGTTGAACTAGTTTACAGTTCCACCAACAGTGTAAACGTGTTCCTATTTCTCCACATCCTCTCCAACATCTGTTGTTTCCCGACTTTTTAATGATTGCCATTCTAACTGGTGTGAGATGGTATCTCATTGTGGTTTTGATTTGCATTTCTCTCATGGCCAGTGATGATGAGCATTTTTCCATGTGTCTGTTGGCTGCATAAATATATTCTTTTGAGAAGTATCTGTTCATATCCTTTGCCCACTTTTTGATGGGGTTGTTTTTCTCTTGTAAAGTTGTTTGCATTCTTTGTAGATTCTTGATATTAGCCCTTTGTAAGATGAGTAGATTGCAAAAATTTTTTCCCATTCTGTAGGTTGCCTGTTCACTCTGATGGTAGTTCCTTTGCTGTGCAGAAGCTCTTTAGTTTAATTAGATCCCATTTGTCAGTTTTGGCTTTTGTTGCCATTGCTTTTGGTGTTTTAAACATCAAGTCCTTGCCCATGCCTATGTCCTGAATGGTATTGCCTAGGTTTTCTTCTAGGGTTTGTATGGTTTTAGGTCTAACATTTAAGTCTTTAATCCATCTTGAATTAATTTTTGTATAAGGTGTAAGGAAGGGATCCAGTTTCAGCTTTATACATATGGCTAGCCAGTTTTCCCAGCACCATTTATTAAATGGGAAATCCTTTTCCCATTTCTTGTTTTTGTCAGGTTTCTCAAAGATCAGATGGTTGTAGATGTGTGGTATTATTTCTGAGGGCTCTGTTCTATTCCATTGGTCTATATCTCTGTTTTGGTACCAGTACCATGCTATTTTGGTTACTGTAGCCTTGTAGTATCGTTTGAAGTCAAGTAGCGTGATGCCTCCAGCTTTGTTCTTTTGGCTTAGGATTGACTTGGCAATGCAGGCTCTTTTTTGGTTCCATATGAACTTTAAAGCAGTTTTTTCCAATTCTGTGAAGAAAGTCATTGGTAGCTTGATGGGGATGGCATTGAATCTATGAATTACCTTGGGCAGTACGGCCATTTTCATGATATTGATTCTTCCGATACATGAGTATGGAATGTTCTTCCATTTGTTTGTGTCCTCTTATTTCGTTGAGCAGCGGTTTGTAGTTCTCCTTGAAGAGGTCCTTCACATCCCCTGTAAGCTGGATTCCTAGGTATTTTATTCTCTTTGAAGCAATTGTGAATAAGAGTTCACTGACGATTTGGCTCTCTGTTTGTCTGTTGTTGGTGTATAGGAATGCTTGTGATTTTTGCACATTGATTTTGTATCCTGAGACTTTGTTGAAGTTGCTTATCACCTTAAGGAGATTTTGGGCTGAGACGATGGGGTTTTCTAGATATACAATCATGTCATCTGCAAACAGGGACAATTTGACTTCCTCTTTTCCTAATTGAATACCCTTTATTTCTTTCTCCTGCCTGATTGCCCTGGCCAGAACTTCCAACACTATGTTGAATAGGAGTGGTGAGAGAGGGCATCACTGTTGTGCCAGTTTTCAAAGGGAATGATTCCAGTTTTTGCTCATTCAGTATGATATTGGCTGTGGGTTTGTCATAAATAGCTCCTATTGTTTTGAGATATGTCCCTTCAATACCTAATTTATTGAGAGTTTTTAGCATGAAGGGCTGTCGAATTTTGTCAAAGGCCTTTTCTGCATCTATTGAGATAATCATGTGGTTTTTGTCTTTGGTTTTGTTTATATGCTGGATTACATTTATTGATTTGCATATGTTGAACCACTCTTGCATCCCAGGGATGATGCCCACTTGGTCGTGATGGATAAGCTTTTTGACGTGCTGCTGGATTTGGTTTGCCAGTAATTATTGAGGATTTTTGCATCAATGTTCATCAGGGATATTGGCCTAAAATTCTCTTTTTTTGTTGTGTCTCTGCCAGGCTTTGGTATCAGGATGATGCTGGACTCATAAAATGAGTTAGGGAGGATTCCATCTTTTTCTATTGATTGGAATAGTTTCAGAAGGAATGGTACCAGCTCCTCCCTGTACCTCTGGTAGAATTCGGCTGTGAATCCGTCTGGTCCTGGACCTTTTTTGGTTGGTAAGTTATTAATTATTGCCTCAATTTCAGAGCCTGTTATTGGTCTATTCAGAGATTCAACTTCTTCCTGGTTTACTCTTGGGAGGGTGTATGTGTCCAGGAATTTGTCCATTTCTTCTAGATTTTCTAGTTTATTTGCGTAGAGGTGTTTATAGTCTTCTCCAATGGTAGTTTGTATTTCTGTGGGATCGGTGGGGATATCCCCTTAATCATTTTTTATTGCATCTATTTGATTCTTCTCTCTTTTCTTCTTTATTGGACTTGCTAGCAGTCTATCAACTTTGTTGATCTTTTCAAAACACCAGCTCCTGGATTCATTGATTTTTTGAAGGGTTTTTTGTGTCTCTATCTCCTTCAGTTCTGCTCTGATCTTAGTTATTTATTGCCTTCTCCTAGCTTTTGAATGTGTTTGCTCTTGCTTCTCTAGTTCTTTTAATCGCGATGTTAGGGTTTCAATTTTAGATCTTTCCTGCTTTCTCTTGTGGGCATTCAGTGCTATCAGTTTCCCTCTACACATTGCTTTAAATGCGTCCCAGAGATTCTGGTACGTTGTGTCTTTGTTCTCATTGGTTTCAAAGAACATCTTTATTTCTGCCTTCATTTCATTATGTATCCAGTAGTCATTCAGGAGCAGATTGTTCAGTTTCCATGTAGTTGAGCGGTTTTGAGTGAGTTTCTTAATCCTAAATTCTAGTTTGATTGCACTGTGGTCTGAGAGACAGTTATAATTTCTGTTCTTTTACATTTGCTGAGGAGTGTTTTACTTCCAACTATGTGGTCAATTTTGGAATAAGTGTGATGTGGTGCTGAGAAGAATGTATATTCTGTTGATTTGGGGTGGACAGTTCTGTAGATGTCTATTAGGTCTGCTTGGTTCAGGGCTGAGTTCAATTCCTGGATATCCTTGTTAACTTTCTGTCTTGTTGATCTGTCTAATGTTGACAGTGGGGTGTTAAAGTCTCCCATTATTATTGTGTGGGAGTCTAAGTCTCTTTGCAGGTCCCTAAGGACTTGCTTTATGAATCTGGGTGCTCCTGTATTGGGTGCATATATATTTAGGATAGTTAGCTCTTCTTGTTCAATTGATCCCTTTACCATTATGTAATGGCCTTGTCTCTTTTGATCTTTGTTTGTTTAAAGTCTGTTTTATCAGAGACTAGGATTGCAACCCCTGCCTTTTTTTGTTTTCATTTGCTTGGTAGATCTTCCTCCATCCCTTTATTTTGAGCACATGAGATGGGTCTCCTGAATACAGCACACTGATGGGTCTTGACTCTTTATCCAATTTGCCAGTCTGTGTCTTTTAATTGGAGCAGTTAGCCCATTTACATTTAAGGTTAATATTGTTATGTGTGAATTTGATCCTGTCATTATGATGTCAGCTGGTTATTTTGCTCGTTAGTTGATGCAGTTTCTTCCTAGCCTCGATGGTCTTTACAATTTTGCATGATTTTGCACTGGTTGGCACCAGCTGTTCCTTTCCATGTTTAGTGCTTCCTTCAGGAGCTCTTGCAGGGCAGGCCTGGTAGTGACAAAATCTCTCAGCCTTTGCTTGTCTGTAAAGGAGTTTATTTCTCCTTCACTTATGATGCTTAGTTTGGCTGGATATGAAATTCTGGGTTGAAAATTCTTTAAGAATGTTGAATACTGGCCCTCACTCTCTTCTGGCTTGTAGAGTTTCTTCCAAGAGATCTGCTGTTAGTCTGATGGGCTTCCCTTTGTGGGTAACCTGACCTTTCTCTCTGGCTGCCCTTAACATTTTTTCCTTCATTTCAACTTTGCTGAATCTGATAATTATGTGTCTTGGAGTTGCTGTTCTCGAGGAGTATCTTTGTGGCGTTCTCTGTATTTCCTGAATTTGAATGTTGGCCCGCCTTGCTAGGTTGGGGAAGTTCTCCTGGATAATATCCTGCAGAGTGTTTTCCAACTTGGTTCCATTCTCCCTGTCACTTTCAGGTACACCAATCAGACATAGATTTGGTCTTTTCACATAGTCCCATATTTCTTGGAGGCTTTGTTCGTTTCCTTTTACTCTTTTTTCTCTAAACTTCTCTTCTTGCTTGACTTCATTCATTTGATCTTCAATCACTGATACCCTTTCTTCCAGCTGATCCAATTGGTTCCTGAAGCTTGCGCATTCGTCATGTAGTTCTTGTGCCATGGTTTTCAGCTCCATCAGGTCATTTAAGGACTTCTCTACATTGGTTATTCTAGTTAGCCATTCATCTAATCTTTTTCAAGGTTTTTAGCTTCTTTGTGATGGGTTCGAACTTCCTCCTTTAGCTCTGAGAAGTTTGATCGTCTGAAGCCTTCTTCTCTCAACTCATCAAAGTCATTCTCCATCCAGCTTTGTTCCATTGCTGGCGAGGAGCTGTGTTCCTTTGGAGGTGGGGAGGTGCTCTGATATTTAAATTTTCAGCATTTCTGCTGTGTTTTTTCCCCATCTTTGTGGAAAAGACCTTTGGTCTTTGATGATGGTGATGTACAGATGAGGTTTTGGTGTGGATGTCCTTTCTGTTTGTTAGTTTTCCTTCTAACAGTCAGCACCCTCAGCTGCAAGTCTGTTGGAGTTTGCTGGAGGTCCACTCCAGACCTTGTTTGCCTGGGTATCAGCAGCGGAGGCTGCAGAACAGCAAATATTGCTGCCTGATCATTCCTCTGGAAGTTTCATCTCAGAGGGGTACCTGCTATGTGATGTGTCAGTCTGCCCCTACTGGAGGGTGCCTCCTAGTTAGGTTACTTGGGGGTCAGGGACCCACTTGAGGTGGCAGTCTGTCCGTTCTCAGATCTCAAACTCCGTGCTGGGAGAACCACTACTCTCTTCAAAGCTGTCAGACAGAGACATTTAAGTCTGCAGAGGTTTCTGCTGCCTTTTGTTCGGCTATGTCCTGCCCCAAGAGGTGGAGTCTACAGAGGCAGTCAGGCCTCCTTGAGCTGTGGTGGGCTCCACCCAGTTTGAGCTTCCTGGCCACTTTATTTACCTACTCAAGCCTCAGCAATGGTGGGCTCCCCTCCTCCAGCCTCGCTGCCGCCTTGCAGTTCGATCTCAGACTGCTGTGCTAGCAATGAGCGAGGCTCCATGAGCATGGGACCCTCCGAGCCAGGCATGGGATATAATCTCCTGGTGTGGTGTTTGCTAAAACCATTGGAAAAGCGCAGTATTAGGGTGGGAGTGACCCGATTTTCCAGGTGCCATCTGTCACAGCTTTGCTTGGCTAGGAAAGGGAATTCCCTGACCCCTTGCGCTTCCCAGGTGAGGCAATGCCTTGCCCTGCTTCGGCTCACACTCGGTGCACTGCACCTACTGTCCTGCACCCACTGTCCAACAAGCCCCACTGAGATGAACCCGGTACCTCAGTTGGAAATGCAGAAATCACCCGTCTTCTGCGTCACTCACACTGGGAGCTGTAGACTGGAGCTGTTCCTATTCGGCCATCTTTGAACCTCCCCCTCTCTGTATGAACATTTTTATAGCTCTTGATGCATTTTACCAAATTGCTTTCCAGAAAGAAAGTGCCACTAAAAAGACTGACTTCACTGAGTTAAAATTTCAAGAATATTTATTTACAACCAGCATTTATGAATCATTTTAATTGGTGGCAGCTGCTTTAAATGTTCTCATTGTTAAACCAGTAAAACACCACAATGAAAACAGACTGTCTTAATTTAAGGTCAAACAGCAGTTATAGTTTAAAAATTAAACTCAAGTATATTTGCCTCATGGTAAGAATGGCTTCTGTCCAACTTGCAGATTCCCTGGTTCTTCAAAACTTTTAAAACACTTAAGTCAAAAGAACTTTTTCTACAGTAGTACACCATAAAACTAGAAGCATTTGAGGAGGCTGCTTTTTACGCTGTGTTCTGTTGAACATAGTATAGCTAAATACATATTTTGAAATACATCTGTTATCAGTGTTCTTGATGTGACACTCTATAAGGCAAGACATTACATTTAAAGGATAAATGACAAATACAACTCTAATAGTATTTGTTGTGAGACTGTTTCTCCAAAGGTGCTTTATTCCTAACAGTCCTCCTCTCCAATCTGTCTATGTTTGGCCATGCCCTTACACTCTGCTCGATCAGGGTTGCTCACAACCATACAAGAAAGCAAGATCTTAGTCCAAATAATGGAAAAGAAAGTAGAAACTGCACACGGATATCAGAGACAATGTTCCTTTGCTGAGGTCATCTTCTCAATAACTAACTTTTTAGGGGGTCTATGAGGGGTCACTGATAGATACCACAATTTAGTAATCTCATGGTTTGAGTGAAAATTTTAAAGTGCTTTATTTTTCTTCACAGTACACACCACTACACATTTGCTTATTTCCTACCCACTACAGTGTAAGCTCCAAGAAAACAGAGGTTGTCTTTTGTCCGGTCTTATTCCTATCCCCTGACACATAGTAAGGGCTAAATATGTTTGCTGAAAGAATAAAATAGGTTAATATAAAAAAGCAAATGAGAATACATCACACTAGAGAGTTTTGTTACAAGTCTAGGCCCAAGAAATACTGTTTTAGAATGTGTAGTCTAGTGTAAGTATGGTGCACAAAATTTACATCAAAGGCATAAACAGCTTTCTCTGACCTCTAGGTAGAGTTTAAAACTCCCACACATAAGAACTATCTCTTAGGAAGATAAACATCTCAGAGATAAAATTAGGGGAAACCTAAGAAATATTTTGTCTTAGAATTCTAGTGATTTGATAAATCATGTACCAGAACCTCAGATTTAAAAAAAAAAAATGTGGCATAGTAGGATAAAGTGCTGGAATAGGGCAGGGAAAGGAGGGGTGTCAGAAGACGTAGGCCCAAAGCTCAACTCCACCATCAATCAGTCAAAAGACCATGAAGGAATCATCCAATTCCCTTCATCCTTGGACACAGATATGCAAGATGGGGACTGCTTACTTGATGAACTGCTACAGGAATCCAAGGACGCTATCCATTAAAAAGTTCCTGGAAACTGCTAAGTATTATAATGCTATCAGTAAAGGTATAATTATTAATGCTATCATCATTTTGGGTCAATAAGACCTCTACTAGGTAGACCCCCAAAATTGTTAATTTCCTTTCTTGGGTACCTTGAAGTAGGGATACTCTGAGATTATCATTTTTTATAATAAATATAATTTAGCAGGTAGTTCTTAAGTGGATTCCATATCTAGGAAACGTAAGATTCTGGTGCTGATGGGGTACACCATGAGAGATTATGCCTTGCTCAATCGTGTTTCAGGGCTTTAAGAACATCAAGGAGGAAAGCAAGCATTAACATTCAGTGAGAGCATATTATGAATCAAGTACTATTACGTGCTTTCATGTGCATTTTATTCTTCTTGGCAAGATTGGTTTACTTGCCCAAGACACTTAATATGGAGCAGACTTTACACTACCAACCAGGGATATCTGACTCTAAAGCAACAGAAAAGCTTTATCGTCTCCAGCTATGAGTGAGCTGGCACACCATTTCCTTTTTTATTTCAGTCATTCTTATGGTTGACATATGGGTTAACAAAAAAAAATGTTGATCTGCTGTATACCATCAGGAACCAGACCAGCAGGAAGAAAATTATGAGTCCACAAGGAAAAGGAAATGTTCAATCTGGGTAAGGTAGTTAAATCTGGCCTCTATGTGCAGATGGGTATGACAGACAGCCCATTTAAGCATGCACTGGATAACTGTTCAAAATATTTTTCATATAAACTAAAGATATCTTTGGCAACCAGAAAAGTCAATTACTAATATTCCCATTCTCTGGTTCAGGAATTTATTGAGAGAAGACTAAGGAAGTCTGTTATAAAAATATATATATACCTAGGCCAAGTGAAATGCTCTGCCTGAAAATACCTAGAGAAATATCTGTTGCCTTAGTCTGTTTGGACTATTTACAATACCATAAAACAGGTAGCTCACAAATAACAAATTTATTTTTCATAGTTCTGGAGGCCAGGAAGTCCAAGATTAAGGAGCTGGCAGATTCAGTGTCTGGTGCGAGCCCATCCCTCATAAACAACATCATCTTGCTGTGTCTCACATAGTGGGAAGGATGAATGAGCTCCCTTGGGCCTCTTTTATAAAAGGGCACCAATCCCATTCATGAGGGCCCCACCTTTGTGATCTAATCACCTCCCAAAGAACCCTACCTCTTAATAGCATCAGCTTGGGGATTAGAATTCAACATATGAATTTGGTGGAGGGTCACAAATATTCATACCATAGCACATAGTAAGGGTCTCTTTTCCTCCATAGGAACAGAATACCAGATAAAATGTTTAATTAAAATAAACTGAGACTGGGTGCGGTGGCTCATGCCTGTAATCCCAACACTTTGGGAGGCCAAGGAGGGCAGATCACTTGAAGTCAGGAGTTTGAGATCAGCCTGACCAACATGGTGAAACCCCATCTCTACTAAAAATACAAAAATTAGCTGGGTGTGGTGGCGCAGACCTGTAATCCCAGCTACTCGGGAGCCTGAGGCAGGAGAATCACATGAACCCGGGAGGCAGCGGTTGTGGTGAGCTGCAATCTTGCCACTGCATTCCAGCCTGGGTGACAGAGCGAGACTCTGTCTCAAAAATAAAAATAAAAAATAAAACAAAACTAGACAGCAAGGAAATGGCTCCAGAGGCAGGAGGGATTCGAAGCAAAAGCTAGTTAAGTCATGGCAGGACAGAACCAGAGGGGGGGAAAAAGAGTAAGACATCAAACTTCAGAACTAAAACTCTGAAGGCAAGAAATCATGATAGTTTGGTAGAAAGTCTCCTTCAAATATCTAGAATTTTTCCAGCTTTAGTCACCACAACTGGAAGGAAAGTTTGGTTTTGTGTTGCTCTGACAGCACCTTCTTAGACTGCAAGAATCTAGAAATCTTCCCTAGAGAAACCTAACATCAGGGTAGCTAAGGAATTGTGTGGATTCCCACACTGTCACCCCTTTTGAGGCAAATTTGCAAACTGACAATTAAGACAGAATCTTAAGGTATCATTGATAGTTATAAGGTAAGGGCAGTGGCCATGAATGGCAGGCTCACAGGCACAATTCCTTAGCGTATATTCTTCTCAAGCCATCATATACCAAAGAATGTGATCTAGATGAAGCCAGAAGACAAAAGTAGCCCGCTCTTAAAATTCCTCTGACTTCTGTATCTACACTGGATGGTGGGGGAAGGTTGGGGTGGAGAGGGGGTAAACAATCATAAAGGAAATATGCAATCAAGCTTGGCCAAGGCCACACAAAGTACCAAAGAATGAATTACACAGAGGTCAGTCTGAAATTCATGGAGTTCTCCCAAGGTAGTCATCACCAGTGATGGCAACAGAAGTTGGAGCTGAGAAAATTCAAGTGTGAAAGCCATATGAGCTCTTCATATCCTTAGGTCTTGGACTAACTATCACCTCCTCAAAAAGACCCAACCACTATCCTTTAGACAGGGTTCTCAACCCATCTAAAGTAGAGGATAGCAACTCTGTTGTTCTCTACGGCAATTCCTGTTCACTTATCCCAATAAAATTAGTCATCTGTCCCACTAGACTATAAGCTTTATGAAAACAAAGACCCTGCCTTACCTTTTCATTATTATACCCACAGTGCTTAGAACTGTGCCTAGAACACTGTAAGTACTGAATAATAATTTGATGAATAAAAAATAATTAGTATGTAACAATGACTCAAAGTGTGGTCCCTGGACAAGCAACATTGGCATCACTGGGAACTTACTAGAAATTAAGTCTCAAGCTTAATTTTACACACTTAATTCTCACACTTACTGAATCAGAAACTGGGAGTAACAAGCCCTTCAGGTGGTTTTCATGCATTCTCAAGTTTGAGGACCACTGGTATACAAGAAGAATGTATAAAAATTCATCTACCAAGAGTACAGAAATACTTATTTCCTGGTGGTATCAAGTAAAAAGGTAAAAGTTCTCTTCTATAATGGGGTAAGAATCATTGGTCAGTTCATCCACAATTCTAAGTCTGGTATGGGTACAACTAATATCTTATTGGAATGTAGCAAGGATTTCCAAATGTAGGACCTTGAAAAATTCACCTAAACTCTCTAAGTATATTTCCTTATCTGTGAAAAGGGAACACTACCAACCTCACAGGTGGTTAGGATTAAATGAGATTTTTAAAATATTTTACCCAACTTCTCATACATAGTAAACACTCAATAAATGGTAGTAGTAGTAGTACTGCTTCTTACTGAATGTGTTTCCGGAGGCCTCTGAAGATAAGTATCTCACAGAACAATTTTCAACCTCTAAGAGCACCCTGGGAAAAAAGAAAGTGTCCCATTTTTCAAAAGAGTACATCCTATTACCAAAATGCTAGGATACAAGTAGCTCTGTTAGAGTATAAGGATACACAATTTGCTGGTGTCTCCAGAGGCAAGGAGACACCAAAGAAAAAGAGATACATTAACTCACAAAGGGTTAAAGTAAGGGGCGGGGGATACAAGATGGGAGCAAAATCAGAGACTGCTGGCAGTTAGGATGGCAGGGTTGAAAGAGCAAGGCTACGCTGTGATGAACTGTTTTCAGTTGGCAAGAAGGAAGTCCTTATATGCCTGATGTCCATATTTTCTAAGCCAAAAACTGGCATAAAGTCTAATGAATATAACTATACTTATGGACACAATGGGACAAAATGAAACAGGGCTGTCCTGGGAAATCCAGAATATATGGTTACTATCTGGAAATGGTCTATTTTTAAAAGAACCCAACCCTAGCATGACTAAAGAACTGCATAGAGTTTCACAATACCCTTATACAGTCTCCAGTTATGACTCACCTGAATGATGAATGCTGAATGGGCACATGACCATTAAAAAAATTAGAGCATAGGCCGGGCATAGTGGCTCACTCCTGTAATCCTATCACTTTGGGAGGCCCAGGCAGCCGGATCACTTGAGCCCAGGAGTTTGAGACTACCCAGGGTAACATAGCAAAAACTTGTCTCTATAAAAAATTTACAAAAATTAGCCAGGCATGGTGTTGCATGCCTGTAGTCCTAGGTACTTGGGAGGCTGAGGTGGGAGGATCACCTAAGCCTGGGAAGTTGAGGCTGCAGTGAGCTGTGATTGCGCCACTGCCCTCCAGCCTGGGTGGCAGAGTGAGACCCTGTCTCAAAAAAAAAAAAAAAAAAATTAGAGCATGTATGAAAAGTTACTTAGACAGTCATCTTCTCTGTCCTCCCATTCCACCAGCTCCTTCTGGTTTCATAAATTCATTGGCCATCTGGAGACCTTAGTTAAAAAAAAAAATCATGAGGCTAATGCCTAGTATCCTACATTAGTTACTACTGAATTTTGATACCAGTTCAAGGGTCCTTTTGGACTATCTGATTACCTTTGATAGCCAGGAGGCCCACAAGGTGCTTCAATACTAAATTATGTTCATAAGTTAATAGTTTCTTGAGATCCAATAGATAACTAAGTAGAATTTTCAACCATTGGCTAAAAGAGATAATGGTCTTACTGCCAATGAGTCTGTCAATTATGAGATTAGCTACTATCATGTGAGCGATAGGTGAGTTTAAACAATTTGCTTCTTGTGAAGGTAGTAGGTTTAAGAAAGATAAAAGAACTCCAGCTATCAGAATTGAAGAGCAGGGTGTCAAAAGAGGGGATGAAGGATAAACTGTCTCTTACTATTGTGTTACTTTCCCATACAGAAACATTTTTCTCAAATAGAACCAAAATGCAGAGACACACTAACTGGTATAGTCACCTAATGTGACTGAGACTGAGGAGGAGTTGTTGAATCAGAGGATCTTTTTACTTCAGGGAAGTGCCTCCAGACCTAGTTGACAAAAACTTTCAAATTGTTTTGGTTTCCTCTCCAATTCTGGAAAACACAGACCACCTTGTAGTTGTAGGGAGGATATCTATTAGACCTCAGAGTTACAGTAATGAGGATGTCTTATTCCAATTTCTATCTGGAGCAGTTCACACTTCCTTATGTAACCAGGGGCTCCCTGGTTTCCTGAGTATCACCATTCTGGGGAATAAATCAGTGTGTATACTGATGCTCAGAATACCTGACCTCAACCATTTCTTACACCTTAATCTTCCAAGATACTAATCTACATGACACTGTCTAGTACAAGGTAGAGTTGTGAATACTATACCCCTGAAAGACTTAGTCCATTACCTGGAAGCAAGTCAAAACTAGATATTCAAAGCATAGAGTGGTCCGGAATAAAAGAAACTAAAAAGAAAGTTAAGAAGTTTCCTTGCCCCATTCTTTCACAATAGAGAGAATGGTTTAGACAGTGTACAAGGCCATCCCACAAGGATAAACAAGATGAGAAACCAAACTGCGGTTGACGGGGTCAATTTAGTACAAGAAACCATTATTAACCACCTTCTCTACTATTTTTGCCATGCACTGGGGATAAGAAAGGAAAAAGACCATCCTCACTCTTCAGGAGCTTATACTCTAATAAGTGAAGGAGAGAAATACATGAATAGAATTTAATATAAAGCAGTAAATGATAAGAAAATAGTTATGAATGAGGAATTATGGGACACAGAGGAGAGACACTTACCCAGTTTGGGAGTTCAGGGAAGCAAGAAAGAGGACCATGACTGGAGAAAGTACTTTAGCTTGGTATCTGTGACTTGGAGCCATCAGATAGCATACATGAAAAAGGGTAAAAGGAAGAAGGCAGGCTAGAAATCTCCCAAAGAGCTGAAATAGCACCATGGCTTTGGGCATTTTTTAGGCGGCAAAAATTTTAAAGAGTGGAGAGTTCTCCCTCAGCACGATGCCCATTTACCTACCCACCCTCATATACCTTTACAGAAGATTTGATTTGGTGGAAAAACAGGGAAGCAAAGCAGGTATGTTAAACATCCAGAAGGATGTACACCATATAATAGGTTCTCGGCAATTTCTCTTGATTTCTCCTCACAAGCTCTACCACAATTTCAAGAGTCAGATTGTGTGCTCTCAGAATTTGACAGAATACTGGAGATCTTCAAAGTATACCTGCAAGCAAAATCATAGACATTACTGCAGGGCTTCATCAATGTATGGCTGACAGAGCTCTCCAAATTCATTAGAAATGGTACAGCCCTTCTCTTTGGATGAACAATGCTAGCCTAACATGAGCCTCTAGATCACCACCCACATTATTCAGTTAAATGCCAAACTATACCATTTATTTCCTGTACTGTTATTTGTAGTTATTCTTTCCTCACAAATCTAATTTCACAGCTAATTCTTATGCAGACTAGAGTCCACTCTGGACTAAACTATTCTTATATTTTCTTCAGTAATGACTCTGATTTAAATGTGACTAATCCCTCACTTATTCAACCATACAACTTCTACAGCATTCCCACATAGGTTAGAAAATCAAGTCAAAATGAATGAACAGATGCTTTAATTTTAAGCCACTCTGCTCTTCCCTCTCTTGATTCAAGAATTCTCAAATAGACTTATTTCCCAACAGCTTTCTAAACAAAACTACTCACTCAGCTCTGTTTACAATCCTCACTGACTAGAATGTCTAGTCCTCTCCCCATAAATAAAATTCTAAATCCTTATTTGAAACATAATTCAAAACTGTCCATGAATCTTTCCCCCAACAAATAAGTCCATTAACTTCAAAATGATTAATATGCCTCCCTCATTCCCATGTATTATCATAAATATCCAACTCCCCATTATTCACATGTGGCTATTTCTACCTCTTTTAGTCACCCACATGTGACCACTTAAGGCACTGGAGCAAGAGAGAGAAGGCACATAAAGCCAGTTCACAGAACGAGGGAAAAAGTCAATAAAAGGAGGCAAGGATATTACTGTTTTATACTATTTACATTAGGATCCCCCACAGAAGCAGAGATGAGAGATGATTACACACACAGACACACACAATATTTAATTACATCAATGTATATTAAAATTTGAAACATAACCAGTCATAGAAATAGCCACCTGCTTAGTTAGCTAGAAAAGATAGTTTACTTACATATGTCCCAGTGGAAGAACGAGCTGGTAAATTATTCTATTTATACTGGAAGTTTACAGGCCAAAGCTAATATGAAACATGTATGTACATAAACACATATACCTACAAGGCAAATGTGCCCAGCCTATTCATCCCTGTAAGAAATCCTGCAAAACCAAAAATGCACTATTTTATTCGTTAAATTCCTATTAGTCCACAGTATACTGTCAGATACACAGATGGCACTCAAATAGTAGTTGACAATGCTCTTCAATACAAATCTATCAAGCCAAATTCACGAAGAAATTAATCTTTAATCATAAAAACGCTCAAGAAAACATCTTGCATGTTACAGCATTCTTATAATTGTACTGGAAGATATACTGTAATTTACTTAGTATAGCCAAGAATTTATAGAACCATGATTCAGAGTTGCACACAATCTGATTTTAGCACTAAAGCTGAAAAATAAAACATACTGGAATCAACCCAACTTGCTTTATTTCCTGGAATACAGGTAGAAACCCATTATAGTTAACATCAGGAAAACAGGAACTTCTATATAACAATGTAATATCCTATAGTGAACCCATAGTACTTTGTTGATTTGGTTACAAAAAATTATTTACAGCAAATAATCAAGGAAAACAAATATTTACTCCAATGCTTTCCCAGTAACAGTCATTCCCTATAATGAAAAAATATTTATGTGTTGCTAGCAAAGCAATTCTCACTTGATGATGCACTGTGAACATTAGATCTAAAGAGCATTTCTCACTCTTGCGTCCCCCGTTTTATTCAGCCCAACTTCTCCAATGTTTACCTCCTTAAATAGTATATACAAGCAAACATGACCACCTGATACTGATGTCAAGCTACTTTTGCAACTACTATTAACTATTTTAACTTGTCACTTGTATAAGATTTATGTGCTGATTAGGCTTACTCTGCTAATTTTAGTTACATTGCTAATATAAAGTCTATGTAATAGAAACACATTTTTTTAAAAAAGTACGTTTCCATTCTCGTGTGTTTGTAGCAGTCCTGATATGTACCACATATGATTCCAATGATTTAAGTTTTAATGAAATATTTAATATTATTAAAATTTTATAAAATATTTCTGGTGCTTAACAGTAATGAAAAGGCCAGTGTTAAAAATGGACAACTTCCCTCCTAAATCAATGGCATATAGAATTTAAGATCTGAAGAAATTAGGAATTTTTAGGGCACAAGACTTATGCAACTTCTCAGAATTCTACTTATTGAACACGAGTGTACAATACATATAAAATACTTCCCTGCTTGCAATGTCACAAGTTCCACTACCCTATTTTCTTCAATACTACAATGCTTATTAATGTTTTTGAAACTGCAGCACCCCATCATTAGTTGGTTGACTTAATAACACACTCTTTTTCTCTCCTATGAGTATGGAGTGTGTGGGTATTTTAATTGAAAATAATTTTGGTTTAAAAATTTAATGACACCTCTTGAAGTATTGAGAGGCAGATTTAAAAACTCACTGCTCTTAACTTCCTCACCTTAATAAAAATTTTAAACAAAAATTCACTTAACATGTTTATAAGAAACAATGTTCTATGTAGATTGGTAATAGTGGAGTGGGGAAGAGAAGGGAAAGAAAATACAAAGATGAAGACAGAAGCTTACTATCCAATGTGGGAGGTAGACATGTACATAAATAATAGAAAATACCAGCCGGGCAGGTGGCTCATGCTGGTAATCCCAATACATGGGGAGGTTGAGGTGGGCAGATCACTTGGGGTCAGGAGTTCAAGACCAGCCTGGCCAACATGGTGAAACTCCATCTCTAGTAAAAATATTTTTAAAAAATTAGCCAGGCGTGGTGGTGCACCTCTACCTGTAGTCCTAGCTACTTGGGAGGCTGAGGCAGGAGAATCGCTTGAACCTGGAAGGCAGAGGTTGCAGTGAGCCCAGATCACACCACTGCACTCCAGCCTGGGCAACAGAGCGAGACTCTGTAATAATAATAATAATAATAATAGAAAATATACAAGACCTAAGGTACTTGGGAGAAGTGATGAGGGTTACAGGTAGGAGGATGGGAGCACATGCTAAATCTGAAAGGGACAGCTTCGAAGTTTCACACTGGAAAAGTGATGTCATATTGCAGAATTTAAATGACACTCCATTATCCTGCATATGTATTCCCACTTAAGTTCAAAGAGATATACATGCAGAGATGCTAAAAAACAGTTATCTAGGTTATATTCTAGTTTCCCAAGCCATATGCCTATGGGACTACATCCACCCAGAGAGGGCACTCTTTTCTAATTCACACAAAAGCAATGTAAACACCAGCAGTGGCCCTGAATACACAGACATATTCTCCTATCTTTCCCTATACCAGCAATACTACAATTTTAATGCCCATCAATAAAGGACTGGTTAAATAAAACACCCATGGAATGGAATGTCTTGCAGGCATTAAAAAGAAACAGGTACTGCAGTCTAGTTGATTACATTGTGACAATCAATTTTTTAGTATTGATAATACACTATAATTATACAAGATATCACCAGTGGGAAGCTGAGTGATGGGTACACAGGATTTCGTTGCACTATTTTTGCAACTTCTTGTGAGCTTGTAATTATTTCAAAATAAATAGTTTTTAAAAAGAAAAGAATCAGGAAGTTGCAGGTGCGGTGATACAAAAGCATCTTCAAGGATGTGCAGCAATAGCAGCTCTTGTCTGTTGGTGGGAATGCAAAATGGTACAACCACTTTGGAAGACAGTTTGACAGTTTCTTACAAAACTAAACATACTTTTACCATACACTCCAGCAATCATGCTCCTTGGTATTTACCGCTCTCTTACTAGAGTATAAACTTCTTAAGGGCAAGGAAGCCTTATTTATCACAGTATTCCCATAGTTACTTGTATCTAGGTCAATCATCTCTGAAGACAGTTCATTTAATTAAAATTTCATAATTTAAAAATTAAGTAACTTTTAAAAGATGATTTAAAACCAAACTAATTTGCTTAAAATAGTACAGTGGATTTACTCTGAGGGTAAATATTTTTCCAAGTATATTATAGAAAGAAATTACGTTTCCATAACTAGACCAAGCCTCATCCCTTGAGGATGTTGCTCTGACTTCATGGAGATGAGATCAGCACTTTTTCTATCTATATACTAGCACCGTGTCCTTTCTCCCTTCCTCAATCATGTATAGCTTACATCTAAGCTGAAACATGTCTAAAAAATTGCTAAGCTACTCTTTTGAAACGTGGTAAACAAATGCTAAATAAGGAGACTAAGATCCCTAGTGGGGAGAGGGAAGAAGATGGTAGTCACTTCTGAGAGTACCAGTTTAATAGCTTCCTACACAAGGAATCTTGTTTTGTCTGCTGGACATCCCTGATCCTGACAGCCAGCTCCAGAAACACTGCAGTACTGGCTTGGTGCTAATAGCAGATGGTTCAAGATGCATTAAAAACCGTTGAGAGCTTTTATTCATTTGGTTTGCCACATTAGTTCTTTCTCAAATAAACAGAATTCAAACCAAGTCAAAAGGAGAGCTGATTTTCTCCCCAGAGGAACAAATCAATACTATAATGTAAGCTATAATGGTAATGATACTGAACTTTGTAATTCTGTAAGTCATTAGGTGAGATACATTATGCTTAAACTTGATTATAAAAGGTAATCCATTTTCATATTACAACTCTTTACACTTGTCCTTAATAGCAAAACACGCAATTACTTTTGCACCAACCTAACAGGAAGTCTTGATGAGGGCAGAAATCACATCTCTTCTATCTTTGAATCTCCCACACTGCCTTAGATATAGTAAACTTTAAAAAAAAAACTTGAATTAATTTTTTCAAGGATGCATTTAATCTGCTATTAATAGATAACTAAATTCTAAAATTCAGAAACCTCTATTTTAAAAAAAAAAAAGACTCACGTGCCATGTTGGTGTGCTGCACCCATTAACTCGTCATTTACATCAGGTATATCTCCTAATGCTATCCCTTCCGTCTCCTCCCTCCTCACAATAGGACCTGGTGTGTGATGTTCCCCTTCCTGTGTCCAAGTGATCTCATTGTTCAATTCCCAACTATGAGTGAGAACATGTGGTATTTGGTTTTCTGTTCTTGCGATAGTTTGCTGAGAATGATGGTTTCCAGTTGCATCCATGTCCCTACAAAGGACACAAACTCATCCTTTTTATGGCTGCATAGTATTCCATGGTGTATATGTGCCACATTTTCTTAACCTAGTCTGTCACTGATGAACATTTGGGTTGATTCCAAGTCTTTGCTATTGTGAACAGTGCCGCAATAAACGTATGTGTGCATGTGTCTCTACAGCAGCATGACTGATAATCCTTTGGGTATATACCCAGTAATGGGATGGCTGGGTCAAATGGTATTTCTAGTTCTAGATCCTTGAGGAATCGCCACACTGTTTTCCACAATGGTTGAACTAGTTTACAGTCCCACCAACAGTGTAAAAGTGTTCCTATTTCTCCACATCCTCTCCAGCACCTGTTGTTTCCTGATTTTTTAATGATTGCCATTCTAACTGGTGTAAGATGACATCTCATTGTGGTTTTGATTTGCATTTCTCTGATGCCGAGTGAGGATGAGCTTTTTTTCATGTGTCTGTTGGCTGTATGAATGTCTTCTTTTCAGAAGTGTCTGTTCATATCCTTTGCCCACTTTTTGATGGGGTTGTTTTTTTCTTGTAAATTTGATTGAGTTCTTTATAGGTTCTTTATAGGCCCTTTGTCAGATGAGTAGATTGCAAAAATTTTCTCCCATTCTGTAGGTTGCCTGTTCACTCTGATGGTAGTTTCTTTTGCTGTGCAGAAGCTCTTTAGTTTAATTAGATCTCATTTGTCAATTTTGGCTTTTGTAGCCATTGCTTTTGGTGTTTTAGACATGAAGTCCTTGCCCATGCCTATGTCCTGAATGGTATCACCTAGGTTTTCTTCTACGGTTTTTATGGTTTTAGGTCTAACATTTAAGTCTCTAATCCATCTTGAATTAATTTTTGTAAAGATTTAAGGAAAGTATCCAATTTCAGCTTTCTACATATGGCTAGCCAGTTTTCCCAGCACCATTTATTAAATAGGGAATCCTTTCCCCATTTCTTGTTTTTGTCAGGTTTGTCAAAGATCAGATGGCTGTAGATGTGTGGTATTATTTCTGAGGGCTCTGTTCTGTTCCATTGGTCTATATCTGTTTTGGTACCAGTACCATGCTGTTTTGGTTACTGTAGCCTTGTAGTATAGTTTGAAGTCAGGTAGTGTGATGCCTCCAGCTTTGTTCTTTTGGCTTAGGATTGTCTTGGCAATGCAGGGTCTTTTTTGGTTCCATATGAACTTTAAAGCAGTTTTTTCCAATTCTGTGAAGAAAGTCATTGGTAGCTTAATGGGAATGGCACTGAATCTATAAATTACCTTGGGCAGTATGGTCATTTTCACAATATTGATTCTTCCTATCCATGAGCATGGTATGTTCTTCCATTTGTTTGTGTCCTCTTTTATTTCACTGAGAAGTGGTTTGTAGTTCTCCTTGAAGAGGTCCTTTACATTCCCTGTAAGTTGGATTCCTAGGTATTTTATTCTCTTTGAAGCTACATATGTAACAAACCTGCATGTTGTGCACATGTACCCTAGAACTTAAAGTATTAAAAAAAGAAATACAATAATAATAATAATAATAATAATAAAAGACTCAACAGTTTTATTGATGTGTCATAATTATTTCAGAAAACAATTTTCCACAGTCTATTTAGAGACTCCACCTGAGCTAAAAACAACTTTCTGGGCAATAGATGCACACATTAAGTGATAGATACTTCACATCAGACTGAAGGTCTCTTGAAATTGTTCTGAAAGAAAGGCAGAGAAGCTCAAAGAGATCCTTAAACTTCAGTTTCTTGAGAAGTGTCATGAAATCATTAAAGATATTACTTTTAATATCAAAAATATCATTAAGCACTTTTAGGAGAGGGGAGGGATATGTTACTAAACCATGCTTGAGTACTGCAACTCTCACCACATTAGAAATCATACTTGGAAGAGGCAGGCAAGTTTAAAATCTCTTTGGTATAGTTTTCTCATATCAAAAACTGGAGCAATAATCAATTCTTAACTCATGAAAATGTTCTGAGAATTAATGATTATAATTTTTCTCTGTATTTTGTTACAGTTTATCTAAAAATGTACCAAATATTCTACTTAGGCAATATACTTGTACATGTTTACAACATATGAAATTGTCAACTAAAGCTTAAGTTTGGAAATAATCCATAACCTCACTTTCAGAATCTAACCTGCATGCCAAAGCACTGAAATTTCTAAAGCTAACTACCAATTCTTTACTCTAGATTGAGTCACTTTCTTAATGGCTGCCTTAAGAATTACAATTAACATCTTAACCTAAAGCAATCTAGTTCAGATTAATAACAATCAGTGTCAATAACATACAAAAACTCTGTTCCCCTATAGCTCTGTTCCCTCCCTCCCTCTATGTGCTATTACTGTCATTCAAATTACATCTTTATATGAAATATGCCCATCAACAGTTTTATAATTAGTTTTTTATGTAGCTCCTGTCTTTTAAATCAGATAGAAGTTATAAACAAACATACCTTTATACTCTCTTTTATGTTTACCTATGTAGTTACCTTTACCAGTACTCTTTATTCCTGCACATTCAAGTTAATAGTTTCCTTTCATTTCACCCTGAAGGATTACCTTTTGTACTTCTTCCAAAACAGGTCTTCAGCAACAAATCATTTGTTTGTTTATCTGGGAATGTCCTAATTATCTTTCCTTTATAAAATATGGTTTTGCTAGATATAGAATTCTTGATTGACAGTCTTTCTAACGTTTTGAATATTTCATCCCACTGCCCTTCCGGCCCAGTTTCTGATGAGAAATTAGCTATTGAGCTTATTGAAGATCCCTTGTGAGTCTCTTCTCTCTTGCTGCTTTTAAGATTCTTTTTGTCTCTCAACAATTTCAGTATCACTGTGTCTGGGTGTGAATCCTTTTGAGTTTATCCTACTTTGAGTACAAGCAGCTTCTTGGATGTTATACTTAGTATTTTCATCAAATTTGGGAAGTTTTCAGCTGTTATTCCTTCAAATGTTCTTTTACCCCCTTCAGGTACTCCATTATGTGTACATTGGTATACTTCATGGTGTCTCACAGGTCTCTTAGGATTTGCTACCTTTTTCTTTTTTTCCACATATGATAATCTCAGTTAACCTATCTTCCAGTTTCTTGATTCTTCTGTCGGCTCAAATCTGCTGATGAACCCTTTTAATAATTTTTTTTTCATTTCATCTATTGTAATTTCCAACTCCAGATTTTCTATTTGGTTCTTTATAACGTCTCTCTTTCTCTGTTGATATTTGCTATTTGGTGAGACATCATTCTCTTACTTTCCTTTAATTCTTTGCCCACAGTTTCCTTCCATTCTTTGAACAGGTTTACAATAACAGATTTAAAATTTCATCTAGTAAGCACATCTAGGCTTCCTCAGTGACAATTTTTATTGACTGCTTACCTCCCTGAATTAAGTGCCATAGTTTACTGCTGGTTTTAATTTTTTTTGGTTGAAAACTAGACATTTTAAACAATATAAAGTAGAAAGTTTAGAAATCAGATCTCTTCTCCCCTAAGGTTTGTTGTTACTGTTTGTTTAGTGACTTTCCTGGACTAGTTCTGTAAAGCCTATATTCCCTGTCAAGTGTGTCCATTGAAGTATCTGTTCAGCTACCTAGCGGTCAGCTAATGACCGACATATTTTCTAAAATGTTTTGAACCAACAGATCTTTCATCCTTTGCCAAAAAGCCCTGTGTTGGGTATGCCTTCAATGCTCTGAGAGTTTACAATTCTGCCATAGCCTTCACTTCCTGCTTTCACAGGGTCTAAAAGTCAGCCACCTCAGGCAGATACAGTATTAAACGATTGCTGCTGCTTGTTTTCAACAAATGTCCTGAGGATAGGGCTTTTCCACTGAGTCAGATCAAATAAAGACAAGCCTCGTGAATGGGGCCTTCCCAAGGAGCTGCCAGACACGTCAAATAGTGACAATTATCTGGGGATAAGATATTTGAGGAGCGTGCACCTCTCCAGTAGCTGCAGGTTTTCACAGCTACCATGGATGCAAGGTTACTCGTTTCCAGAGATATTTTGGGTCTGGGGAACGGTTGGTTGGATTAGGGCAAGTTAAAATACAACAAATCTAACTTTTTTTTAACCAAAAATCAGCTATTTTATTGAATAAATACTCCTCAGGTTGCTGGAAGCTTTTGGTTAATTTTTAGAATTCTGAAAAACTTGTTTTTAACAACTGTTGCCAGACATTGCTTTTATAGAGGAGTAGATTTTCTGAAGTCCTTACTCCAATATTCCAGAAATCCCCTCTTCACTTGAGTTTGAAAATCAATCTGGTATTGGTGTCTTCTTAAAAGGCATCAGCTCTTAAAATTGCCCAACAAAATATGTGGGATCCCTGGTGGTATGTACACATAAGCTGCTAGGTAAAGTTCATAAACATCTATAAAATTAGAAGAGAGAAAATATGATCAGCTTTGATTTATATTCTATTTTACCTTTGGTATCTACAGGGAAATAAATGTATTTTTAATAAGAGATGCACTAAAAAAGCATTTATTGTTATAAACGTTTGGCTGTATTTCAAGTATTTTTAAAATATTGCTTTTTTTAAAGATGCACATACTTTAATTTTAAATAAAAGAAAATGAGAAACTATAAACAATCCTAGTCATGGTAGGACTGACTGCACAGCATCTAGTTCAATGCGTGAAGTCATAACTAAACAGAAGGAAGGTTACTAAGGTATTTCTTTGATCAAATGAGAAAATGGTCATTATAAGGTCTAAGTTTTATAAGGAATCAAACATTTTTAAAATGCATTTTATTAGAACATTTACTATTTTATATCATACAATTGATTATTCATTATAATGATGCCAAAGCAAATTACAAGATATGAGAAACTTTTACAACAATGGTAGCATTATCCTAATACTAGATTAGGAGATGTTAAACCTATTACAAGTGGTTTCCCATTTACAGAGTTCTGGGGATCCTGAATGAGTTTAGTTGCAGGTATGATATGAAAACAACCTTATGCCTTTGTGTGTGGCTGGTAGGGGAGAGAGAGAGAAGAGTAAGGAAAAAGAAAGAACACATAATACTTTCCATATAACTGCCCTATCTCTCTTAATGTAGCACCTACAACTGTATATGAGACTCTGGGTTTGGGAGTCAGGCTGCAAGAGGAAAAATACTGATAGTCAATCACAATGAATAAAACACTATAAGAGTGATTACAAAGTCGCTAAGACCTCTGCTTGGAAAATCAACTTAAATAGAGCAGACAATATAGAGGAAATCACTCATAAAAATCAACAACAGTCGTCTCAATGATATTTATGATGCTATCGATTATATGGAGTTCAATGTTCTATACATATTTTAAAAAACAGCATGAACAGACTATAAATGTATATAACATGATATGTTTTCATTACTATAGATCTTCAGACTCCATGGACATAAAATCTGCAATTTCAGGAATTTATAAGCAACCATTAAGGTCTTTAATTTTCATTTAATTATTTTATTTATATTTTATTGTATTTCATTTGAGAAATTAATTTGAAGAATTTGAATCTTGTGTACTTTAAAGCTAATACGTGTGAATGAATTGCTAAGTTAGTAATTATCCTATCATTTCACTAAGCTTGGATATTTTCTTTGCATTACAAGCTATGCAGCAACTCAAGAAGTGATAAAAAATTTGTTTTTGAAAAAGAAATAAAGCAAATTTCTAGTGTTGGTGAGTAACATAAGGAAATATTTTAGTGCTGGTTCTTAGACAAAAGATATTAATTTTGGATAAGTTAAAGTCTAATGTGTTAAGTTCAGCTTTGATCAGATCTATGAGATAAACAGGTCTGTCATAAAACATTTCATGAAGGAAACTGCATGATAAATAGTATTTGTGCTTTCAATGATAACTTATAATCCCTTGGCTCAGGCTTCTTCAAATCTGTTTTTCTTCATCTAAATTACATTAATGTGAGAAAAGCCACATCAAGCATTTTCAAAACAAGAAAGGTATTCCCTTTCAAAAATATTTAATTGAAAAGTAAAGAGTTCATAGATCAAGGTGTACAACATTGTTATATGTATACACACTGTGTATTATCACAATCAAATTATCACACCCATCACCACTCACGCTCTATATAAGATCCTAAGAACTTGTTCATCTTATAATTGAAAGTTTGTACCCTTGCTCAGTATCTCCCCAGTTTCCTCACCCCTCAGACCCTGGCAACCACCATACAACTGTTTCTATGAGTTTAACCTTTTTAGACTTCACATAAAAAGTGAGATCATATAGTATTTGTCTTTCTGTCGGCTTATTTCACTTAGCATAATGTTTTCCAGGTTCACTCATGTTTTGCAAATGGCAGGATTTCCTTCTTTTATGGCTGATTAATATTCCATTGTGTGTATTTATTTATCCATTTTCTGTCAATGGACACTTAGGTTGTTATCTTGGCTACTGTGAATAATGCTGCAATGAACATGGGAGCACAGATATCTCTTCAATACACTATTTTCTTCCTTTGGATATATATGCAGAAGTGGGATTGCTGGACTGATCATACAGTAGTTCTATTTTCAATTTTTTGAGGAACCTCTATACTGTTTTCCATAATGGCTATACCAATTTACATTCAAACCAACAACCAATTTACATTCCAACCAACAGTGTACAAAGGTTCCCTTTTGTCCATATTCTTGCCAACACTTGTTATCTCTTGTCTTTTTGATAACAGCCATCCTTAACATGTGTGAAGTGATAGCTTATTTTGGTTTTGATTTGCATTTCCCTGATGATTAGTGTACCTATTAGCTATTTGCATGTCTTTTTTGGAGAAATGTCAATTCAGGTATAAAGGTATTCCTTTTGTTCATCAAAGGTAGGATATTCCAAGTGTGAAAATAACACAATGGTCAATTAGTGAGTATACTGTGGAAATCGGTTTTCTATTACAGTTATCTCTTACCTGTGACATGCCCATTTGTTTCTAACATAGGATTGTCGTTGGTCCACAATCACTGAATCAACAGGTCATTACATTAGACTTCTCAAACTTTTCAACTGACTTATACCATAGGCAAAATAAATTAAATGTGTGAAATGAGTAGGAATTGAGAGTTGCCATAAGTGGCCCATCACAAATGGCAAATTTCATAATGCTTTATTTTTGTGAATTTTACATTCTACACTATAACATACCTATATTTGTTTCAATATCAAATTTATGCTCTCAGTTTTAACTCTAGAAAACCGACATTCCAAGAAGAGACACCAAGTTTACCCTGTGGCTTCATTTATCCTCTAGCACACCACCACATAGCTATAGTTTCCATTATGTTTAGATAAATGCTTCTTCCTTTCCTAATATGTCTAATATTCTCATACTTTCTTTTAATTATTTAGCCATGATTTCCTTCAGTTCTTTGAAGACGTTTACGATAACTGATCTAAAGTTTCATCTAGTAAGCACATCTAGGATTCCTCAGTGACAGTTTTGTTGACTGCTTACGTCCCTGAATTAAGTGCCACAGTTTACTGTTGGTTGTATTTTAATTTTTTTGGTTGAAAACTAGACATTTTAAACAATATAAAGTAGAAAGTTTGGAAATCAGATCTCTTCTCCCCTAAGGTTTGTTGTTACTGTTTGTTTAGTGACTTTCCTGGACTAGTTCTGTAAAGCCTATATTCCCTGTCAAGTATGTCCATTGAAGTATCTGTTCAGCTACCTAGCGGTCAGCTAATGACCGACATATTTTCTAAAATGTTTTGAACCAACAGATCTTTCATCCTTTGCCAAAGCCCTGTGTGTTAAAAGCGCTCAATGCTCTGAGAGTTTACAATTCTACATAGCCTGCACTTCCTGCTTTCACAGGCTCCTAAAAGTCAGCCACCCTGCAGTGTGTGATACAAAGTATTAAACGAGTTTGCTGCTGCTTGCTTCTCAACAAATGTCCTGAGGTGATAGGCTTTTCTTCCACTCTGAGTCAGATCAAATAAAGACAAGCCTCGTGAATGGGGCCTTCCCAAGGAGCTGCCAGACACGTCAAATAGTGACAATTATCTGGGGAAAAGATATTTGAGGAGCTTGCAGGGGGTCTTAATCTAGAGTCCATTAGGAGGTCCTAGAGTCCAGGGATAGATTTCAGGGGTGTTGTGAAGCCGACTTGTACTTTCCAAGCCAAAGTTAGTTGATACTCCTTGAATATTCTTAAGAAGCCAGCACTATAGGAAGCTTCTATAGAAACCTGATGAAAGATATGAAACTTCTAATCAGAAAAATGCACTTATGCAAACTTTTGCATAAAATTTCATTATGTCTGCCAACCCCCTAAAATCCATTCTTAGACACTAAATCAAAAACCCATGACTTTAAACATATTAGAAAAAAACTGTTATTTAAACATTTTGAAACCTACAATTTAAAACAGTAGAAAAAGAAGAAATAAATAGTGCCAAATAATTTTCCAAGCATTCCAATCTTCCATAGGAATGGAATCATAGAGTAAAAGATAAGCCTGTGCCATACTTCACCGAAAACCATAAACACGAAGTCCTACCATCTTGAATACAGCTACATATTAACCGGGTCAGTCTCTAACTAACAAACAAAATCAAATAAATCCACAATGATCTTATGGTTTCAGTTATAAGCATAAGAGAAAAAGATACCTATTTTCAGGTAAGGCACAGGAGGAAGGGGTACAATGGGACATCTCATTTATTCTCTGCTTTAAAATCACCCTAGAAAAAATTCTAGAAACTTTTTAGATTTGTACTGCCCTGATTCCAAAATTCCTCCAGTTAGACAATGTCTATACACTGCTGTAGATACTCAAATCCAATGACTGAAAAAAACTTGGAAGTCATAAATTTACACCTCCCGATTCCCATCATTCTACCACCTCCCCACAACGGAAAACCCGCAGGACCAGTAAAGAACTTTGCTAGTGGTAAACACTGCTAGAATTTACATAGTAAAAATTCTATAATGAAGGTGCTACCAAGCTTTCAAATATTCAAGATTACTGCTCTTGAAAATGGCAAAGCTCCAGCGAGAAACTATGTTGAAGAACGGGTAAGAGGAGAATTTTCCTAGGCCAGGCACGGTGACTCACAACCGTAATCCCAGTACTTTGAGAGGCCGAAGTGGGTGGATCACCTGAGGTCAAGACTTCAAGACCAGCCTGTCCAACATGGTAAAACCCCATCTCTATTAAAAATATAAAAATTAGCCAGGCGTGGTGGCAGTCACCTATAATCCCCACCTACTTGGGAGGCTGAGGCAGGAGAATTGCTTGAACCCAGGAGGCAGAGGTTGCAGTGAGCCGAGATCGCGCCATTGCACGCCAGTCTGGGCGACAGAGCAAGACTTCGTCTCCCAAAACAAAAACACCACAAAAAAGAGAGAGAGATTGACTGATTTTCCTAAATTTATACTTCAAATCTGGGGTGGGAGAGATTGAAGTAAAAAGTGTTTAAATAAATATAACAATTCTGAGAAAATGAATGGACCTGAGGCCGTGCTGGACTGGTACAAATTATTTAAATTAGTTAAGAGTTAATGAAGGGTTATTATGAGATGGTGAATATAACTTAATGAAAGTGAAAGAAACCTTCAAGACTAAAGCACTCCTCTTCTGTAAGAACTGATCTGAATTTCTCTAGACTGAGCAAAAATAAACGGAAGCAAAGGTTCTATGTGTAGCCCAATGGAGACAGGAATCGGCGTCCGTTGGACCTACATCCATTTTTTTTCATTTTAAAATGGGTTTGCATGTTCTCTTGCCACAGTCAAAACAGAAAAGCCCTGACTTTTTCCCCCAACTGTGCTCTACACTATGGAGGTGCCTATTTAAGATGCACATTGTTTGAAGTCTGTGAAAAATGAAGTTGAAATCTAAATAGTTCAATCCTCTATAAACAAAATTGCCTCCCACTCCCCTGATGAGGGCATCCACCTTTGTTAACAAAGATTTATGGATATTAAAAGTGATCAGGAACCTCTGTGTGGTCCGTACTGAAAACCACTGGATTCCATTTGGCCTCGTATCCCATTATGTGGCAGGAGTCTATGATTATTACATAGGGTCAACATCCAACTCTTCTTCAACAACTTTTAATTCAAAAATATTGTGCTACTACTATTTTCTGTTAATATCTGGTATTTTTTCTCCTCACTGTAATAGTATATAATTCAAATTGCATATGCGACTATAAGAGGGAGAGTTCATTTACTTATAGACATAAACTGACTACACAGAGAACACTGTTAGTGAGCATCATGCTAGTGTTGTTTTCTGTTTCCTGAGTATACTGATAAAATGCTCATGCTTTACAATCTGTCAGAGATTAGTCCCATATTTGGAAAATAATTTTCTTATATTCTAAAACATATTCTGGGAATAACAGAAGGGAGTTACTAAAATAGAATTTTACAGTGATCACTGAAAAAGAAGTTTAAGTTCTAAACTTATGTCTTAAAGACACATCGTCAGCTACAATATCGAGAATTTTGCTTGTTTTTTCCTTCAAAGCATAATAATTCCTCAACATAAACTAAAAATATGCTGCTCATTGTAATTCAGGAAACTATTTTAGAATTTTGTTTCTAAATAATAGTATAAAACCTTTACAAGTTTGCTTATATAGATTGTTTCTTAGAGTTGTAGCATTCTTAAAGCTCATGTGAAGAACCATAAGGAACATTCCCATTAGCCTAATCTATGTTTAAACTAATTTCATAAAGAAGCCTGTCATCATTCACAATCTTCCTAAAATTATTATAATCCCTAGTACCTAAATTATCTCAGTTAAATTTGCAATATCCAAGTAAAATTTATTCATTAAGAGGAAAGTGATCAAACCATTTAATTGTGTCATAATTATGGTATTTTTAAACTACATAACTTTGTAGCTAGACAATTTTTCTAACTTCATGTTTGAGACACTGAAGTTCAGAAGAAAAAAGATCACTGAACATAGAAGGCACTCAGGCAGTGTGACATAACCAGTGTTAATCTAACTGACTTAAGCTGAATGCGTACTGAAGAATGAAAGCACTTTGTCTACAGAGCAGACACCTGCTTGTATTATTTCCTAGTCTCTTGTCCAGGCTTCATGACATTCACAACATTAAAGGTGCTGGTGAGACATAATTAAATGGACAAAGAGAAATTTTACCAGGAAAGAGGCCACTCACAGGCCATTAAAAGTTTAAAACTGTCAACTGTTAGACCTTCATTTCCCAATGCTTGTTATAGCTAGTCTCCTTACAGGTCACCTTTCTTGCTAGGTTCTCCCCCACTTCAACCTACTTTTGATTGGTACCCATTGACCACTGTATAATGCTCATCCTGACCTGTGTCTAAGATATTTCTCTGCCTAGACTGTTTTTTCCATCTATGAAAGTTCTACCTAGCCGAAATCCTATTTTGTCTGTAAAGCCTTCCTGTACAATCTTAGCCCACATTAGTCTACCCAAACAATGAGTCCTACAGACATCATTGTCTCCATCACTCATTTAGCTGTTGAATCATATGTGACATCATTGTTTGTTTCATGAATCTTGACTTTTCAGTATGACTGCAAGCTTTTTAAGGACATGAAGCATGGTTTATGCCTATTTTATAGACTTCTCACCCATACTCATAAAGGGGTCTAGCATAGTGTTCTACCCAGAACAGCTGTATTACTTGTTGAAATGAAATATTAGAACCAGTCATAATATTAAGAGGAGTACTTGCATAGCATAAGAGATAGGTATTGATGTCAAACACAGTCTTAATACTGGCAAAAAAGACTTGAGACTTCAACAAATATTCATTTTAAAAGTCTGTAAGCAAAGGGATAATCATAGTAAAAATTCTACTTTCTTGTTTAGAACTGCAAAGCCATCTCTAAATGGAACAAGTTAGATACTGCTCCAAAACCCAAACTGATACATTACAATTCAGTGATATTACTTTTAAAATGTCTACACCCCAGCTAATGATAGAGAGCCTCATACTGGTTGTACAAAAACAGGGCAAACAAACAACTTTTGAGACTTGCAACCTGACCATATCTATTATTTCACAGATGCCACTGTCACATTTAGATGTAAGTTTTTCATTAGAAACAAGCGTGTATGCTATAAGAAGCAATTTCAAGAAGTGCTTAACTGAAATGGTTATGTAGTCTATATATACACATATAGACTTAAAGGCTTTACTTATAATATCCCCTTATGCAATTTCTCTTTCAATTTTCCATCTCTCTAGAAAACACATTTCCTCAGAAACACCATCTCTACTAAAAATTAAAAAAGAAAATCAGCCAGGCATGGTGGCGCACACCTGTAATCACAGCAACTCGGGAGGCTGAGACAGGAGAATCACTCGAACCTGGGAGGCGGAGGTTAGTGAGCCGAGATCACACCACTGCACTCCAGCCTGGGTGACAGAGCAAGACTTCATCTCGGAAAAAAAAAAAAAAGTTACTTCTGATTTTAATTCCTTTAGTTTATTCGTGATTTTCAATAGGTTTGAAAAAATAAATACCTCAAAGCCTAAATTAGGCTCTCTTGTAAAAAGGATTTGTGCACCTCTAGTACTTTTTTTTTTTTTTTTTTGAGACGGAGTTTCAGTCTTGTTGCCTAGGCTGGAGTGCAATGGCACGATCTCAGCTCACAGCAACCTTCACCTCCCAGGTTCAAGTGATTCTCCTGCCTCAGCCTCCAGAGTAGCTGGGATTATAGGCACGCACCACCACACCCAGCTAATTTTGTATTTTTAGTAGAGATGGGGTTTCTACATGTTGGTCAGGCCGGTCTCAAACCCCCTACCTCAGGTGATCCACCGCCTAGGCCTCCCAAAGTGCTGGGATAACAGCCATGAGCCACCGCGCCTGGCCCCTCCAGTAAGTTTGTAAGATTAATTTGTGAAGGATTCCCAAAATTCCTATAAGAAATGAGTTGCTTTAGGTAAAGCCACTATTATGTGCCTTTAAAAATTAAGCTAAGCATAGTGCTTATAGTTAACATTATTATACACTTAAACATTTACTAAGAGGGTAAAATCTCATCTTTTTTACAACCATAAAAAATAAGTGGCTGGGCGCGGTGGCTCATGCTTGTAATCCCAGCACTTCAGGAGGCGGAGGCGGGTGGATCACCTGAGGTCAGGAGTTCAAGACCAGCCTGGAAAACATGTTGAAACCCCATCTCTACAAAAATACAAAAATTATCTGGGCATGATGGCAGGTGCCTGTAATCCCAGCTACTTGGGAGGCTGAGACGGGAGAATCACTTGAACCCGGGAGGCGGAGGTTGCAGTGAGCCGAGATCATGCCATTGTACTCTAGCCTGGGTGACGGAGCAAGATTCTGTCTCAAAAAAAAAAAAAAAAAAAAAAAAAAAGTAAACTAAAATCAGCCTACATGTATATGATAAAAGATAAACTGATAAACAAAAAATTGCTGGCACTCCAGTTATCTGTGAGAATGTAATTTACAAATTAAATTGACCATAGTAGGTCCTTCTAAGATAAAGTACAAAAGAGATAAGTATGTACCTTTGTATGACTGTATTCTGCAGCCAGTCAGAAATTATACCTAGGTCTATCATTTAATAGTGTCTGTTCCATAATCTTTGTTATAGATAATAACTGTGAGCAAACTATATGAAACAAACTTCACACATCTAAGTAGAGGCTATTAATATAAATATACAGGCCTAAAAAGAAGGTATGTCTGAATACCTGAGGATTTATAACTATGTGCATAGACAAGTCAAGAAAAATAAGTAAGGATAATTACAGGAGAGTGGCTACATTCATGCTCTTTTGGGTAAAGCTACTTGTCCTACAGCTTCCAGAGTTATGTAGAGGCCTCATTCTGAAGACACCATACAAATGGTTTTCAATGTGGTCTCTTAGAAGTATTAAAAGGACCCATAGCAGGTCTTCATATTATGAAACTTCATGATATGCATTTGTTTATGATAGAAACTTTTTTTCTTTTTTTTTTTTTTGGAGACATGGTCTGACTCTGTCGCCCAGGCTGGAGTGCAGTGGTATGATCACAGCTCACTGTACTCTCGACCTCCTGGGTTCAAGCAATCCTCCCACCTCAGCCTCCCGAGTAGCTGGGACTATAGGCGCATGCCATCATGCTCAGCTAAGTTTTTCAAATACATAATTTGTAGAGATGGGGGTCTCACTGTGTTGTCTAGGCTGGTCTGGAACTCCTGGGTCAAGCAATCCTCCTGCCTTGGCCTCTCAAAGTGTTGGGATTATAGGCGTGAGCCACGGCACCTAGCCAGAATAATTATTTATTTATTTTATTTTTTATTTTTTATTTTTTGAGACAGAGTCTCGCTCTGTCGCCCAGGCTGGAGTGCAGTGGCACGATCTTGGCTCACTGCAAGCTCCGCTGCCCGGGTTCACGCCATTCTCCTGTCTCAGCCTCCCGAGTAGCTGGGACTACAGGCACCCACCACCACACCCGGCTAATTCTTTGTATTTTTAGTAGAGACGGGGTTTCACCATGTTAGCCAGAATGGTCTCGATCTCCTGACCTCGTGATCCGCTTGCCTCAGCCTCCCAAAGTGCTGGGATTATAGGCGTGACCCACCACACTGGCCCAGAATAATTATTTTTTAACAAGAATGCTGTGGCCATTGGTCCTAAAGGAGGGACATCTAAGTTTTATGACGTAAAACATAAAAAGCACTCCTGCTCCAGATCAGGTGCTCAGTCTCCCTTTTCTGCCCTGAATCCATGCTTCACTTCACTTGAATACAATTCATTTTACTCCCTCCCTGATTCCCATAAGCCCTCTGTCCCTGCCTCAAGCCACATGTGACTCTCTTTCTCCACACAGCCAATGCCTACAATGTGGGAGAGTCAATTTCCACAAAACAACTTGCCAGACAGGACAATAGTTGGAGGAGTTTGTGGAGTAAAGTATACCACAAACCACATATCACCCACCTCATTAGTGTCAGAAAAATATAATATTATTCCTTTTTGTTCTTGTGAGGGTTTTTTGAATGGACAAGTAGAAGAGTGTTGGGGTAGATGGATCTGTGAACTCAACAAAAAGTTTTAATACTCCTAACATCAAAGACCCAGCCAAGCTAGTGGCAAGTTTTTTATTGGCTTGTTTTAATGCGAAAGAAGCTGTGGCAATTTTTTTTATTTGTTTTTGTCATTATCATAGGAAAACTCATGAACTGTGTTGAGAACACCTACAGTAACATGGAAAAAGGCAAAGACTTCATGAGATTCTTCTTTATTGAATAAATTACCAATGCCATCTTCTACCATATAAAAAAGGATGTAAAAAGCACCCGTCAATCTAAACACTTCACTGTTGTTCAAAATCAGCACAAAGTGTTTGCCTTGCTACAATGAATTATGTGCTGAAGCCCAAGTTTTACAAGCTATATAATTTATTTGCACCCCAAAGTACCTAAACCTAACCGTGTGGCTGCTAGGCTACTATAAGCAATAATGATGTCATAGAAAAGAAACACACTAATGTAACTAGCACATAAGCATTTATTTGAGGCAGATACAGTGCTGTGGGACCCCTAAGCTAACAGCATCAAAACCAGTTTTTTCAGATATTCCATTCTATAAGAATGACTCAAAGATCCACTAACACCTGAAACAAAGCAGAGAATCTGATGTTACCACCTTGCAGCAATCCAAGATCTCAATAGAAAATGTTACTAAAGTTGTATGTAATATGCTTACAGATCACAGTGAAAGTATATGGAATGGCAAGGTGAAGTATATAGGCTCTTAATTCAATCTCACTACTTTCTATTACTAGAGAACTGGTCAGCATCTTCTGGCAGGATATTGCATAACACAGTCAACTGTGCTCTCCCAGTATTGCATGTGGCTTTGGGTAACAATGTGGATTATCTGTATGAAACAGACAGGGAAAAGGCAAGAATCATCAAGACTATCACAGACCTTATTGAAAAAAAACTAATATTAATAGGCCTTTATTTAAGCAAAATTTTTCACTTTTGCCCATCCACTGAAGATTGCAAAGACTCTAAAGCAATATGGCTGATCCCATCAGTTCATAACATCCATCCTTCGTCATTGAGCAAAGCCTCAAAACAGATTCAGCTTGATTCAATCTATTTTACTTTCTAAGCTTTAGGACACACAACCTAGAATCTTGCACCAAAAGGCACTTCTAGTTCTTCAAAAATTTCCTTTTAGTTCTGAAGTTATGAGTTCCTGAGATGGCCTGCCACGAGGCTTTATTTTGCTCAAGGCTGTGCTATGATATACACATAAGGAAATAAAAGGATCACTGCCTGCTTTACAAATTGATAAGCCTGAAGACTAAGAAAATGTAAAAACCTACATTAAAGAAACCCAAAATTCTGCCAGGTATTTTTACTAGCAGTACAAAGCTGAAAACTATCACTGATTTCTACTTATCTGAGCCATTCGAAGTCACAAAGTGGGGGAGTGATCCCAAGGGACCAACCAAACCATCGCAATAGCTCTGTTGCTGCTCTGTGGTTCTGGTAATTCAAAAAGAAATAACATTTGATAATTGCCAACACTTGGAACTACACATAGTAAGAAATCTATTTCACCTGCCCAACCATTTGTTTCTTCCCATATTCTGCCTATGTTTTTTAATGGCACCACCATCCTCATGGTTCCCCAGGCTTATGAACTCTGAATTATGTTCAAAGCCTCTCTTCTTTCACTTCTGCCAAGCAACCAGAATTTGTTTTGTTTTGTTTTCCCTGCAGTGCCTCTCTATGCACGTGTAGTCACCTAATCACAGGTCCTCATCCAAAAGCTATTCCAGCTATCTTTATATTTGATACAAATTCTATAAACCGATGTGTCTTCTCATCCTTTCTCCCAAATTAGATACAGTTGGGAATAGGTGAAGAGGGAAAGGGGAGGAGAGTTCTTATACCTGTGATCAAATTTCATAGCCATTTCAACAGAGCTGTTTAACAAACTTTTTCTGAGCACAAGGATAGCTAGGCACAGAGCCAAGAAAAGAAGAGGCAATGATGGAAGCCAAAAACAGGTGAGCTACAATCTTTCCACTCCTACACAAAACCTGGCCCTAGAGTACCAGCCCTTGCATATGCTGATAACTTCTTCCAATTCTTAATTTTGCAACATTCCTATATTCACAAACTCTGCCCCTGGGGTGGCTTTCCCACCTTCCAATGCCAGTTTTCCTACTGCCCTCATAACCTTAAGCCTAGTTAGTCTCCCCTATCTTGAGACTCTTCTCCCAATTCATCTGATACTCCAGAGGACTCTTCTGCAAATCCTGTTCTCTTCCTAATACAAGAAACTATAAGCAGATGCAAGATCTCTTATCCAGCCTCCCCAGAGGATTCTCAACACAAAGGCTACTTTTAATTTCCTTGAAGTTTTATGATCTTAGAGACCAGAGCAAGGGGAGTGATATGAAGAATGCTGAGAGTGAAAGTTGCTGACTGAAGACAGCTGCTGGGAATCCCCAAGTCCTGTGGCAAGGGGTGTGGTGGTGACAGCAATGGGTTTAAGAACAACCAAGTAAGACTTCAAGATCTACTGGTCAAACAGACTCTACCAATAATGTCTGTACCTCCTCCATTTCAAAACTTGGTTCCAGTTATTCCCTCCCTATAGCCTTCTCCCTGACCACTCCTTTATTCCATGTCATTTCCATGTGTAGGTATTTTATGTGTATTTTATTAATCTACAATCATGGATATATTGCTTTGTAAGTATTTCAAGCAACTTTGATAATGGTATCATATCTTGAACAGGACTGTAAACTTTGTGAGGATAGAACTATTTCTTCTATTTTTCTGGTTTCCAACCATGCAACTCAGGATAATGTACATGCTTTTTTACAAAAACAGGGTTTTTTTCCTCCAGTGACATATAATTTCCACTCAGCTATTCAACACTAACATTTTTAACTTTGAGCAAGTTTCAATGTCTGAAACATTAAGAGCTGTAGAAAATACACCCACACTTGATACAAAAGATGCCACTTATAGTTGGACTGAACATAAAATATGCTCCACCCAACCAACTATACTATTACACTGTACTTCTTCCTTTGGGTTATTTTCTTTATACTACATAAGCTGTGGGTCATTTTTGCTCTTAGCAACACTAACTACAGAAGCTAAACTCTAAATAAGCTTACTGTTGGGAATCTACTCTTCCCACCTACACAACCACTGGTTTCCCACACTGTCTCCAGTGTCCTGTGAGCAACTGCCCAATTACTGATTGTGGAAAGACAGCTTAGACATTGAGGGTCCATTCTTGGCAGATGCTGGGTTTTACTGCTGGTCCTCACTTACTTAGCTTAATTGATTCAGAACAGTATCAAAAAGAGACATTATTACACAAGTTTGAAAAAGAGACTATTTAACAAAATTTAAATGTAAAAGCCCTGGTCATTGTGCTGCTTTATAAGAGCCAAGCATGTGTGACATCGAGAGTACAGAATAATGCCTATTGAAATCAGGAAAACTTGGGAACTGACTAATCTCATTACACAAGTTTTAGTGTTTCACACATAAATTCTCAAAAAGTAAAATTATCTATAAATAGGAAATGCAACTCACTTCAAAAATATAATCCACTGCAGCTAAAGGTTTTAGTATTTATGACACAAATTTGGTTTCAAAAAGCATACAGTTTTTAAAAAGACAACAACACAAATGTTAACATGTGCCTGAGAAACACATACTCTGAAAAACAACTCATGCATGGGTTAACAGACCATTTTTTGCTTTTTCAGTAGTGGTCTTTCTTCCTATTGGACTGAGAGATTTCAGCAGAGATTCCTACTTGGCTGCCACCCGCTAACTGAAACCTGAGTGCAGCACAAACATAATTCATAAGCAAGAAAAATTATGGGCTAAATTATCACTCCGTTTGGCCATATGGGGGAGAAAGCAAAATAAGCATTTTCTTTTTAACTAAATATACCTTGTCTCACATACACCTTTATGCATGGATATAAAAACAATTTTGTGATTTATATGTCTCCATCCTTCTAGCTCAGTCACTGATGGCTTTTACAGAACTGACAACTGGGAAGATGCCTGCCTTCTTTTCTATCTGTAAGATATGACATCAGATTGTCTTTCAATGGGAATCAACATTGTTTAAAAAAAAAAAAGTTACACCTTCAAAAAGACTCAACAATTTTTCAGACAGTGTTTTTCTTTTACAAGAAAAACTATACATTATGACCAGAGAATGCAAGTTAGTACTATTATGTTAGTGTGGATAAGGAAATCTGTCATGGCCTCATGGCATCATCTGTGATAGACAGATACATCTTCTGGCTATTCTGGTCAATCTTCATCAGAAAACATAGAAATATAATGGCTCATGTTTAAAAATGCAAATTTAATATCACTTTAACCTGAGCTGCACTATCAAATCATCTTTTTGATAGTGCAATAGGATTGCTACAGTTCTGTCTAAACAAAATGCCTACTCCCCAACACAACCCAATTCCTCCCATGCACACTGAAAAACAGTAACTTGACTACGGTGGCAAGATGAGAAAGAGTTAACTGTTCAAACACCTCTTCAGAGTCTCACAATCTGCATATCTGGGAGTGGATTTTTTAAAAAATACATTTAATTAATTGCAATTTAAAACCACACTTACTGATGTACTTTAATAATAAAGAATCTTCTACGTGCTATGGTCCATAAAAAATGTAGTACTGCGTTAACTTCAAAGGTGGTAAGATGATTAAAATAAAAAGTTCAAGTAACATGACACGCAGCAGCATTAAAGATATAAGACTGAACAATCCCAGTGCTTTAGCAGAATCATTTCATATTTTTGTTACAGAAGGGGTCTTAAAATGAAATCCAGCAACCATAAGCATAAATAAAAGCTTTTAAAATCTTTTCACAATATGTTAGTGAAAGAATCATAAGAGCATTTTATGGGAACAAAGGGGGCTTTACTTATTAAAATCAATACAATTCACCTTAAGGTATCGTATTTGTAATGTTTTTAATTCCTAAAATGTATCCCTTACATTTAACAATTTCTGAAAAAGGACCTAAAATCATACCACAGGTTTCCAAGAGTCGCCCTCACCCCTCAACTAAAACCATCCCGAGAACCTCAGACTCTTACACTCTCGGCAGCACTCAATCTCCTGGGTGCTAAGTTAGAATGAACATGCTAAAGCATAGTGACACAGAAGCAGGAAGTTTTATACTGAAAACTGGCCTTGAAAATTGCCATTCCATTACAGTCGTTCAAGTACTTATTCAGGTCCTCACTTCTCTCTCCCTAGGTTCTTAACGTGTGGCCCTGGAACTGTAGCATCAGCATCACCAGGGAACTTGTTAGAAATGCAAATTCACAGCCCCACCCCACACCAACTGAATCAGAAACTCTGGGAATGGGGCCCAACAATTTGTGTTTTAACAAGCACCATAGATTATGATGTACTACAAAGTTTGAGAACTAGTCCTTCTCAAACTTTAATGTGCATAAGAATCACCTGAGAAGCTTGTTAAAATGCAGACTCTAATTCAGCAGGTCTGAGGCGGGGCCTGAGAGCTTACATTTGTAATGATTTCCCGGGTGATGTCTTCTGCAGACCACAATGCAAGAGTTTCTCAAATTGGTTGTTTACTGAAATTTAGGGTGCTCATAAAATACAGATTCCAAGGCACTACCCTAGCCCCAATTATCCAAATCTCAAGAGAAAGATTCAGAATATAACCAGTGGTTCGCCACCTTGGCTGCACATTAAACTCACCTGGTGAGCTTTTACTAATCCTGATTCCCAGGCCCCATCCAAGACCAATTAAGTCAGAATCTCTGGAGTTGGGGCTCAGGCATCAATATTTTTAATAACTTCCCAGTGATTCCAATGTGCAGCCAAAGTTAAGAATGACTGCTCTGGAGTCTAACTAGCTCAACACCTGGCACAGTGGATCCCTTTATAGTAGCAAACAGGTTCCTATAAAATAGCTTTCTGGGCTCCCTGACATAAATCCAAGACTGCTGATTTTGAATATCAAAATGCAGTAAAGTTAAGTTTTCCTCATGTCTTTAACCAGATTTCTGTGCACAAACTTGCCTGTACAATGCTTTCTGCAATTGGGTAGGTAATCAAAAAATGGGAGCAACAGTGAAGAATTTGTATCCAGACATCCTGTTCATATGTTGACATCCCCTCAATACTGAGTGGAAGGATAACTAACTGATGGATCTAGAGCTTCTAAACCCATAAAATGAGGATTTCACCAGTTACAGACATTCTGAGAGAAAAGTCCTGGGAAGGGATGAAAAGAGTGTGCATTTATGTATGAGAAGTTAAAATTGTCAAAAGCACAACATCTGGTGGGCAAACACACTGCTCATGACATGATAATAACTAGGAGAAAAAAAAAATCCCAGTATGTCTGTTTATGTCTTATGGCACTTAGGATAAAGCAACACTAGTAAGTACACAATGCTGTTAAATATGTAAAACAGAAAGACAAATGTGTGGTACTTACTAAGGCACTGTTGAAATGCTTAGTTATTTCCCTCCCATAATGAGAAAGCTTTCCTGAATTTTCCACAGTACACCTCAAAAATGAGTTGAAGATATATGGAAATAAGACAGTCCATTTTCCACTTAAGTGAACTTTCATTCTCCACTTGGTCATCTTCAGTGTCTACTCTACATTAGTTATTTTATAGAATACTTGACACATTCAAGGTCTGCTAAATGATAATAGTTCTTCTTCTTCCACCACCGTTTCAACACATCCACAGTGGTCAAAAGTGTGTCCTATTATCTGCTTAATTCCATGAAAAAGAAATCCAGGGGCTGGGGTGTTTGAAGAGAATAATATCTAAATATGTGTGCAAAGTGGCTACTGTTAAAATGAAATTTTCAAAAGCATTTTCTGTATGAACTGGTCAAGCTCACTTTCCTTTTAAAATTCTTGCTATAGTCATTGAGTTAACCCAAACTCACTTTAAAATGTGTGAAAATAGCACCTCCTGAAAGTGTGTTCTCATATGCTTTGGAGCAATGGAGCGTGAATACTAAAGCAGCCTTTGCCAAACTCATGTAACAGCTCAAGAACTAAACAGGAGTGAATTTTTGCAGTCCCATGACTTTGCAGAGCCAACCTAAGTATCATCCCAGGACTAGCTTTAATATATCAAAGATATCCAAGAGAAGGCAGAAAAGTCACAAATAAGTGACTCAAGCTAATAAATATTTCATAGATTTTTTTACATGGCAGTCTTTTCAAAATCAATTTTACTTCTTAACCAAAAAAATTAATTGGCTAAATAAAGGTGTGGACTTAGGATTTAAGCTTCTAGAATTAACACTATGAAATTTATAAAGATATTTGACAAAGTGTTCTCCTGGATGCTCTTCCATGCACTTCTCATGAACCAATGCCCAAAGATTAACCAAGTCTAAAAGAAAATGCACAGACCACAGAAGAGTCATACAAAATTAAGACATTTAAAGAATAAAAGCCAAATAAAACAAACAGTACAAATGCACAATTTCCAGGACACTTTATTGTAATTTCCACTTTACATATTAGTATTTTAGTCTAGGCAGAAGTGTTTATACTTATACAATAGTAGTCCAATCCTCTAATCTCACAAAATGAAGCAGTTTTAAAAGAACATCAATTAAGGTATTTATGATATGGGGGACAAGCGGCACTTTTAGCTGGAAAAGGGGGTGATGCCTTTCAGTACGAATTTCACTGAAATTTTTCCTGTATTATTTTTCTTGTTGATGCTAAGTACTCAAATAAAAGCAATTGCACTTTTTCTCATTCTGCCCTCTCTTGGTCTTTACATTCTGTCTAGCATTTAACTCCAAAAGTCAGTTTACATTCAGTTTACACATTAAAAAAAAAACCATATGCCCCATCTCCCACACATGCAAATGGACAGGGATTAGAATTAACCTGGCTTTTAGCTGTAACAGTGCTATTTAAAAATTTTCAACCACACACTTGAAGGGTAAGATAATTTAAGGTACAAAACCAAAGGAAACCATAACAATTCCTACACATTTACTATTTAACTGTTCTCAAATCATCGAGTATAACATGGATTTCTTAAAAAGTGAAATCGACACAAAAGCGAATGCACGCTTAATGTACAAACTGACAGTGGCTCTGTGGGGACAGTTCTCTTTGAATGAGCTATTATCCAGACAGTGGAATGAAAAAAAAAAAAAAAAAGGTCTCACTCTTCAAATGTGAGGAAGCCGGCAGTGCGCTCGCTTCACGAGAAACACATTTTAATGGGTGTATTTGGATAAAAATAAGTAGTAAGGGAAAATGTGTTTTAAGAAACCTCCCCCCTTCCCAGGGCACAAGGAAACCCAGAGGAAAAGATGGGTAACCTCACAAGCTCCAGAGCTAAGTTCCATCACTAACAGAAGTTGGATACTTGCTATTTTTCGCCCTGCAATGGGATAGTAGTTCTCCATGTGCAAGGTACGCGGGGCGGGAATACTGGCGGGGCTTTCACTTGGGGTAACGGAAACCAAAGTGAGGAGAGGTCAACACCTTGAGTAACCCAGATCTCCAAAACCGGGGCAGGGTGAGGGGTGGTGGGGGTGGTGAAGAAGACAAGTAAAGGGGTCAAAACTCCTCGAAGTCATCGCAAAGAGAAAGCTAACACCTCTAGGAGCCACGGGGCCATCCCTTGCAGCAGCACCCTGCTCCAAGTGTGGGGTGCCTGCCTCGGAGGGCAAAAAGCGCAGGGTGCCCTTAGTTCAGTTGAGTGGCTCCGGGGACCCGGGCAGCGAGAGGGCAGGGGCATCCGCCGGCCGGGAGGCGGACTCGCACTTTGCCTCAACTCTGAGCCCCATCCCGAGCGCAAGGGAGAGGGCGGCGGAGGGCACGGTACTCACTAGGGCTCGTTGGTGAATCGGGGGGTCCGGGGCTGCTGGTATCCGTACAGGTGACAGTAGAGCACATCGAAGCAAAAGCAGCACATCTCTGCTGACACCACCATCTTCCGGGAGCCCGGCGATGAGGACGAGGCGGCGGACGATGAGGAGGGTGAGGAAGAGGTGGCGGCGGCCGGGGTAGAAAGTAGGGTCCCCACTCCGCAGCTCGGAGGTGGCGACAGGGCGATCCCCCCGCCGCCGCCGCCGCAGCCCTGGGGGGGAGAGAGGGTACAGCCGCTGCCGCTACCTCCTCCGGTTAGACCTCCCAGCCCGTTGAGCCGCGTACCGGCGCCTCCTAGTCCCAGCTCCCCAGCTCGGCACTGGCTCTCTCCGCTGCAGTGGGAGGAGGAGGAGGCGCCACCACCGCCACCCGAGCCAGAGGGGGGCGAACTGGACAGTTTCTGCTTCTTCACCCCGCAGCAACCCGCCGCCATCTTGGAACAGTCTCCCCCACGCAGCGTTTCCGACCCATAAGTGAGGCGAGCTGGCGGCGGGGGCGAGCACGCTGCGGCCCAGGCCGCCGGGGGCGCGCCAGAGGCTGGCGGGGCGCGCGCGCGCCGTTCCCGGCCCCGTCTGCCTAGCCACGCGGCTGCCCCGCGCGCGCCCCCGCCTCGGTGCGCGCTCCGCGCTTTCGCGGCTGGGCGCCTCGCGCCTGTCCCGCCGGACTCGTGCCTCTTCTGAGCCGCAGCCCCAGCCCCAGCCCGAATCTCAATCTCTGCGGCCGGCAGAGGATGGAAGCCAGGAAGCCGATTAGAAAGGAAGGTGAAGGAAACAAGAGTCAGATAGTGGAAAGTGGGAGCTAAGGGAAGAGGTGGGCACGCCCGGGAAGGAAGGAGGGAAAGGGAAACTAGTGGGGGCAGGGGGGAAGAAAGAAGAAAGTCCGAAGTAAGCATCCAGGTCCCAAAGCACAGCTCAGTGACCCCCGCTGCAAGTAGTATTAATGACACTTAAGCCCAGTTACGTGGAACCTGAGCCACCCGGCCTCAAATACACGGGTTTCTGAACTGTTGGAGTGTGAGCGAGCAGGTGCCTGAAGCTCCATACCTGAGACCGCCCCTGTTAAGTATGTACAAAGCAGTCGGGGAAATGGCCACGCTGCTCTTTTTAATTCCAGCCTAAGCACACACCAGGGTACTCTTTCCTTTCCTTATGGAGAAATATTCAAGTCCGATTGAATCGATGTATCTTGTACTTGTTCCCCCAACTTACCCTCCTAGCCGTTTGTAAACATTTAAAAGCCAAAAATAAAGTCCTAACTAATACTTCACTGGTTCAAAGATATTAATTGTGCTTTGGGACTTGCAGTGGTGGACTTTTCTGGTTTTGGTTTTTATTTCTTGGCTTGGGTAAAAAGCAATTAGGAATATTATCTGTAGTGCTCAGATCTTAGAGATAAATAGGGAAGGTAATGTACTTAGTCACAAATTGAAAGATTTTGTTTAAGTATATAATTAGCTCTTAATATTCATTTAAAAAATTTCTCAATTAAATGCTTGGATGGATGAGGAGGCATATGAGTCAGTCCCTTTCTAGGTGCCTAAGTGTAGCTTAATAATAAAAATAATGACAATAAATGTTAACATTTGTAGAAATGAACCTGATAGAAAGCGTAAGTTATTTGCATTGTATCTACACCATGCTAGAACATCTAGATAAAGTCAGGTATCTGCATATTTTAAAACTGCAGATTGATTTTTGTCACCTTTTATCTACATGCGTGGGATCTTGCAGATAGCTGGGGGCTGTTCATTCCACTCAGGGAATAAAAACAAAACAATTTATTCATTCAGTAATATTGAGCCTCTGCACCATACTATGTGCACAACACTATACTTCTGTTGAAATCCAGGGCGTGCGCAGGAAGTATGCCTCCCACTCTCAAAGAGTTTATGAATTAAGTCAGATACATGCACATAATCAGATAAATAGCTATTATAGTATGTACTGAACGTTTTTTAGGTGCCCAGTACCATACCTCGTCCTACCCCATAATCCTTCAGAATAAGATATTATCTCATTTTATCTTCACAACAATGCTCTGAGGTTACTCATTAACAGATGAGGCTATTAAACCTCAGAAGTAATTTGCCCAACATCACACACCTAGAAAGTAACAGAGCTAGGATTGGAATGCTGGCATGTCTGATTCCAAAAACCATGCCATTATACTATATTGCCTCTCACTAACAATATATGATAATAAGGCTACTGATGGACAAAAGATAGTGACATTACACTCCAGCAGGTGCAACTGAGGTTAAACAGAAATAATAACTTAGTTTTTATGGAAAGATTGAGAGACACTGAAATATGTTACCAAGGAAAGATGAAAAAATCTCCTTCCAAAAAGATTTTGTGAGATAGACAAATGAAAGTCTGGAATGGTTAGGTGCAGCCTAAAGACAAAAGAGATAGTTTAATTGGTCAGTGATATGTAATTTCATCCTCTCAAACTTCATCACTGTTAGAATTAACCTTATGTTTGAAACAAATAACAATTCTTTGTCAACTACTAGTGGAGCAAAAAAAAAATGCATTAATATTTTGTCTATGTTACAGAAGAGAAAGCAGATTGGTTTTTTTAAAAAAGCACCACAACAACTGGTACGTTACGGTATTTTGTAGGTTAGGGTGTTTTGTACTTTGTCCTTAACTATCACAGCCCACCTTTTAATTTTTTTGAAACTAGATTGAACATAATATCAGACAATAGGTATCAATTTACTCCCCACCCCACTAAAGTGATCATTTCTAGAGTAAAAAACCAGAGCCATTTAATGACATCACAAAACAGTTTAGCACAGGAAGCAAAGTAGGATATCATGGATGGCTGCTTCTGCTAGGGGAATTTAGGAAAGCAGAATGTAATCTCCCAATTTAGAATTTGGCCAGTAGACAAGAGTCTAACGCCCCTACTCTTGTGAAAAATAGCAAGGAATCTTTAATAAGCACCAGTAGTCATGTCCTTAGTTCTGCATTTCATCTAAAAGACAAAGCACTATCATGGCTATCCTGCCAGGCTAAGGGACTGATGCAATGGGAAAACCCAAAGACAAGGACACCCCAGCTGAATTACAAAAATAGCTTTTCCCTAGAGGATTTTCAATTCCAATTCCAAACCTCACTAGCATAAAGAAAATAGACAAACACAAATGTGATAATTGCAGAAAAGACATCATTACCTGACCACTAGGGGTTACTATCTAAGTACTTTGTTGTATTGGCTAACTAAAACGGGGGAAAACACTAACCTTTATCTTTGTGTTAACTTCTTCTGAGCCTGGCTCATCTCCCATACTAACCTTGAGCCTCAAGATGCTTTATAAATCCCTTGGCAAGTAGTGGTGGTGGTGGTAATGTCTCCTTTAGGCCTTTGAGGAAATGCCTCTCCTGGCCTGGTTTTCTTGCAAAGTCACCAGCATAAAAAGAAACATATTTCATTCAAACATAAACGAAATCCACAGAACAAATTCTGTGAAAAAAAATTTTTTACATCTATGCAAAGTGCACACTGCGTGGATAGAAAAACTGACCTTGCTCAGGATTCTCTTGGCTTGAAGTATAAAGGTCAAAGTATGATAGAGCACATGGTTTCTACCCACTGCTGATACTGGAGTGCAGTGATATACCCTCCAGAGGAAACTTTAAGGTGCCTTCCTCTCTTTGTAACTGACTGTCAATCGGGGAGCTGAAGATTCCACTTAAAAAAATAAAATAAATAGGCCATAGTCTCTTTGTCAACAAAGCACATTCAAATTGTGAGCGTTTTTATTTCTGCAATTTAGAGGCAGCTCTAAATTGCTGTTAACTAACTCCTGTCAAAGGCTTTGTTTTACAACTGTGGAAAAAAATACTTGAACAGGGGTTATGCATATTATTTACTGTGCAGCAAAGCTAGTAATTGAATTAAACCCAATAGTTACTTAATATATTATCATTGCCTCAATTTGTTCTCGTGTTTATAACATAGTTATTTTTTCATTTCAGAAAATAAGAATAATTATAATTTGATGAGGTAGTGAACTTAATGTTGCAAAATTATTTTCTTAGGTTTCTGGGGTTGTAGGTAAAAGGGGAAACATTCACATATTTCATTGAAAAAAAAACCTGCCATTTATGCCCAAACAAGTGTTATTTTTATCCTCTGTCATCAAACTTTCTCAACTGTCATCCTTGAACAACTGCAGAATGTAATATTCTTAGCTACCACTTTGATCTAACCTTGTACACATATAACACATGGTTGTTGTGGTGGAGGTGGTAATCAGTTCCCTTTTATGTTTGAATGAATACGTGAGTAAATACTGAAATTCTTTACCTACTTTTCAATTCAAATTGGTAAATCAGTTTTTGTTTTTCTGATTACAAAACAGATCCTTCTTTCCAAAATTCTTTATCTAATGAACACATTTATGAGCGAAAGCACCATGATCTACCTTGTTTTCTAGTTGTTTCATTTACATCTTCTATTGTCAACTTGAGTACAAACTAATTGAATGTTGTTTCGTTACCTATTTCCTTTAGAGAAAGTTCTATAAACTCCTTAATGAGATTTAGATATGCTAATATCTACTCTGAATGTGGAAGAATCAATAAAGCTAGCTAGTTGTAGATTGGAGAAAAAGGCTTCTTAGGAAGAAGATGATCAAACAGAGTGTTATTTAGGGCAGTTAGAGGAATTGTGAACAATCAAAACGTGAAGGTGTCTACTATAGTTTGAAAAAGTCTTTACTTGACTGTTTTTCTCTTTTCTCTCTTTTTAAAAGAATTCATCTACTAGCTTCTGTACATATATTGGGGTTTGAAAATGTACATGATGAAGCCCAATGGGCCTCACCTCAAAATTTAATTATAAAAATATAGCTGTTTGACTAATCTCATTGTGTTCTGGGGCACCTATTCCAGTTGGTTGGAGGCACAGTTTGGGCAGGGTGAGGATTAACATTGTCAATTAAAATATAAAAGTCTGTTCTGAATTAAGTTTCTCTTGTACAAATAATCAATTTAAAGTTCAAACTCACTCATGGAACCAAGGAGCAGAAATCTGATCCCCATAACCTCTGCTGGATCCCAGTTGAAGTGTAGCTCATTTTGTCTCACTCTATTCACTGCTTAAATGTTCACAATTTATGGCTTATTCTCTCAGCATGAGTAACACACAATGATTGTGTCAGGAAGCTCAGTCGTCTCTCATTACTTACTATTCAGGATTCCTACCCTAGCTCCTAGTAGTGCAGCTAACCCTCCAAACTTCAGCCAGATCCTCCATCTGGCCCCTGACGTTGGCTATCCACCGTACAGCCTTTTCTTTGGGGCTGTTCACCTTATGCCACAGCCACTGCCTGGTAAGTAGGCTGCTGCTTAATCCTCAGCTGCCTTCTGCATCCTCCACGAGATTCCACAAGGGATTCTAGGTTTCTTTCATGCCACTTGATGGTCTTCTAAAACTTCAAGCTGCTATTTCTACTGCAGATACTTCATGGTAGCATATGGCTTTCCTTTTTTTTTTTGAGACGGAGTCTCGCTCTGTTGCCCAGGCCGGAGTGCAGTGGCCGGATCTCAGCTCACTACAAGCTCCGCCTCCCGGGTTTACGCCATTCTCCTGCCTCAGCCTCCCGAGTAGCTGGGACTACAGGCGCCCGCCACCTCGCCCGGCTAGTTTTTTGTATTTTTTAGTGGAAACGGGGTTTCACCATGTTAGCCAGGATGGTCTCGATCTCCTGACCTCGTGATCAGCCCGTCTCGGCCTCCCAAAGTGCTGGGATTACAGGCTTGAGCCACCGCGCCCGGCCCGCAGCATATGGCTTTTGTAAGGAGCTTGAAATTTCCCATGCTACACTCTGCTCTGTGTTTCCTCCAGAATTCTCTTGTTTGTTCTTTCTTTCTTCTTTTTATTGAGATACAATTCACAAAGGATACCACCCACCCATTTAAATTTTACAATTTGATGATTTTTAGAATATTCATGTAATTATGCAACCTTCAACATAATCAATTTTGGACACTTTAATCACCCCCAAAAAGATACCCCATTACTCATTAGCAGTTACTCTCCATTCCTTCCAATTCCTCTTCAGCCCCAGACAATCTCTAATCTCCCTTCTGTCTCTATGGATTTACCTATTCTGAGCATTTCATATAGATGGAATCATGTAATATTTGCCTTTTTGTGTCTGCTTTATTTCAGTTCACATAATGTTTTCAGGGTTCCTCCATGTTGTAGCATCTACCAGTACTTCATTCCTTTAATGGCCAAATAACATACTGTTATATGGCTATACCACATTTTGTTTATCCATTCATCAATTGATTGACATTTGGGTATTTGTACTTTTGGGTTGTTATGAATAATGCTGCAAAGAAAATTCGTTTACAAGTTTGTGTGTAGATGTGTGTTTTCATTTCTCTTGGGTATATACCTAGTGGTGGAGTTATTGTGTTATATTGTAACTCTGTGCTTAACCTTTTCAGGAACTACAGACTGTTTTCCAAATTAACAGTACTATTTTAGAATCTCACCTTCAGAGTCAAAGTTGGGATTACAATTTTAAACTTTTTTGTTAAATTTATTCCTAAATGTTTTATTCTTTTTGATGCTATTGAAGATGGAATAATTTTGTTAATTTCAGTTTTGGATTGTTCATTGTAGTTTTTTTGTTTTTTTGTTTTTTGTTTTTTGTTTGTTTTTTTTTTTTGAGATGGAGTCTCGCTCCAGGCTGGAGTGCAGTGGCATGATCTTGGCTCACTGCAACCTCTGCCCTCCAGGTTCAAGCAATTCTCCTGCCTCAACCTCCCAAGTAGCTGGGACTACAGGTGCACGCCACAGTGCCCAGCTAATTTATATATTTGTAGTAGAGTCGGGGTTTCACCATATTGGCCAGGCTGGTCTCCAACTCCTGACCTCAAGTGATCTGCCCACCTCGGTCTCCCAAAGTGCTGGGATTACAGGCGTGAGCCATCACACCTGGCCTCATTATATAATTTAGATCTTGTACCTTGCCACCTAGCTGAATTCATTTCTTACTACTAATAGTTTTTTGTTGGATTTCTTAAGATTTTGTGTACACAAGATCGTGTCATCTGATAGTTTTACTTCTTTCTTTCCAATCTGGATATAGTTTTTTCTCTTGTCTAATTGCTTTGCCTAAAACCTCTAGTACAATGTTGAATAGAATTGATGAGAGCAGACATCCTTATCTTATTCCAGATATAATGGGGAAAGCTTTCTGTCTTCTAGCATTAAGTATGACGTTAGCTGTGAATTTTTCATAGCTTCCCTTAGGTTGAGGAAGGTCCCTTCTACCCTAGTTTGTTGAGTGTTTTTTTTTTTTTTAAATTTATCATGACAGGTTGGATTTTTTTGTCAAATGCTTTTACTGTGTCTATTGACAGGATCATGTGGTTTTTGTTCTTTATGTTGTTGATGTGGTATATTACTTTAACATACCACAAAATTAATAGTTTATATTAATTTTGGGATAGTAAACCAACCTTCCAGTCCTGAGATGAATCCCACTTTGTCATGGTATATAATTATTTTTTATATGTTGCTGGATCCATTTACTAGTATTTTTGAGGATTTTTACATCTATATTCATAGTACATCTACATTCAATGGTCTGAGTTTTCTTGTGATGTTTTTGTCTAGTTTTGGCATCAGGAAAATACTGGTCTCGTAAATGATTTGGGAAGTTTCCTTCTTCTTCTATTTTTTGGAAGAGCTTGAGAAGGATTTGGTGTTTATTCTTCTTTAAATGTGTGGTAGAATTTACCAATGAAGCTATCTGGTCCTGGGCTTTTCTTTGTTGGTAGTTTTAAAATTTATTTATTTTTTAGTTTGAATTTTTTTATGTGTTCATAGTGTATATATTTATGGAGTACGTGAGATATTTTGAAACTAGCATACAATGTACAATAATCACATCAGGAAAATAGGATATGCATCACCTGAAGCACCTGTCATTTCTTTGCATTACAAACATTCCAATTATACTCTTAGTTATTTTTAAATGTACAATAAATTATTGTTGAGTATTGTGTTATCAAATACCAGATCTTATTCATTCCATCTATATTTTTATAGCCATTAACCATCCGCACTCCCCTCTCCCTCACTGGGAGTTTTTGTTATTAGTGACTCAATCTAGTTATTTGTTATAGGTGTGTTAAATTTTTCTGTTTCTTCTTGAGTCACTTTTGATAGTTGGTATGTTTCTAGGAATTGGTTCATTTCATCTGGTTTATCTAATTTGTTGTCATACAAATGCTCTTAGCATTCTATTATAATACCCTGTATTTCTGTAAGGTCTGTGGTAATGTTCTCTCATTTCTGATTTTAGTAATTTCAGTCTTTTCTCTTTTTTTGTCTAACTAAAGACTTGTCAATTTTGCTGTTCTTTTCAAAGAACCAACTTTTGGTTTGGTTACTTTTCTCTATTGTTTTTCTATTCTGGATTTCATTTATCTCTGTTTCAATCTTTATTTCTTTCCTTCTGTTTGCTTCTGTTTGCTCATCTGGCTTCTTAGATGGCAGGTTAGATTATTGATTTGAATTATTTCTTCTTTTTAAATATAGGTATTATAGCTATCATTTCCCCTCTAAGCACTTCTTTAGCTGCATCCCGTAAGTTTCTTTTTCTTTTCTTTTCTTCTTTTTTTCTTTTGTTTTGTTTTGTTTGTTTGTTTGTTTGAGATGGAGTCGTGTTCTGTCTCCCAGGCTGGAGTGCAGTAGTGCAATCTCAGCTCACTGCAACCTCTGCCTCCTGGGTTCAAGAGATTCTCCTGCCTCAGCCTTGTGAGTAGCTGGGATTCCAAGAGTGCATCACCACGCCTGGCGATTTTTTTTGTATTTTTAGTAGAGACAAGGTTTCACCACATTGGCCAGGCTGGTCTCAAACTTGTGACCTCCAGTGATCCACCCACCTTGGCCTCCCAAAGTGCTGGGATTACAGGTGTGAGCCACTATGCCTGGCCTGTAAGTTTTGATATTTTGTGGTTTACATTTGTCCCAAAGTATTTTCTAATTTCCCTTGTGACTTTTTGGCCTATTGGTTATTTAGGAGTGTGTTGTTCAATTTCCACATATTTGTAAATTTCCCAAATTTCCTTCTGTTCTTTATTTCTAATTTCATTCCATGGTGGTAGATAATATATTTGGTATGATTTCAATCCTTTTAAGTTTTTTGAGGTTTCTTTTATGACCTAGCTTATGATCTGTCCTGAAGAATGTTTCATGTGCACTTGAGAAGATTATGTATTCTGCTATTATTGGGTGGAATGCTGTATGGATATATGTTAATTCTAGTTGGTGTATAGCGTTGTTCAAGTCTTCTGTTTCCTTATTGAGGTACGGGAGTGGATCATTCGTAGCCATGATAAATAATTTGGCTTTTATTCAAAGAGCAATGGAAAGACACTGGACAGTTTAGTGAGATCAATTTTGCTGGTATTTGGAGAATGTAATGGAGGAGAACAGAGCAGAGATAAGGAGATCAGTCAAGAGACTTCAGTAATTCAGGATAGGCCTGGACCTAGGTGGTGGCAGTTAAGATAAAAAGAAGGGAGAATTTCTATGTAAATTTTGGAGGTAGAGTCAACAAGACTTACTGACACGTATTTTGTTGAGGTCAGGAAAAGGAAAGAATTTATGATAATGACTAGATTTCTGGTTCGAGTAAACAAATAAGTGGTGATGACATATTGACATGGAAAAGATAAGGACAGGAGCAGGTCCACGGGATATCAAGACTTCTTGACAATGTAAGTTTAAGGTGTCCACTAACGCAAATAGGGATATGAAATAGGTAGACAGATATGCGTGTCATGAATCAAGACTAGATAAATCAATTTAGGAGTTAGCATACAGATAGTATTAGAAGCCATGGTCTGGACAACACAAAATAGAGAAGGACTATAAAGAAAAAAGTGAAAACCAGGATTGAGTCCTGAGACTGCACAATATTGAGATGAACTAGCCAATGAGACTAAACAAGAGTAGCAACTGATGTAGTGGGAAAGCCAGCAGAGTGTTGTGTCACAATATCCAAACAAGAAAATCTTTTAAGAAGGGAGAATGGCTAATGATGTTAAATACTGCAGGGACTTCAAATAAAATGAGGATAGAGAAGAGTCTATTAGATTTGGCAACATGCATGTTGCGTGTTGCAATAACATGAGTAGTTTCATTAGAGTGGCAGGGCCAGAAGTCAGACTGGAGTGCATTGAAAAGTGAATGGGGTGGTGGGGAGCTGTAGATAGTGTATATAGACAACTCTGTTGAAATACTTGACTCCGAAGAGGAACAAAGAAATGAGATGGTAGCTGTAGAAGAGCACTAGGTCAAAGGAGGGTTTTTATTTAATTAGGGATAGTTCCTAGAAATATTATTTTAAGTAGTTGTTATTATCATTATTAATATTATTTCTTTGATGGTCATCACTACAGTGTTCAGTGAAATATACTTACAAGCAATTCTTGAACAGAAACACTTCTATCCTGAAAAGAGCAAATACTGAGACCTCAAAGCATCGATTATTATTCTTTTCTAGTCTCATAAATAAGGAGATCAATGTAATAGGGCCTACTAGAAAAGAATAAGAACCGATCTGGATGGAAATGATGAACACAGAGAAAAGACAGGCAACAAAATGCTGTTTATAGAGTTATGGAGTGAGAGAAATAGTTAAAAGGTAAAGAGGAAGGGTGTTAATTTTATAAACTAGCCTTGAGGCTCCAGCGAAAATTTTGATGTCATGATATTTTTACTGCTTCAGCAAACTTTTGCTCCCCAAATCAACAACAAGGCCTAGTGATTACTATGAGCATAGCTTGCCTGGGGCTGTAGCAAACATCTTCTTGGGCCTTTAGCATATCACCCATTCATTTACTGCACAACTTCAAGCAAGTAATTTAACTTTATTTTCCTTATCTCTTAAATTGCATATCAGTACATACTTCTTAAAATGGTTATAAAGATTACATAAAAGAATGTGTCTAACTTAAATGCCTGTACCAGCTAAATAAAGTGTTCTAACAAGTAGACCCAAAGATATAATGGCTTAGTAAAACAAACGTCTATTTCTTTTTTCTTTCTTTCTTTTTTTTTTTTTTTTTTTTTTTTTTTTGGTGTTTGACTTTATTTTTATTATTATACTTTAAGTTCTGGGGTACATGTGCAGAACATGCAGGTTTGTAACATAGGTATAGACGAGCCATGGTGGTTTGCTGCACCCATAAACCCGTCATCTACATTAGGTATTTCTCCTAATGCTATCCCTCCCCTAGCCCCCACCCGCCGACAGGCCCCGGTGTGTGATGAGCCCCTCCCTGTGTCCATGAGTTCTCAGTATTCAACTCCCACTTATGAGTGAGAACATGCAGTGTTTGGTTTTCTGTTCCTGTGTTAGTTTGCTGAGAAAGATCGTTTCCAGCTTCATCCATGTCCCTGCAAAGGACATGAACTCATCCTTTTTTATGGCTGCATAGTATTCCATGGTGTGTATGTGCCACATTTCCTTTATCCAGTCTATCATTGATGGGCATTTGGGTTGGTCCCAAGTCTTTGCTATTGTGAATAGTGCTGCAGTAAACATACGGGTGCATGCATCTTTATAGTAGAATGATTTATAATCCTTTGGGTACATACCCAGTAATGGGATAGCTCAGTCAAATGGTATTTCTGGTTCTAGATCCTTGAGGAATCACCACACTGTCTTCCACGATGGTTGAACTAATTTGCACTCCCACCAACAATGTAAAAGCGTTCCTATTTCTCCACATCCTCTCCAGCATCTGTTGTTTCCTGACTTTTTACTGATCGCCATTTTAAGAGGCATGAAATGGTATCTCATTGTGGTTTTGATTTGCGTTTCTCTAATGGTCAGTGATGATGAGCTTTTTTTCATATGTTTGTTGGCCACATAAATGTCTTCTTTTGAGAAATGTCTGTTCATATCCTTCGCCCACTTTTTGATGGAGTTGTTTTAGAAAAAATCCATTGTTAATCAGGCAGATGACTTTGGAGGAAATATTTTTTTAAAGCCATCCAGCAGAATGCCTTCTCATCTTTATAGGACCCACTTCCTGGTCCTTCAACTGTTTCTGTGTCTTCTCACCTTAAAAAAATAAAATACAATGTACAGTAACCTTTTAATCAAAACACAGCATTGTAGGTGGAGACCGAAAGCCTGCCATTGTTTGTTGTTTAACAGCTGATCCTGGTATTCTGGTGATGCCACTGTGCTGCTTCGTTACACTGAACACGTAATTTTTTCACTATATTAATGGTATGTCATTTTTTTAAACTGTTAAGTACTTATGTGAGAATAACTGTAAGAAAATGATTGCTTATCAGTAGCATATAAATTCAGAGTCAGGAATGATGGTGATACCAAACAACCACATTGTCTACCTGGGTTGCTGAAATAATGACACCTTTGCTTTGTTCAATGTATACAAACTTTGTTTCATGCACAAAATTATTTAAAATATTGTACAAAATTACCTTCAGGCTATGTGTTTAAGGTGTATATGAAACATAAATGAATTTCATGTTTTTAAGTGCTTTTAAGCATTTTTAAGTGTTTTCCGTGGGACAGTTTGTATATCTAGCGCACCATAGTACCAGTATTCTATCATATGTTTTCTCCACCCCTGCTCTGAGGATGTAAAACTGTTAGAAAAAATAAATCACAAAATTGAGCTGATTGGCTCCATAAAAAATTTATGATTTTCAGCCTCAGCTGGGTCTTCTCTATTGTTCTACAAATCTTTAATTCATCTTTATTCAGTTCCCTTTCTGATTTCCCACAGCAGCTGTTTCAACCCGTTACTACACTTCAATCCTCCCACTCCAACCTCTTCATCTTTTAATCATTTCGGAAAATGAAGCTTCCTACTTCACAACAAAAAAAAAGACTTTCAGGTGAGAATCCATTCAACCCTTCTTCATTTCATTCTGAAGTTTCCTCTGTTTTTCATCCTTTTCCTGCTTTCCTCCTCTCTTGGAAGAAGGGGTGTTCTTTCTTACGTCCTTTCCTGCTCTCTCTACCTATGGTCTAGAATAGTGTTACTCAAGGTGTGGTCATGGACCCCTTCCAATCCTCAAACTGTTTGATACTGATCTACAACAGCCTAAGCACTGAAATTAAGAGTAAGAATTTAGAAACTTCCATAGCAATTTGATAAATTAATTTTATGTTCATTGGCTCTAATAATGAAAAATTGGGGTTTATATTTTGAATGTCTTTGTTTTTGTACTGCATTTTTTCTAGTAACTCATTTTTATTATATTTTACAGAAGTACCAATCACAACAGCTTGAAAATTTGAAAACCTGATCCTTCACCACAGGTAGTTTGAGAAGTATTGGACTAAAACCCATCCTCCACTAACTTGTCTGAGATTTGACTCCATGCATTAACCCTTTTCTCTCTCATTTCTTCACTCTTACTCTCCATAGACATTCTTCCATATTACCTTTGCCTACTGTGTTGCCAACTTATTTCTCACTTTCTGTTTACTGCCAGCCTTCTTGAAAGAATAACTCTCATATACTGTTTCCACCCTCCTCATCTTCTCTTTAACCCTCAAACCATAGCAATTTGGCTTATGCCCCTACTACTGCTCCAACAAAAGTCACCAGTGATGTCTAAATTGCCCAATTCATAATAGCCCTTCTAGTCCTTGTCCTGTCAGACCTCTACTCTGTGTTTACTAAAGACCACCCTTTCCTTTGAGGACCTCTCTTCTTCTGTGTTTCTCTAATAGCCCTCATCTGATTGTTGCTTTCTTTCTCATGGTCTACAAGGAGAACCCCAAACTCTCTTTTAGGGCCTTCTCTTACTCCAGCTACCTGTCCTTCAGGCCTCTATCCTCAGACTTTTTTCCTTTTGCTCTACATTTATTGCCATCAATTTACTCAACATCTGTATGCTGATGAATCCCAAATATCTTAACTCCAACCCTGACTTCTCTAACCAGGCTGTAGGCTGAGTTTTCAATTGGCTTACTAGATAGTTTCACATGGATATCCCAAAGACACCTGGAATTCAACTTATCTGAGACAAAAACTTATTATACACAACCTTGGCCTTCTTAGGTATTCCCTATTTTGGTTAATGGCCTCTCTATCTACCTGATTACCCAGGCTTGGGAGTCATCTTTAACTCTTACTTATCTCTCATTCTCATACTAAGTTCATCAATATTACCTTAAATCCATTCCACTTCTATTGCCTTATTTCATCAGCTCCTGCCGAGAGCCATATGACTACTCTGTCTATGTTCAGTCTATTTTTGGCACCTCCGTCAGAAGGAATATTCAGAAAACATTGTTCTGATGTTATCACTTGCTTAAAACCTTTGGTTAATTTCTCATGGCCTATAAGGAGAACCCCAAACTCTCTAGCATTGCATATAGGAACATTTACAATCACACTCCACACTAGTTCTCTAGCCTTGTCTTTCACCATTAACCTCCCCGCCCCCAGACTTTGTACTCCGGTCAGATTATTGGCAGTTCCTTGAGTATGCTATGTATTTTCACTTCTCTATTTTTATTTTAGGAAATTTATTTTATTCCCTTCTTTGCCCATGCTGTTTCCTCTTTTTGAAATGTTCCTCCCCACTTCTTTACTAATAAACTTCAACTCATGCTTTAAGCCCTAAATTAAATATTGCCTCCTCTATCAGGCCACTCTGATATTATAGATCTATTCCCTTCCACCACCTAGTCTCCCTTCCTTGAGGCCAAGGACAATGTTATGAATCTTTATGTCACTGGCCCCATGAGTAGCATATAATGTTTCTTGAGTGACTACAAGAAGTAGAAAATAAAGAAGGAAAATACTCTCCATAAAGGACAGTCTCTAAATACAGTAATTATATCTATGAAATTATTTTTTTCATATTCTAAAGAAAAGAAAATTTTAGCCCCTTAGGTAGTGGGATCTGAAAGTTACCAGCAGCAGGCTGACAAAGAGCATATTGTGGATTCATTTCTTTACATCTCAAAGACAAAATAATATATCTTTTTCTTCTTAAACATGCCATACAATACATAGTACAGCAGTAGTAGCATTGTGTGTGTTTAATAAATACATACAATATTGAAATCAACTGCAAAACCGTAGATCCATTATTACTGCTGCTTACTAGTACCATGCCTCAAATTAAAAACTCCCATTAAGATATGTAGCAGGGCTTGGGGAAGGATTATGTATTCAAATATTAGTTTTAAATAATTTGCCCTTGTTGTAGATCTTTTTCCCTCCTACAAATCAAAACATAGACAAGCCCTTCTGTTCCCCTTTCTTAGGTGCTTTTGCTTGCAAGGTCAAAATCGGAAGTTCAGGAAGATCACCTGAATCCAGAGCTTTTGATTTCAGAAGCCTAGGTTCATTGAGGAAAAGTATGCTGACTTGTCCCAGAGGGTTAACAGGTGAATGCTTTTGAGTAGAGGTGGGAGAAGCTGTCTGACATAGAAGTTGAGCTTCTCCGGTACCAGAGAGGAGATGGGAGTAATGGTAGATTCCATGAGCATCAAGGACTACTTTTGCTGCCTTTTAGTGTCCTAAAGAAGATACAAGATCTCAAGAGAGAATGGAGACATGGTACACTTAAGAAAGTCTGAATACTAGTCCATGAGGATGCCAACCTCAGCCAAAACACCCCACTATCACCACCAATGTGCAAGGGTGGCACAGAAGCAGCTACCCTGTCTAACTTTAAGGGGATTTGCCTGACAAACATATCAACAATATTGGGTATGCACAAAAGGGCATAGGGCCTACACTGAAAGTTGTGTTCTGGGTATCATTTGCTAGGGTCTTCATACAACCTTGACAAAGGGAGATAAAAACCATGAGTGAGATGGAATTTTTAGCCAGCTAGAAAGGTGAAAGTTTCCGAGCAGATTGTTGTAGGGATATAAAGAAATGTGACATTTTTTGCCAGTTAAAATGGCAATCATAAAAATGTCAGGAAACAACAGGTGCTGGAGAGGATGTGGAGAAATAGGAACACCAGCAATCCCATTACTGGTTATATAACCAAAGGATTATGAATATAAAGACACATGCACACGTATGTTTATTGCAGCACTGTTCACAATAGCAAAGACTTGGAACCAACCCAAATGCCTATCAATGATAGACTGGATAAAGAAAATTTGGCACATATACACCATGGAATACTATGCAACCATAAAAAAGGAGGATTTCATGTCCTTTGCAGGGTCATGGATGAAGCTGGAAGTCATCATTCTCAGTAAACTAACACAAAAACAGAAAAGGAAGCACTGCATGTTCTCACTCATAAGTGAGAGTTGAACAATGAGAACACATGGACATGGAGGGGCAGGGCTCATCACACACTGGGGCCTCTCGGGGGGCGGGGGCCGGGGGGAGGGATAGCATTAGGAGAAATACCTAATGTAGGTAACAGGTTTATGGGTACAGCAAACCACCGTGGCACGTGTCTACCTATGTAACAAACCTGCACGTTCTGCACATGTACCCCAGAACTTAAAGTATAATAAAATAAAATAAAATCAGATTGTTTGCTTTTGTTGTTGTGTGGTAGGAGTTCCTTATATATTATGGATATCAATTCCTTATCAGATATAATATTTTAAAATGTTTCTTTTTATTTCATGGATTGCCTTATCACTCTGTTGGTATTCTTTGATATACAAAAGTTTTGAATTTTCATAATGTCCAGCTTACCTCTTTTTTCTTTTGTTGTTTGTGCTTTTGGTGCCATATTCAATAAATCATTGCCAAAAAAAGAAAGAAATGTGATATTTTTGCACCCTGGTTGTGTGGACCAAATTTCATGGCTACAATTCTAATTCGGTGTTGTTGGTCACTTACTTGCTCACTTTGTACCTTAAATTTATACTTTTTAAAAACAAAGATAATACCTTCCCTCTACCTTACAAGATTTTTATGACACAAGAATTAAATAAGGTAAGAAAAATTGCTTTGAAAAGGCATAAAAGGCCGGGCGCGGTGGCTCAAGCCTGTAATCCCAGCACTTTGGGAGGCCGAGACGGGCGGATCACGAGGTCAGGAGATCGAGACCATCCTGGCTAACACGGTGAAACCCCGTCTCTACTAAAAAATACAAAAACTTAGCCGGGCGAGGTGGCGGGCGCCTGTAGTCCCAGCTACTCGGGAGGCTGAGGCAGGAGAATGGCGTGAACCCGGGAGGCGGAGCTTGCAGTGAGCTGAGATCCGGCCACTGCACTCCAGCCTGGGTGACAGAGCGAGACTCCGTCTCAAAAAAAAAAAAAAAAAAGGCATAAAACAAATGAATATATGTTAGTAAATTACAGAAATCAGTGTGAAAAAGAACCATATTTGATAGCTTTAGTTCTATATTGAACCTAAAGGATGTATTATGATAAAACTGATAGCACAAATATATTTATTGTCTTAATCTAGATTGCCTGTATTGAGATATGTTTTTAATATTTTCTCTACAAATGCACTAGTTGTTTTCCTCAGCTTTTCTTTAACTTCCTTGTGTTTAATCGCTTTCAAATGAAAGAAGTCCAGATATATAGTTTCCATTATGAACTACATCTTCAATAATTTGATCTTTACTGAGGACAGTGTTATTCCTAGGATGTAATGAACTGTAACAACTGTGTCATAACATATAGTTGCTGATGCCTCATGTTCTGGACCACAGAGTCAGACCTTAGAACATTTCTGCCTGCTTCATTGCCAGCTCCTTGGGCAAACCCTATAACCTGAGAGTGTCTGGGTTGCCAGAGTCTGCAGAATCAGATTGCCTAAGTGAAGGGAGGGCATATGTAATATATAAGAGGCACCATTGCACACTCATGGTTAAGGACACTGACTCTGGATGGTGACTGCATTGCACAACTCTAGGGGACACTTGGTCCAGCTTTGAATCCATTCTACCACATAACAACTACATGATATTAGACACATCATTTAATTTCAGCCTTGTAAAATGGGGGTAATGATAGTACCTTCTTCGTGAGGTTATTGGGAAGATTCAATCATATAATGAATGTAAAGCCCTCAGCACAGTGCCTAACACTGTGCATACCCAATAATTGGTAGCTGGTATCAATATAAAAGTAACAGTGGGCAGGGGGAGGGTGGTGGAGAAATGATTCCAAGATCACCTTGGGAGCAAAGATCTGAATTTGCTGGAAAGTCAAACGATCACTAGGAAATGCCATCTAGAAAAAATACCATGTCTGATTATGATTTGACACATACATTCCTCACTACGGGGCAGGAACTTTGTCCTGATTACTATGATATCCAGCATAGAATGGTGCTTCACATGTAGTAGTCACTCAATAAACATGAGATAAATGAATCAAACTAGGGGTTGCCTATGGCATAGGTCCCAGAGCTCTATAGCAGCCCACCACTGACAGTTTAGCACAATGCCCTGAATATAGTATGTGCTCAAGAAAGAATGAGTGATGTAAGAACCTCAGACAGTATTGTACTTTACCATATCAGTTTCCACTTTACCATAGTTGGATAAATTTGCATCACCCAAGTTCAGCTTTCCTTGTGTTTCCTCTATTTCATCAGCTCCAAAGCCCTATCCCAATTTTAGAATCCCTAATTCATCATGTACATTCATTTGACAAATACTCTTTGAGTGTTTAATACATGCGAGGCATTATGCTAGATGCCATGAACCTCCCGGAGCTTGTTTAGTGGGGAGACTAGCAGCATGCAAGTCAACAAACATATAAGATGATTTCAAATCGTGATAACCTAGTTCTACAAGAAAAATAAAACAGGGAAACTTTATGGGGGATTACTTTGGATTAGGTGGTCAGAGAAAGGTCAGAGAGAGCCTCATTTCTAAGGATGTAACACCTAAGTTGGATGATGAAGATCAGTAGCTGCAGAAATAAAAGCAGGTTGCTCTCTTGGAAGTGCCCGTTTCTTCTGAAAAGCTATGAAAAATCTCTCAAAAATGGAGGACAGTTAAGCAAAGACTGGAGACTGCAGAAGGAGAAAGTGAGCAAGGATTGGCAAATTACCATCCTGCCTAAACCAGTCTCAACCTTTTTGAGCTGTTTTTAGAGGTTAGGTGTTTCATTGCATGTCAAGGTTAGAAAGTCACTTAGAGAGGCCGAGATAAGTGGATCATCTGAGATCAGGAGTTCAAGGCCAGCCCGGTCAACATGGTGAAACCCTGTCTCTACTAAAAATAAAAATAAAAATAAAAAATTAGCCACGTGTGGTCGCATGTTTCTGTAGTCCCAGCTACTCAGGAGGCTGAGGCAGGAGAATTGCTTGATCCTGGGAGGCGGAGGTTGCAGTGAACCCAGGCAGGCGACAGAGCAGGTCTCAAAAAAAAAAAAAAAAAAAAAAAGAAAAACTAAAAACAAAAAACATCTAATATCCAGCCCATGATTTCATGATTATTATTGCTTTGATGAAATTAACGTAGGAAGAGCCACGCCAAGTCACTTTCCAGAGATCAACTTGGTTGGCCAACCATGGACCCTGGATAGGCTTATGGGATGAACCTGAGGTAGGGAAGGCTGCCACCCCCACCCCCAGGGAATGAGAGAGAGAATGCCCAAATACCCTTCCTGTAATTTATGTTATTCTTGGATATGTCAAAAATCATGCAGATTATACACAGATGGAAATATTGATTTGACTCTCTTGCCTTTGAATTCCTTCCACAAAGAAATTATTTTAGAGCCTATAAATGTCTAAGGAAATGGCAGGTCCTCTGGGTGGATAAGTGAAAAGCCTCTAGAGTTAGTCATTCCTGGATCTGAATTCCAGCTCTGCCATTTAATTGCTATGTGACCTTGGGCAAGTAGTTTAAACCTGTCTACACCTTAGTTTCCTCATCTGCAAAGATAGGGACTCTAAGACCCATTTCTTAAAAGAGTTATTGAAAGGATTAAATGAGATAATATATGTGGGAAGTGCTTTTCCTGGTGTCTGTCACATAGTAGGTGCTCAAAATACATTATAGCTCTAATTATTCAAGTTTTCTGGGGCAGTTTCCATTTCAAACATTCTGTTCCATTTTTAGACTACTCGTGCTCATTTGAAATTCTAAAATGTCATCACTATATTTTTCTTCAGCATTTGAAGAAGAGTTTGTTTTTTCAGGTATAAAGACACAAAACTGCCCCCACTTTCTACACTTGATTTGAAAATCTCAATCCTAGTCAGAGACATCTTATTAAGACCCAAAGCATAGGATGGTTACTATCAATAAACAGAAAATAACAAGTATTGGTGAAGATGTAGAGAAAATTGAACCCTCATGTACAGTTGGTGGGAAACAGTATGGCAGTTCCTAAAAAAATAAAAAATAGAATTATATGATCCATCAATTTTGCTTATGGGTATATACCCAAATGAATTGAAAACAGTGTCTTGAAGAGATATTTGTACACTTATTTTCATAGCAGCGTTATTCATAATAGCTAAAACAGGAAGCAACTCAAGTGTCCATCAACAGATGAATGGATAAGCAAAATGTGGTATATACATACAATGAAACATTATTCAGCCTTAACAAGGAAGGAAACTCTGCAATATGCTACAGCATGGGTGAAACTTGAGGACATTATGCTAAGTGAAATAAGCCAGTCGCAAAAAGACAAATACTGTATGATTCTACCTATATGAGGTCCTTAGAATAGTCAAAATCACGGAGACAGAAAACAGAACAGTGATTGCCAGGGACCGAGGGAAGGCAAGAATGGGGAGTTATTGTTTAATGGGTACAAAGTTTCAGTTGTACAAGATGAAAAGCGTTATGGAGATGGATGGTGGTGATGGTTGTTCAACATTATGATGTGTTTAATACCACTGAACTATAAATGTAAAAAGTTAAGATGGTACATTTTATCTTTCATGTATTCTAACACAATAAGAAATTCGAGAAAAAAGAAGACCTAAAGCAGACTTTTACCCACAAAGAATGGAGAAGGGAAGAAGAGTGATCTTTGAACACAGAAGTACCAGGCAGTGAAATTTTGAGTTTTCCACAGAAGTACAAACAATGAGTGGACAGACAAGAAGCCAGGGTGGGAGAGACATTTCACTGGGTGTGACCCCTTCATTTCCAGTTCTACTTGAAGATTTTGCTTTAATTAACACAAAGGTGAAGCTCAGATTGTAGATGGCCTGACACTGCTTATGATCAGCTGTTTTTCTAAATTATCTAAACCTCATTATAATTATATGTATGAAATGCCTGGTAATAAAATTGCATTGTAATTACACAGCCCTTAACATCAGTAGTCAACCTACAGGCTCCAGCTGCCCTCTGATATTCATTATAATCGGGTTTCGCCTGTTTACAAATGGCAGGGGAGGTAAATCCACTCAATGGGTTTTCAGGGTCAGCTGAAACTCACAGAAAATTGTCCTTTAATATTTGAATCAATATACATGTATCCAAACCATATCCTTCTTCTTCATCAACTCTCTAGTTCTGCATACCTAATTAGACCCATCAATTCCTCCATAGCCTTCCTGAGACAGAGAGGAGAATTAAGCAATGGGTCAGCCAGGGAACTGCCTGGGTGCCAATTTAAAAGGGATGTTTAAAAATCCCTGGAATAAAACATAAATATGGTGCTGCATACCTTGGGTTTCTGCCAGTACTTCCTAAAGTAATTGGTGAAATGAAAATTGGCCACTTCTTTCACCTAAGGAGGCTGGGACCTTTGAGTAAAAAATTAAAAGCAAAAGCAAGCCAGTCCTCACTGGTGCCAACCACACCATTTTCTTGACAAGTGTGTGCAAGTTAAAGGGTGTGCCACCAACGGTGAGATTAGCAAGCTGGGAGTTGCTGAAAGTAAGCAACTCTCCACGATCACCTGATATTGAGAAACAAAATACTGCATGTTGCAATGCTCTTTATCAAGAACGAAGAGTTAATTTCCTTATCCAAATTTTAAATCCTTTACTATACATTCCCCAAAGTTACCTGGTTTGGAGAATTGCAAAAGGACACTGAGGACAAAATAAAAACTACAGAAAAGTGGGAAATGGTTTGTTGTCAAAAAGAAAAAAAAAGAGGGGGGGGAAATTCTAAGGTCTTTTGAATGTGATTTATTTATTTATTTATTTATTTATTTATTTATTATTACTATTATTTTTTTGGAGATGGAGTTTCGCTCTTGTTGCCTAGGCTGGAGTGCAATGGCGCGATCTTGGCTCACTACAACCTCTGCCTCCTGGGTTCAAGCGATTCTCCTGCCTCAGCCTCCCGAGTAGTTGGGATTACAGGCATGCGCCACCACACCCGGTTAATTTTGTAGTTTTAGTAGAGACGGGGTTTCTCCATGTTGGTCAGGCTGGTCTCGAACTCCCCACCTCAGGTGATCTGCCCGCCTCAGCTTCCCAAAGTGCTGGGATTACAGGCGTGAGCCACCACACCTGGCCTGAATGTGAGTTTATAACTATATACCGGTAAGTTACCTGATTTTATAATTATCCCTGTAAGTTACTGCCATTATATTTAGTTTTGAGTGACAAACAAAAGAAATGAAAGTAATAAATAAGTAATCTAAAATGCCAATTTAGGATTTTTTGCTGTAGTTGAAGGCAAAACACACACACACACACACACACATACACGCAACATAGTGGTTAAGCTCATAGGCTCAGATGTGAGCCTACCAGAGATTAAATCCTGGCTCCACCACTTACTAGCTGTGTGATCTTGGCTAAGTGACTTAAACTTTGGGCCTCACATATTAAACGGGGATGATGGTGGTGGTGGTGGTGGTGGTGATGATGATGATGATGATAACAATGCTCACCTCCTAGGATTAAATGAGATAATGCATGTAAAGTGGTTAGCATAGTTCCTGACATATGGTAAACACTCAATAAACGACAGCTATTATTGTTATAAGTGTGGGCAGTGAATTTTTTATTTCAAACATAAGGAAAAAGGCATACACTATTTAAAATAGAAACTCAGTCTCTCCCTACTCTCATTAAGTAAATGTTGACCAAATATTTTAAATATATTCAGGTGAAGAGGCACCAGAACATAAGCCTGCCTGGGGCATCCACACTGTCTCATCCAGTCTTGCTGAAGAGGGTAACTGTGGTACAAGCAAAAGAACGCTAGATTTTCAGAACTGGAAAATTTGGCTTCAGGTCCCATCTCTGCCACTTTATAGTTACTAGTGTGACCATGAACAAATCGTATAACCTCTCTGAGTTACAATTTCCTCATATGGAAATGAAGATACCTATGTTATAGATGAGTGGTGAGGATTGGAAAAGGTTGTATGGAAAAGCATCTGGCACATATTAGGCATTCAGCAATTGTTTGTTGACCCTGTATCACAGAAAGAAAATAATTCTATGGAGATTTTAATACTTATATGTCATCAGGGATGATGGCTCAAGTTTCTGAGCAGCACTGATTTTGCCTCAAATTAGCTTTTGCCATTTCTTGTGAAAAGGTCAATATTGCTGTCATATCCATAAAGCTCCAAGATGTAATTGTGCATGCCTGCTAAGACTTTTTAAAGCAGGGTGATAGAGTTTGGCTTAAATGCCAGCACAGACCTTTCTACATAAATGTAATACTGAAAAAGTGCTGAAATATTCCAAAGATGCTGCTATTAATACCAACTTCAAGAATGATGAGGAAGTTGATGGCGGCAACTATAGTAACATGTTTTAGTTTTTTATGTTTTGTTTCACTTTGTTTGAAGTCACTGGCAAGATTATAGTCCAATTTGTCCTCTATTGACTACTGAACAATATTGTTTGTGGAACATTCCTGGAATCTGTTTGACTGTAACATAATCTGGTTTTGTGTACATAAAATTAGATTTAATACAGAAACAGGAGAAGTGAACAGCATCAAAATAATTCCAGAATACTCACAGGCCTTATAAAAATATTTGACAGCATTAGTTGACTTCCACTCTGATAGTTACGGAGCAAATTTAGCAGTCTCTAGAAGCTCTTACTCAAATATATAGTAATCCCCCTTTATACATGGTTTCACTTTCAGTGGTTTCAATTACCCACAGCCAACTGTGGTCTGAAAATATTAAATGGAAAATTTCAGAAATAAACAATTCATAAGTTTTAAATTATGGACGATTTTAAGTAGGGTGATGAAATCTTGCACCATCCTGCTCTGTCCCCTGAGACATGAATCTTCCCTTTGTCAGGGTAACCATGCAGTCTAAACTACTCACCCATTAGTCAGTTAGTAGCCATCTCAGTTATCAGATCGACTGTTGTGGTATCACAGTGCTTGTGTTCAAGTAACTCTTATTTTACTTAATAAGTGCCCCAGACTGCAAGAGTAGTGAGGCTGGAAATTCGGACATGCCAAAGAAAAGCTGTAAAGTGCTTCCTTTCAATGAAAATGTAGGCCAGGCACGGTGGCTCACGCCTGTAATCCCAACACTTTGGGAGGACAAGGCAGGTGGATCGCTTGAGTTCATGAGTTTGAGACCAACCTAGGCCACATGGTGAAACCTCGTCTCTACGAAAAATACAAAAAGTAGTCAGGCATAGTGGCACAGGCCTGTAGTCCCAGCAGCTTGTGGGGCTGAGGTGGGAGGATTGCTTGAGCCTGGGAGGTCGAGGCTGCAGTAAGCTGAGATCATGCCACCTCATTCCTGGCGACAGAGCGAGACCCTGTCTCATTTTTAAAAAACAGAAATAAATAAATAAATAAAAGCTAAATATTCTCAGTAAAGAAAAAAATAACTTTTATTAAAATATATTGTTATAATTGTTCTATTGTTATTAATCTCTATAGTGCCTAATTTATAAATTAAACTTTATCGTAGATATGTATGTATGGGAAAAAACATAGTATATACAAGGTACAGTACTATTTCCCATTTCAGGCATCCACTAGGGGGTAATAATGTCAGACAGATGACAAAGTAATATATAAAGAGCCTTTTAGAATCAATAACTAAAATACCATTAAAAAAATGGGCATACATTAAAATGAATTTTCTTTTGTTTTGAGACAGAGTCTCACTCTGTCGCCCAGGCTGGAGTGCAGTGGTGCAATCTCAGCTCACTGCACCCTCCGCCTCCCAGATTCAAGTGATTCTCCTGTCTCAGCCTCCTGAGTAGCTGGGATTACAGGCACACGCCACCACGCCTGGCTAATTTTTGTATTTTTAGTAGAGACGGGGTTTCACCATGTTGGTCAGGATGGTCTCGAACTCCTGACTTGATGATCTGCCCACCTCGGCCTCCCAAAGTGCTGGGATTACAAGCATGAGCCGCTGCACTCGGCCTAAAATGAATTTTCTAGATGATTGAATAACAATAGTCCTTTGATATGAAATAATGACTTGGTTTATGGCCTTAATATACTACTTAATTACTTAAGACATTTATTAATATAATGATAAATGTATAGAGTAACCTGTAAACATGACATACTTTTGCTTTCAGTAGTTTCATGTAAAGAAAAAAAACTTGAAAATAGTAATGCCTGAGGACACATGGGAACAATAGACACTGGAGAGGGAGGGTGGGGACCAAGAGCTGAAAAACTACCTACTGGGTACTCTGCTCACTACCTGGGTGATGGGACCATCCATACCCCAAACCTCAGCATCACACAGTATACCCAGCTAACAAGCCTGCCCATGTGTTCCTGAATCTAAAATAAAAATTGAAATAATTTTTTTTTAAAAACAATAGTATTATCCATGGGACAAAATTTGTAGTATTAGCAAGAATTATTTTGTGTCTCATTTAGAAACAACTTGACTTTTGTTCCAGTGTTTAAATTTTGACAAAAATGGTTTTGAATAGATCTTTATAACCTGATGCCATAAATACAAGATTCTCTGATCAATATTGGGCCTAAAACAGTATTCTGTAAAGCTTAAATTGGTATTAACTATGATCATCTTGATGTCTATGATAGATAATAAACAAGGTCATACATACAGTAACACAATTATTTAGCATTTCAAGTTGTGCGCTTTATGCAGCAAGTGAGAAAAAATATTGGAATATTGAAGTTTTGCATAAAAAGTCAAATAGTAGTGTTTTGAAATCTCTATTGTATTTCCTATTAAGGTTTTATATGTTACTTTCCCATTGTTCCTGAATTTGTTATCCTATATATAAACAGAAACATGGATGAGTTAAAAAAAAAAAGTGCACATAGGCTATGAGTAGATTATTTAAAAAGGAACTACATATGGTCATATAATCAATAAACATGAAAAAGTGTCAAATCTCACTAGTATTCAAAGAAATAATAAACCACAATAAGACTATTTTTCACTAATATGATATTGCTAAACATCATTTTTTTAAACTTGCACACTAAGTTTTATTGTATGCTGCTGCCAGTGTATATAAAACAATTACCCTTGTGAAATAGAAATTCATGAAAATTCAGAGGTAGATGTTAAAGACTGACAAAAGTAGAATTTTGTATATCATGGCACATGTGTTACAGGGACAAGTTTTTGTACAGGCTTCAAAAGTGTCTCTCTTAAATATTCACTGGATCATAAGAAGTGGTTTGGGAAACCTTTGAAAGATTCATTTTACTACAAAAAGGAACAGACTTTCTGGGGTCTGAAGGGATTTGTACTTGAAGATACTCCAGTCAGCAGAGGGTCATGTTGAGCATTCTGCAGACAGAATTGTTTCAAGTCTGCAGCTGCCTGGGAAACTTTTACGCTGTTGAGCCCGGCCTCCAGCTGGAGCTGTTGAACCACTTTCTTCATAGCGGCGACGCTGGAGGAGCCAGATATGGTGAACGCAAGGGCCGGGCCGATTCGTGGGTGGGTGGGTCGGTGGGTCGGTGGGTCGTGGGCCGTGGGCCGTGGGTCGGCGGGGCCGCTAAATATCATTTTTAAGATGTTATTAGAAGGGCTCAGGAAAACCAGCATTCCTATACATTGAGGACACAAACTTTCTGGCAGGCAATTTGTGTATTGGTACCTGACATATAGTATTCCCTCAATAAATATTTCTTCAATGAATGGATAATTTTGTTGCTGACATTAAAATAAAATTTCAGACATTTTGACAACGTACGCTGGCATAATGCTCTGAATTCACAAAAATTGCTACTGAATCTTACTATTGGTGGCTCCCAACCTTGTGGAAGTTTATAATGTCCTGCTATTGTTAGCTTGTTTTCATGCCATCTTTCCCCTTTCTTCGAAATGCTCTATGGCATATATGTTTGTATTTAAAGTACCTCATATATAATTTTGTTTTGAGATATTAAAAAAAAAAAAAACTCATGGTGAACCTCAGGATAATTGTAGCCACCTTAGAGGGTTGCAGATTTTGGGCTGGAAAGCACTGCTTGGCAGCCATCTGTGTGATACTTTTCAATTGTTAGTTCTTCGCTAATTCTGTAATGTATTCTCCTCACTATGTGAACAGATCTTTTTTGTCAATAAGGAAAGCATAATTTTGTTAATGATAGGTAAGCACCTTATTATCTGTATTTGGCAGGCTTAGACATATTGCTGCCTTTTGGAGAAAAACAGCTGTTTCCAGATGTCATTAAAGCAGGCATTACCACTGACAAAGCTTTCTCACGAAGTATCTTACAACAGTTCTGTGTGCTGTCAGAGCTGCTTGTACCAAAAATTCTGTGGGAGTTAGGGCCCTGTACTTTCTAATTGCTAACTGCTTTGATTACAACCTCCTGCTCAGATACTACAGTGAGTGACATTTCCATCTATACACACGATTCCATCTATACAGATTTTCTTCTCTTATAATCACATGGCTTCAGTGTTATGACACTTTTGATCTTTGTGAATACTTGCTCAGAATTCTGACACTTCCATTAGTAGCACACAGACAGTTTGGACCTGTTGGATATTGACACAATGTATTTTGCTTATTCTGGAAGCATTAATTTTAATTTCTCTTTTGTGAATTTATTTATGTAAATGTAATCATTTGACTACATGGTTACTTTTTTTTTTTGGCATTTCTCAATTATTTTGGCCAGTTTCTCATCCAAAAGAATTATTATTATAGCAACTTCTCCGTACAAAAGATTAATTATTGTAGTAACTTCAGTGCTCTTTTTCTACCAGATCCGCAGTTACTTTGTATTTAATAAGCTTTTCAAGGCTTTGTTGAACTTACTGATTTCCATTTCAGTCTTCTTTCTCATTTATTCTTTCGATACTAGAACCCACCAGGAAAAATTATTCAAAAGCTGGTAATAATTTAGGTGACTTGTTTTTTCTTCTGACCTACCTAAAGCAGTCCCTTTTTGCCTAAGTACTTAGTTTTCCATTCTGTCCCTATAACCTAGAATTCAACAAAACACTCATGATCCATGCAAACTATGAATTTGCTTTAAACTACACATTTACATACTACATTGTTAAACACAGGCTTTGAGAGAAAAAGTGCACTGCAACTAGAGACTTATGATATTATCTTGGCAGCAATTATTAAAGATTTTTAAAAAGTAAACCAGTGATACTTCCATCTCTTGGGTTATTGAATTGCTATTAAGAAGAATGAGGTAGATTTTTATGGGCTCAAATGGAAAGATATCAAAAATATACTGTCGAGTAAAATTAGAAAATCATAAAACAATATATAATAAGGTATAATTTATGTAGAAATATATATGTATGTGTATGTGTTCTTATGTATAATTCACATTTATGTATATGCATAGAAAAAGGTCTGGATGGATATAAGTCAAATTCTTTTCGTTGTTGTTATCCCTGAGAAAGGGGAAGTAAAATGGGTGGGGAAATGCATGTGAAAACAGGTTTTTACTTTTCACTTTTTGTAAAATTTGAATTTTTCACAAGTATATATTACTTTAAAAAAACTAAAAGCCCCTTATGCCATTTGCTGTTATCATCCCCAGGCCTGAATTGTTAAATGATCAAAAGAAGTTCAGTGATAGGACCTCATTGGCCTTAAAACAAGAAAATAAAAATAAAATAACAACAATAATAGTTGCCATTTGTTCAACAATTATCTTGAGTTAGATATTTCACAGGAATTATCTAATGCATGCCTTATAATAACCCTGAAAAGTAGGTTCTGTACGCGATTAGGTATGAAAAAATAAATCTCAGAGAGATTAATTCGTCAGAGGCCGCATAGCTGGTCTCTTAACCTGTTGAGGCTGCTATATCAAGAATACCCCAGATTGAGTGGCTTAAACAACAAACATTTATTTCTCACAGTTCTGGAAACTGAGAAGTCCAAGATTGAGATTACGGTGCCAGTGTGCTCAGTGTGGTGCAGGCCTTCTTCCTGGTTTTCTCACATGGCAAACCCAATTACCTCCCAAACCCAGTTGCCCTCTCAAAGGTCTAACCTCCAAATACTACCACATTGGAGATTAGGGCCTCAACATATGAATTTTGAGGAGAACAAAATTCAGTTCATTTGTATTTTTATACCAAATTCAGCTGGTAAAAGCAGTTGGGCAGGAATTTCAACATGGATTTATCTGGCTCTTAAACCTGTGTTGTTGTTACTGAACAACATAGCCTAATTGCAAGTACATAAATGGAGTTTACAATGGTGCTGGGACTATTTTTAGTATTTTTATACTGTTCTAAGTACTTTTTGTATATAACAATTCATTTATTTCTCACAACAATTCTGAGTTAGGTATTATTATTGTTATAGTTTTATCATCCTAATTTTTCAAAATGAGGAAACTGAGATACATACACATTACTTGTCAAATGTGTAAGTGGCAGAGCAAGGATTTGAATGAACCCAGGCAGTCTTATCATACATGCCACTGCATCTCTAGGGATCATGTGTAAGAAAGTCCTGTATGTGTCTCCCATTTCCCATTCTCCCATCAACGAGATTACGGAAAAGATGACGAATACTGGTAGAACCCAGACTTAATCAAGCTAAATAAAGTTGGGGCTCAAAGAAAGCCTGCCATCTTTTGCTTTACAAATGAATTCTTAAGTATCTATACAATTCTCAGTAGGCTATCTTTCAAAAATACTTCCATCTGAAGTGAAATGTTCCCCAGTTTGAAATCCAGAATAAGGTATAGGTCTGTCCCTTAAGACATTCTTGCCCTGTTTTGAGAATATGAAACAGAAGAATTGTGCCATACCAGAGGAGAGAAAATAAAAGTGGGCCTGAGGTTTCCATCTTTGGTGAGGGGCTTCTAGTTTCAAATAAAGTTCACCTTACTCCTCAACCTGATAAAAGGTACCTATAGAGACCCGACGGATAATATCATACTTAATGGTGAAATACTAAAACTCTTCTGCTAAGATCAGGAACAAGAGGAGGATGTTCACTCACTCCACTTCTACCTAACACTGTACTGGAAGTTCTCAACAGGGCAATTAGGGAAGAAAAAGAAATAATAGGCCTCCAGTTTGGAAAGGAAGAATTCAAATGATATCTATTTGAAGATAGCTTGATCATATACATAGACAACCCTAAAGAATCCACAAAATAATTATTAAAGTAAATAAAAGAGTTCAGCAATTTGCAGGAGAAATATACAAAAATCAGTTGTGTTTCTACACACTAGCAATGAACAATCTGAAAATGAAATTAAGAAAATGATTCCAGGTTGGGCATGGTGACTCATGCCTGTAATCTCAGCACTTTGGGAGGCTAAGGTGGGATTGTTGCTTGAGCCCAGGAGTTTGAGAACAGCCTGAGCAGCATAGTGAGACCCCCATCTCCACAAATAATAATAAAAAAATTAGCTGGGCATGGTGGCACACACCCTGTGATCCCAGCTACTCAGGAGGTTGAGGCAGGAAGATCACTTGAGCCTGGGCAGTTGAGACTGCAGTGAGTCATGATCGCACCGCTACACTCCAGCCTGAGCAACAGAGTGAAACCCTGTCTCAAAAAAGAAAAGAAAAGGATTTCATTGCATCAAAAGAATAAAATAGGAATAAATGTATCCAAGAAAGTATAAGAATGTACACTGAAAACTATGAAACATTTTTGAAAGAAATGGAAGAGAACATAAGTAAATGGAAAGAAATTCCATGTTCATTGTGTGCAGGAGACAATATTGTTAAGATAGCAATACTACTCTAACTAATCTATAGATTCAACACAATCCCTGTCAAAATCTCAGTGGCTTCTTTGCAAAAATTGACATGATGATCTTAAAATTCATACGGAAATGCAAGGGCTCCAGAATAGCCAAAACAATCTTAAAAAAGACATTAGTTGGAGGATGCACACTTCCCAATTTCAAAACTTACTACAAACCTGCAACAATCAGTATGGTACTGACATAAGGATAGACATATAGATCAATTCAATGGAATAGAATGAAGGGTCCAGGGATAAACTCTTACATTTATGTTTGATAGATTTTCATCAAGGGCACCCAGACATTTCCACGAGGAAAACAGAGTATTTTTAACAAATAATGCTGAGACAACTGTATCTTCACATGCAAAAGAATGAGGTTGGACCCCTTCCTCACACTATATACAAAAATTAACTCAAAATGGAGTGAAGATCCAAATGTAAGGCTAAAATTATAGCACTATTAAAAGGAAACATAAATGTAAGTCTTCATAGCTTTGAATTAGGCAATACTTTCTTAAATAGGACACCAAAAAGCATAAGCAATAAGAGAAAAAATGATAAACTGACTAAATCATAATTAAAAATTTTAATGAATCAAAGGAAATGAAAAGACAACCCAGAGAATAAGATGTGAAAGTGTTTGCAAACCATGTTTGATAAGCACTTGTATCCAGAATATATAATTCTTACACAACTCAATAAAAAAGACAACCCAATTTAAAAACAGGCAAAGCAAAAGATCTGAATGTACATTTCTACAGAGAAGATATACAAACAGCCAATCAGCACAAGAAAAAGATGTTCAGCATAATTGTTAGAGAAATGCAAACCCAAACCACCATGAGATACCTCTTCATACCCTCTAGGATGGTTATAATTTTTTTTTAAAAAAAAGAGATAATAACAAGTATTGGCAAAGATGAGGAGAAAGTGGAACCTAAAGGGAATATTAAATGGTACAGCCTCTGTGGAAGATTGTCTGGCATTTTCTCAAAGAGTTAAACATAGAGTTATTATATGACCCATAAATTCTACTCCTAGGTATATACCCAAGATAAATGAAAATACATGTTCACACAAAAACTTGGATATGAATGTTCATGGTTGCGTTATAGCCAAAAAGTAGAAACAGCTCCAATATCCACCAGCTGATGAATGGATAAACAAATGGTGGTCTATCCATACAATGGAAATGAATGGAATACTGATACATTCTATAACATATAATGAACCTTGAAAATATTATTCTAAATGAAAGAAACTAGTCACAAAACCCATCTATTATACGAGTCTATGCATAAGAAATGTTTAGAATAAGCAAATCTATATTGGCAGGAAGTCGTTGGTGGTGCCCTAGGGGTGGGGTGGAGAGAGGGTTTGCCAGGTAATGGGAGTGACTACTGATGGGCATGGAGTTTCTTTGTGGGGTGATGATAATGTTCTAAAATTAATTATGGTGATGTTTGCACAAGTCTTTGAATATACTAAAAGCCATTTAATTCAACACTTTGAATGGAGAGAGCATATGGTATGTGAATTATTTCTCAAGAAAGCCTCTAAAAATTTCACCTTGAGTTACTCATGCAGCTGCCAAGTGTGATTAGAAGCAGTGGCATAATTAATAAGCAGTTCCCCTAAGACTTTCAGATAGATAGCTGTCACATAAATTAATTCACCCAACAAATATTTATTGAACATGCACTGTGTTAGCCACTGAGAACCAAACAGAGAAGGTGGAAAAAAAAACTGCCACCATGAAGCTTACATTCTGGTAGAAATATTAACAAAACTTATAGCATTTATTATTCACTTACTACAATGCCAGGCATTGTTGTAAAACTTTTATATGTCTTCTGATTTAGTCTTGGTAGGTTGCACTTTTCTAGGAATTCATCCATTTGTTCTAGGTTATCCAATTTACTTGTGTATAGTTGTTCATAGTAGTATCTTATGATATTTTGTATTTCTGTGGTATTAGTTGTTACGTCTTCTCTTTCATTTCTGATCTTGTTTATTTGAGTCTTCTCTCTTTTTTTCTTTGTTAGTCTGGCTAACAGTTTGTCAATTTTATCTTTTTTAAAAACAAACTTTCAGTTTTGTTGATGTTTTCTAATTTTTTTCATCTCTATTTTGTTTATTTCTGCTTTAATCTTTGTTATTTCCTTCCTTCTGCTAAGTTTAGGCTTACTTTGATCTTCTTTTTCTAGTTCCTTGAGGTGTAATGTTAGATTGTTTATTTAAGAGCTTTCTTCTATTACGTTGCAGGCATTTATTGCTATAAACTTCCCTCCTACGACTACTTTTGCTGCATCCCATAAATTTTGGAATGTTATGTTTCCGTTCTTATTCCATTCCGTTCTTGTTTATCTCAACATATTTCAAAGTTTCCTTTTGAATTTCTTATTTGACTCATTGATTGTACAGGAACATATTGTTTAATTTCCACATATTTATGAGTTTTTTAAGGTTCCTCCTGTCGTTGATTTCTACTTTCATGCCATTGTGGTCAGAGAAAATAATATAATTTCAATCTTAAATTTGTAAAGACATATTTTGTGGCCTAACATGATCTATCATGGAGAGTGTTCTATGTGTACTTGAGAATGAAAGAAAACCATAAAGACCCTACCAAAATCTGTTAGAACTGATGAACAAATTCAGTAAAGTTTCAGGTTACAAAATATGCAAAAATTAGTAGTATTTCTATATACTAACAATGAACTATCTAAAAAAGAAACTAAGAAAATCCTATTTATAATAGCATCAAAAAATAAAATGTTTAGAAGTAACTTTAACCAAGTAGGTGAAAGATCTGTATAGTAAAAACTATAAAATATTGATGAAATAAATTGAAGAAAACACAAATATGTGGAAAGATATCCCATGCTCATGCATTGGAAAAATTAGTACTATTAAAATTTCCATACCACCCAAAGTGATCTACAGATTCAATGAAATTCCTGTCAAAATTCCAATGTCATTTTTCACAAAAATAACAACCTAAAATTCATATGGAACCAGAAAAACTCTTAATAGCCAAAGCAACTTTGAGTAAAAAGAACAAGGGTGAGGCATCACACTCCCTGATTTCAGCATACAGTCAGCCCTCTGCATCCATGGGTTTTGCACCTGTGGATTTGACCATCTGTGGATCAAAAATATTACCAAAAAAGTGTCTGTACTGTACATGTACAGACTTTTTTCTTGTTATTATTCCCTTTAAACAATATAGTATAAGAACTCTTCACATAACATTTACATTGTATTAGGTATTATAAATAATCTAGAGATGATTTAAAATGTGTAGGAGGATGTGCATAGGTCATACACAAATACTATTCCACTATATATCAGGAAATTGAGCATTTGTGGATTTTATTATATGTGGGACATCTTGGAACCAATCACTTATGGATACCAAGAGATAACTGTATATTAAATAAAGCTATTGTAATCAAAACAGCAAGATACTGGCATAAAGACAGACATATCAACCAATGGAACATGATAGAAAGCCTAGAAAGAAACCCAAGTATTTATGATAAATTGACTTTCAACAAAGGCGCCAAGACTATACAATTGGGAAAGGACAGTCTTTTCAATAAATGGTGTTGGGAAAACCGGATATCCACATGCAGAGGAATGAAACTAGACCCCTATCTCTCACCAACTCAAAATAAATAAACTTGAACATAAGACCTGAAACTGTAAACCTACTACAAGAAAATAGGGAAAAAGATCCACAGCATTGGTCTGGACAATGATTTCTTGGCAACAAGAAAAATCAGAGGCAACAAAAGCACAGACATAGGCGACAAAAGCAACATTAGACAAATGAGATTGCATCAAACTAAAAAGCTTTTGCACAGCAAATGAAACAATTAACAGAGTGAAGAGACAGCTCACAGATTGGTAGAAAATACTGGGAAACATACATCTGACAAGGGACTAATATCCAAAATATATAAGGAAATCAAACAATTCAATCGCAAGAAAACAACCTGATTAAAAAATGGGCAAAGCAAGAGTTCAAGACCAGCCTGGGCAACGAAGCAAGACCCCTGTCTCTACACATTATTTTTTAATTAGCAGGATGTGGTGGGGCACACCTGTAGTCCTAGCTACTCAGGTTGCTGAGGTGGGAGGATCGCCTGAGTCCGGAAGCTGGAGGTTGCAATGAGCTGTAATTGTGCCATCACACTTCAGCCTGGGCAACAGAGCAAAACTCTGTCTCTAAACATTTTTTCTAAATTTAAAAACATGGGCAAAGGATTTGGATAGACATTTCTTAAGAGTTGTGAATTGCCAACAGATATGAGAAAAAAAATGCTCAACATCTATAGTCATCAGGGAAATGCAAAGTAAAACCACAATGAGGTATCATCTGTTAAAATGTCTATTATCAAAAAGATGAGTGATAAGCGTTGGTGAGAATATGGTGAAAAGAGAACCCCTGCACACTGTTGATTGGAAGGTGAATTCGTATAACCATTTGGAAAATAGTATAAAGGTTCCTCAAAAAACTAAAAATAGAATTGCCGTATGATACAGCAATGCCACTTCTGGGTATAAATCCAAAGGAATTGAGATCAGTATGTCAAAGAGATATCTGCACTCCCATGTTCATTTTAGTATTATTCACAATAGTCAAGATGTGGAAGCAACCCAAATGTCCATCAACAGATGAATGGATAAAGAAAATGTAGTACCTATACACAATGGAATACTATATGGCCTTAAAAAATAAGAAAATTCTATCATTCAAAACAACATGGATGGAACTGGAGGATATTATGCTATGTGAAATAAGCCAAGCACAGAAAGACAAATATTGTGTCATCTCCTATGTGAAATCTTAAAAAGTGGATCTCATAGAAACAAAGAACAGAAAGGTGGTTACCAGAGGTTAATGGGGAGGAGGAGGGTTGGGGAAAGGGAAGATGTTGATCAAATTATATAAAATTTCAGTGAGACTGGACCATAACGTTTTTTCTGTTTGTTTGTTTTTGTTTTTGAGATGGAGTCCTACTCTGTTGCCCAGGCTGGAGTGCAGTGGCACTATCTCGGCTAACTGCAACCTCCGCCTCCTGGGTTCACAAGCGAGTCTCCTGCCACAGGCTCTGCCTCCTGGGTTCAGGCGAGTCTCCTGCCACAGCCCCCTGAGTAGATGGGATTACAGGCATGTACCACTACACCCAGCTGATTTTTGTATTTTTTTTAGTGGAGATGGGGTTTCACCATGTAGGCCAGGCTGGTCTCTAACTCCTGACCTTAGGTGATCCGCCTGCCTCAGCCTCCCAAAGTGCTGGGATTACAAGCGTGAGCCACTAGGCCCGGCCAACTAGAGGAATAACTTTTAGTGATGTATTGCACTACATGGTAACCACAGTTAATAATAATGTATTGTATATTTCAAAATTGCTAAAAGAATAGCTTTTTAGTGTTCTTACCACAAAAGAATGATAAATTAGTGAGGTGATAGATATGTTCATTAGCTTGATTGAATCTTTCTATAATATATACATAGATCAAAACATCACATTTTACATCACATATATATATATATACACCTTATCATTTGTCAATTAAAAATAATTTTGAGAGGAAAAAATAATAATATTTTGTATGTATTATATTTAACGCCCACATCAACCTTATGACATATAATATTATTATTCTCATTTTACAGATGGGATAACTAAAGCTCAGAGAATGAAGTTACTTGCCTGAGGTTGCATGGTTAGCAAGAGAGCGGAAGGAAAATGGAATCACTTCTCCCTGATTTTCGAGTCTGTGTACCTAACTACTACATTATAAATTTTGCATTCTTATATTAAAATATTGAAATGAGTAGCTCAATGAATTTAGCATCTATTTTTAAGCATTTTTGAGAATTACTTTTCAAAATTCTTCATTTCTGTCTTCTTTTTTCAAACCAATTCATTAGTTTGAATTTTGCAAATAGAAAAATGAGAACTGAGTATGTATACATTAGCTTAGATCTATTAGTATAGATCACACATATACATGAAACTTAACACTCTATTTTTGAAAGATTTAAATGAAAATTTAATAAAATTTTTAGATAAGTACATGGGAAAATCAAGTGTTTGGTGGTCCTCCAAAGTAATGTAGGTGTATCTAATATGTTGCACAGCAAGTGTTGGGTGATATAGATACATAAAATCAGAAAAGAAAAAGTAACCGCTTCATAAATCTTATAAATTGTGCCTTTTTACACTTTTTAAAAATATTTCAGCTTTTAATTTATTTGATTAGAAGCATTTGAGAGACTGATTTCTTGATATGAAATGCAAGTACACTCATTAGTGATCATGGTCAAGACCAAATGGTCGGTTTCTGCCAGCAAACGATTAGCTTTGATGACAGATGTGTAAACCAAAAATAATTAAATTATTTGGTAATCATTCTTCCTTGCTGTAGGCATTAAATAGTATTAGATCTTTAGGCATGAAATATATTTAATCCAGTTGTTAGATATAGTTACATTTTCAAAGCTGGATGAATCTTGTATTCTCACTGAGTACAGTTCTCCAACTGATGTGTCAAGGATGATGCTTGTATCATCAATCACAGGAGGGAAATCCTCTGTGATTAATGCAGGGAGGAGAAAATACTATGCTTTTCCCTGTGGGTGCAGGGCATGTTTCTACACACCCACATTGTGTGGGAGGCAGAATGGTTATACTTGCCCTTCTTGGATTTCTTCTCAAGGCAAGACCCTAGCCTCATCCTCCAAATGCATGTTCCAGTCCCTCTCTCACATCAGGGGTGCTTATGACACTGACTTGGATAACTTTTGCAAAATATACTTGCCTGGCCCACTGTCTCCCCATTGGACATTTGCTTCATGAGGAGTATCATTTCTAGGGTAAAGGCAAGGATTTTGAAACAAAAATTTTTTTCTTTGCCATTTTTTCAGAAGAATCATATTTAATGAAATTAAAAATAAAAATAGGTGATTTTGATGTTCACCCTAGGCTAAGAGGACCACTGCTGTCTTTGAGGCATTTACAGACATATGGAAATCTGAAGCATACTTAGAGTTGCGGGTTCTTTCTCTGTAACTCTTTTGAACTGGGCATAAACCTCAAATGGAGTGTAAAATGCAGAGTGTTGTCAACTTATCACTCCAAGAATATTTTTTTGCACTTTTTTAGTTTGGAAGGGTCAAATTGAGATGACAGAGGAATAGTGGATAAGAGCTATAGTGCTATTAAATTACATTCTAGAGTTGGGAAAATCGAGACCCATAATCCTAGGAATTATTAATGATAAGAGCTAACACTTTCTGAGTGCTTGCCACATGCCAGGCCCTATACTGAATGCATCATGTCCATTTTCTCATTTGATCCTGACAACCACCTGTGAGGCCTCATTTTAAAGACAAGCAAGCTGAGGCTCAGACCTTGGATTTGTCCAAGGTCACCCAGTTGGTCATTTACAGAGCCCTGATTCAAACTCTCTTTTGCTTGATTACAAAGCCATTGCTCTAAAAGATTAGATTATACTGTCTGTATTTGCTTCTGGGAGCTTATGGAATTCACTCCTATCTGTTCTCACAAGGAACTCTATTGGGTTTTGAAAAAGGCTGAAGAATTGAAAAGAAACTTTGTAGGCTGGGAAACATAGTGTCCTTTGAGCAGTGAGATAGGCTAAGCTCAGAGGACTGGGTTCTGGAATGTAGAAAGGAGACGTGTCCACTGGAGAGCAAGTCAGAACTTTCGTGAGCCCTGCTCCAGGTCCCAGGAGAAAGTGCCAGCCATGAGGATTGGAGTATTGCCTGGTAAGGAGAAGATTATTATTTTATCTAACATGTTCTTCTATAATGCTCTATATGCTAGGCACTGGTCTGCACTGCTCTAAGCACTTTATAAATATTAACTCCTTTACATCTTATAACACCTCCCTGAAAATAGGCGTTATTATTACCCCCATAATACACATGAGTAAACTGAGGTTCAGAGATGTTAAGTAACTTGTTCAAGGTCACACAGCTGGTTAAGTGCCAGAGCCAGGCTTTGAACCTAGGCAGTCTGGATCTAGTGGCTGTGTTATATTGCTTCTCAACAGAAACTTGATTTTTCTTTCTTCTGTGTTCATCATCCTTTCTCAATCACTCCTGGGCAAGTCTACTTTGCTAGCAAATTTCCCTTACCCCTTTGGCTTTTTTTTTCCACCCATGAATCCTCTAATGTTTTCTGCAGCTTCTTTGAGCTCATTCTTTATCCTCCACACTGCCTTCTTTGGCATCACTCATGAACGACATGCTCTTTTCATTTGCCAAATATTTTTTCCATAAATTATCCCATCTCAACTTGGGAAGTCACAATGGGAAGTATTGTTCCTATTTTGTGAATGAGGCAACTAAGGCAAGCAACTTTCCTGGAGTCTCACACAACCATCTAGTGGCAAATTGGACTAGAATCCAGATTCTCTGATTCTGAATCTAATGTTCTTGTCCATTGCATCATCTGATGGAATTTATCTATTCATTAATTTGTTTATTCATTAATATTGTAAAAATATACTGAGTGTCTTGCTGTATGTTAAGGCACTGGCTGCAAAAGTCGGTATAAAAATTGTTGCTCTTAAGCAACAGACAACACAATGAGATAAAGTCTCACCATAAAAAGTTAAATAGCAGCACATACACTAAGTGCCAACTGAGTGGTCTGGTCACATCGTACAAGAATTTTGATGCTGGACATGTAGCATCAAAGACCGCCCTATGAGAAAGGTGAGACTTGAATTTGGCATAGAAGGGTACTTAGAACTTAGAGAAGAGAGTGGAGCAGCACTTTCCAAACCGTGGGAATGGTGTGCATTAAAGCAGTCCTTCACAACCTTTATTGTGTCATGGCATGCAGAGAAAAGCATAGTATTTGTAAAGCACACTAGGATGAATGGAGGAAGCAGTTTGACATCTAGAGGCAAGCATCCTAGGAGTTTCAACAGCACTGCCTCTGGGCTCAGCTGAGGAGAGAGGAGAAATCTCATAGGCTTAGACACTTGTAATATGTTTGGGAAGGTCTGCACTAGGTATTGGGGCATACTGTGGTCATGGTGGGTCTAAAGACCACTGACAAGGTCACAGGGATGAAATGAAGGGAATTTCCAGAGAAGCCATAGTAGATACCATTGGAAGGAAAAGTTATGGGCAAATGATGAAGGGCTGTTGAATTTTATTCTGTGGACCTACAGAATAGGTAGGCAAAATATACATAGCACTGTTTTAGAAAGATTCCACTGGTTTCCATATGGAAGATTAACTAGAGGGAAGAAGAGTAGTCAAGAGGCTATTACTGTTGTCTAGATGGGAGGTGATGTTATCTTGAACTAGATTGATAGTAACAGAGACAGAATGGTGGGCAGAATTGAGTTATATTTTGAAGGTAAGAAAGTCAGGGTTTGTTAATGGAATTGCACAAGGGAGAGTAGAAGGGAGGTGACAAAGAGGATTTCAAATTTTCAAGTTTGAGCAAATGCTTATGAATAGTGATGCCATTCTCTAAGATAGAGAGCCCAGGAGAAGTAGAAAGATTTTTTTGGAGGGGAAGGACAAATGAGATGATGAGTTTCAAGTTGACGTTTGGAAGCAAGGAAACCAGTTAGGAGGCTATTTTAAAAGCCAAGTAAGACAAGGTGAGATCCTGGACTATAATGGTAGCAGTGGGAATGGAAGGAAAATGGTGAATTGAGAGACATTATATAGGAAGAATTGACAGGATTTTGTCATGGACTAACTTCTGGAGTTGAAAGGTAGAGGAAGGTTTAAAGCCTAAGATCTCTTCTGTCCTTTATCTTCTTAGTGATGCTCTGATCTTCGTGGCTTAATATACTATCTATTTGCTGATGAGTCACAAATCTGTATCTCCATACTTTTATGCCCAACTGCCTGCTGGACATATCAACTTGCATGCCTAACAGGTATCTTACCTAATAGTAATAGTAACTTACCATGTTCAAAACTGCCCCTGCCCACCACCCCCAATAAAACCTGCTGCACTCACAAAATCTGCTCCTCACAGTCTTCGCCAACTCCCTAAATACCAATTTCATTCTTCCAGTTGCTCAGGCAGAAGACCTAGGAATCAATCTTGATTTTTCCCTCTTTCATATCCTAAATTTATTTGATCAGCAAATCTTATTGGTTCTACCTTCAGAATATATCTAGAATCTGACCATTTTTTCATTGCTACTATCCTGGTTTATATCACAATGATCTGCTTCCTGGATTATATTGCACTAGCCTCCCAACTATTCTCCTTGCTTCTGTTCTTGCCATCACTTAAGTCTATTATTCTCTCACTGCTTTTTGGAACCAGGATAATTTTATTATGTGAATGTCAGATCATGTCATTCCTCTGCTCAAAACTCCTCCAATGGCTTCCCATCTGACACTCAGTAACAACAAAACCCCTCATAATGGCCCATAATGCTGTATACAACCCAGATATTGACATATTCACGTCCTTCAGGTGATGGATCAAATATCCAACTTGGTAAAATCTTCTCTGACTACCATATTCAGTATTGCAAGTGCCTTCTCGCCATTTTCTATCTGCCTTCCATGTTTTATTTCTTTATACTTTGAATACTACCAGATGATATATGTTTATCTATTTATTTGTTTATCATCTATCTCCTTCTGCTAAAACAGGAGCTGGAAAACTTTTTCTGTAAAGGTCCAGATAATAAATATTTTAGGCTTTGTGAGTCACGCAGTCTTTAACACAACTACCTACCTCTATTATTGTTATACAAAAGCTGCCATAGATGAGCATGACTGTGTTCCAATAAAACTATATTTACCAAAACAGGGGGCAGGCTAGATTTGGCTAATGGACCATAGTGTACTGACCCCTCCTAGAATGTAAATTCCAGGAGGGCAAGGACTTTTGTTTGCTGCTGTATCTCCAACATCTAGTATAGTACCTGGCACATAGTAGGCACATGATATATTTTACTGAATGAATGAATCAGTGGGAGATTGGAGAGCTGTGGAATAAAAAATATATATAACAGAGTCATTGATGGTGCAGAATCCTGAGCAGAATCTAGCTTTGGATGGGTTTGTGGCATATCAATTCTCCTTCCTTCTTTTTCCCCTCATCCCTACACTAACAGTTAAACTTGTCATATAAAGTAAAAGTTGCTTTCATTGCCTGTGCAACTCTCCCGATGTGTGAAATTTCATCTGACTTCCTTTACTGTTGTCATTTGTCTATTTAACCCTCCTGACTCAGACTCCCGCTAATAACAATAATAACTCAAATACTCTGTACTAAAACCAGAACGCTGAAATCAGTATTTTTAATTAATTTGAAACAACTGCTAGCAATAGCTTCTATTGACAACTCTACACTTTTCAACACTTAATCATATTCTGAAGTACTCCCAGAAGCTAGGCAACTGTTACTGTTATGATATGAGATGTTATTTTCCTTCCATGCATTTAATGTGAATGGTTTGTTCTGAAAACCTTCAGCTTTCATGTACTCCTAATGGTAAGAATCACATGGTAGGAAATATGATAAATGAAGTATTTACCAGTTCTTACTGACTATTCTTTCATACTTCCCTGGATCTCTTACAGGCACTAAAGATATCCTGTAGTTATATGACTTCCTATTGAAAATGCACATTCATTCATTCATTATTTTATATAGTCGTCCACACATTGTTAACATTTACCAAACATTCACTATGTATGTGGTATTGTGCTGGGGGCTTTATATATATTTATTCATTTAATTCTTATAAAACACCTAAGTGATATATACTATCATAATTTTATAGATGAAGGAACTGAGGTACCAAAAGCTGAAGTAATTTGCTCAAGGCCCCACAACCAGCAGAAAAGGAAGTTAGTATTTCAACCCAGGTCTGCCTAACTCTAGAGCCAAGATTTATCCATTGTTTTTCATCACCTCCACAAATATTTACCATATGCCATGCAGCACACTAGGCAGTACCTACAAGGATGAATAGGGCATGATCTCCTTAGCCTTCCAGAGGTAACACTAATTGGGGCTATATGGATGGGAATGCAGTGTCAGATGCAGAAGCTAAGGAATTTTCTGTTTACAAACAGGTGGGTGAGAAAGTAGACACAGCACTGTGAATTTGTGGAGTTTTGAAAAATGGACCGAGGGCTACAGACTGAGAGCGAATAGGGCCACCAACTCTAGAATTAAGGTCAACCGATAGGGTAGAAACATGCCATTCTCAGGGGCTTAAGCTGACAAAGAAATTGCCCACTGTAGAAATGAGATTGGCTGCCCACAGAAAAGTATTTACTGATAGATAAGGGACCTCCCTATATGTCATTAAGAAGTAATGCTCTAAAATGTAATCAGTGGAAAACACAACTGTAGCCTTGGAAATGCTATGGCTGGGAAAGTCCATATAACTAAGACGGGGTTCATGATATTGTGACATGTACAAACAAGTTATTTGACCATTATAGAAAGAAAAATAAAAATAATTAGAAAGAGAAGTTGCTTTTATTACTCTGTGCCCTGGCCTACTGACACATTTATTGGCTTTCTGATAGGATGATGGATGGATGCAACAGACTGAATAAACTACATGACTCCATCTTTTCAGATCACCCAACATAATATACTATCTCTTCACTCACCAGTAATAACAGTGACCATACAACTAGTGCCTACACTGAGCCAAACACTTTACATAAATTATCTTATTTAATCCTCAAAGCAACTCTATGATATCATAGAGTTCTATTATTAGTTCCATTTTCAAATGACAAAACTGAGGCTCAGAGAGGTTATGTGATTAAGCCCATAAAACGAAATGAGTGGTATATTAGTTTACTGTGACTGCCATAACAAATTGCTACAAACTTGGTGGCTTAAAACAGCAGATATTTATACTGTCACAGTTCTGGAGGCCAGAAGTTCAAAATCAAGGTGTTGGCAGGGCCATGCTCCCTACACAGGCTCTAGGGGAGATTCTGTTACTTGCCTCTTCCTAGCGATTCCAGGTGTTGCTTGGCTTGTGGTAGCATCATTCCAATCCCTGCCTCTGTCTTCAGATGGGCTTCTTCCTTGTCTCTGTGCCCTGTCTCTTATAGGGACACTTATCATTGGATTTAGAGCCCACCCTAATCCAGGATGATCTCATGTAGAAATCCTTATCTTACATACGTCAGCAAAGAGTCATATTCTAAATAAGTTCACATTTTGCGGTTCCAGTTGGATGTAACTTTTGGGGGCGGGGACACAATTCAACCCACTACATATAGCCTAGCTGGGACTTTAGCCTATCTGACTCCAAAACTCTGGCTCTTTCCACTAACTAAAGCAGGCTGCTCCCACCAAACAAACAGCCTTTTGTCTTTATTTGGTTTCCTAAGTAGATTTCCTACTGGGATTTATCAAGATGAATTAATCAATTGACATTTTGGCTTCCAAATTATTGCCTTATAAGTTTAGGTTGTGTGAAATTTGTCCCGTAGAGCCTGATCAATCCCTGGTTAAAATGGACAAAATTGAGTTTTGGAACCTGTGAAGCTGATTAATGGATCCTGAGGACCAAGGTCCATTTAGAGTGTAAGCATCCCACAGCCTACCAGCCATACTAATTTCTTGACTATATATGTGACCATAATATAATGGTATAGCACAATATTCTGAGTCTACAGAAGAATGTCTAATCATCTAAGAGCTTACAGGGTGAATTTTTATGTACCTTTATATCATATCCAGAAATATTCCCAGTAGTGCCTACTGTATTTGTTCCCGAGCCTTAGCTCCCTGCATCAAGTCACAAGGAAGATGTCTCTAGGAGTTCATTATCACATTCAGACAAGGATTCTGTAGAAAAATGGGAATCTAGAAACAGTAGGGACTTCTTGTACCTCTACATCAGTGTCTTTGCAGGGCAATTGCCCTAGCTGACCAGTTGACACTGTCCTGCTCACACCTTAATTATGAATAAAATATTCCTAGGGATGTCTTTCTCAGATTGTGATCAGTTTGTGGGCCACCTATTGTGGGGGTCCACTGAGTGACACCTGGGGAGCTAGTTAAAAATGTCAGTTTCCTGGTCCTTGTAGTAGGCCTACTGAGTTAGTATATCTGAAGATAGGGTCAGGAGCCTGTATTTTAAAACAAGATTCTGGAATAATTCTGATACACATTCAAGTTTGAGAATCATTGCCTTCTGGTGAAATCAGGCTTCCATGACATTGAAATACAGAATAAACTCCAAATGTTCATTTGCAATTCCAGCCAATAATCACTCACCATATTGCATTCTTGCAGCATGATCTGTATGCTTTAGTTCATGTGACAATATCATTTCATATGACTTAATTTAAATGAAAGCAAAGGCAGTTATGGCAAGATTTCTTAATCCTGCTCTCCTGAGACAATTTACATAATAACTTTTGGGGAGAATGCAATAACCTCTCTCTAATATCTTAAACTGATCTCTAAGGTTCCTTTTGGCTCCAACATTCTGATTCTAAGAATGTTCCTAGGGTTTCAAATCTGTTTGTGCAAAACACATTGCTTGTTACAGACTGAACCTATTTTCCTTCTTCCAGGCAAGAAATTTCTGAAGAAAATTAATTGCTCATGATCTTTCTGGGTGTTTTCTAATAACATATACCTTCTCACAATATTATTGCAAAGAGTGAGTGAGGTAATATATGCAAAGTGCCAAGCATAGTGCCTGACACAAGGAAGTGGTTAGTAAATACGCATACTGCTTCCAGTGCGTTGTGACAATACTATCTCTTGAATTATTGAAAATATAACATCAGGAAACTTCAGCTGAATGAAAACTAGGGAATTAGCTGTATTGACAATATTAGGTTTATTTGGCTTTAGGGGAACTAGATAGAACCGAGATAGAACCGAAATCTCTGCGGACTGGCTCAGCTGCGGAATAGTGAGATGGCCTGGGGAGGACATGTGTTGGCTCCTGCCATGCATATTGTCTTGGAGAAAAGCTGCTGTGACTCTGGCCCAACAAAGGTTTTGTCCTAAAAGTCAGCTTCCAATCCCCAACATGCTTCTTAAGCTAGCATTTCTCAAAATGTATTCCATGGAGTACTAGTTTCTGAGGATCAATGTTGACAGTATTATGTAAAGAGCTCCATGAACAAGCAATGTTACAAACCACTGGATTAGTCAAATGTGGTCTACTGGCTGCGAGAATATTCAGAGTCCTTAATAGGTCAACAGATAATGTGAATCTCCAAAAACTAATGGGGTATACTGGATTTAAAAATTTTTGTGACAGGGATGGTTGTGAGGGACTAGTGGTTCTGAGAAATGCAATTATGAGAACACTACTCCAACGTGACTAGTGACTTGCTAACAAAGTGACTTGCTAACAAGAATGGACACTTTGCAGCCCTTACATGATAGAAGTTAAGAGAACAATTATATGCTAAACCACAGAGTGCTGACCCTCAACTCCCTAGTGTCTCCATTTTCTTCTTTGCTCAGCTTAGATTCTATATCCATCCTTAAAGTCACTATTTAGCTTACACCCTAGCTTCCCTGGGCTCTCTCTGCTTTCGTGTGATTTGAATAACAGACATCCAATTGTTGTTAAATCCTACTCTCTGTATTCCCAACCTGCCCCAGCACCTGAATGAGATTGGATAAAAGCTTATAACCGTGCGAACCAGTCTTGCTTAGATTCATGACCACTAACTTCAAATGGGCCCTTAGTACTATCCGCTAACTTCACTACAGTTATTTCACCCATTCATTCCTGAATGCTCCTGGATGACTGTTTTACATCTTTCCTTTCCTCAAACTTCCAACACTTCTTTCTACATTTTCCCTTTCAGCTGCTACGTTGCTTCCTATTTCACTGAGAAAATAGAAGTTGTCAGAAAAGAACTCCCACCAACCTATTTGTATTTGTATCCACACACTCTGCCTTCCCTCTTGTCACTGTGAGCGAACTGTCTGGGATTCCACTGAATGCTGACTCCTCTACTTATGCACTAGATTTTATTTCTTTTTGCCTAATCAAGGTCATTACTCAAGTCATTCACTCCTCCCTCATGACATCAATTTTTCTTTCATTGAACAACGTCTTCAATGTTTAAAAAATCTGTTCTCTTCACCCAAGCCACAGCCCCATTTCTGTCTTCCTTAGAGCAAAAATTCTGGAATGAGTTGTCGCTGCTCATTAGTTCCAATTTCTCTCCTCTCATTTTCTTTTGAATCCTCTCCAGTCAGGCTTTTGCCATCATCACTCCACCAAAATGATTCATATCAAGGTCAACAATATCTCCTCAGTATTAAATTCAATGGTCATTTTACGATTCTCATTTTTTTTTCACCCAACAGCGCCATTTGACACAGTTTATCACTCTCTCCTTGAAACACTTTTTTCTTCCACTTGGCTTCCAGGACACCGTGCAATTCTTGGCTCTCTTTCTACTTCACTAGCTACTATTTCTTAATATCCTTTACAGGTATGTCTTCATTTTCCTGATAACTAGGTTGTCTGATTGGCATCTCAACTTGAAATTATCCAAGGTCAAAGTGACTATTTTCCTTATACCTGCTTCTCCCACAGCCTTCTTTATCCATTCTTCTGGTTATTTAGGCCAGCCTTGGAGTCTGCCTTGACTCCCTTTTTCTCTCACACTCCAGATCCTATCCATCAGCAATACTTTCAGCTGAATAGTTCAAAATTTATTTATTTAGAAATAGCATCTCACGCTGTCACCCAGGCTGGAATGGAGTGGCACAATCATAGCTCACTATAACTTCAGGCTCCTGGGCTCAAGGGATCCTCCCACCTCCGATTTCCCAGTAGTTGGAACTACAGGTACTCACCACAGTACCTGGCTAATTATTATTATTGTTATTGTTATTGTTATTATTTTGTAGAAACAGACCTCTTGCTTTGTTGCCCAGTCTGGTCTTGAACTTCTGGCCTAAAGTTATTTTCCCACCTCAGCCTCTCAAATTGTTGGGATTACAGGTATGAACCACTGTACCTGGCCTAAAAGTATATTTAGAATCTGAACACTTCTCTACTGCTATAACCTTAATCCAAGCCAGCATCATTTCTTACTTGGATCATTACAAAATCCATTAAACATGTAAATCAGATCATGTCATGCTCCTGCTCAAAACCCTCTGTGGCCTTTTATATTGTTCACAATAAAAGCCAAAATCTTTAGAATGACCTACAGGATTCTACATGAGCTACCTTCATTCCTATTACCTCTCTGACCTCATGCCCCGCCACTCTCCTCTTTGATTACTGAGACCAGCCATATGGCTTACTTGCTGTTTCTCAGACATACCAAGAAAACTCCCAGAGGTCCACTGCTTTTCCCTCTAACTAGGCTGTTTCTTCCTCATAGAGTGTCATGCTTACTCACTTGCTTCTGTCAAATCTCTGTGCAAATGACACTTTATCAGTGATACTTTCTTTACCATCTTTTTTAAAAATTGCCACTCTCTGCATGCTTCCTACCACTTTACCCTGCTTTATTTTTTTCTCCATAGTACTTGTCATTTTCTGATATAATAATATTGCTTGTTTATTGTCTATCTTCACCACTAGCATGTAAGCTTCAGGAAGGCAGGAATTTTATTTTGTTGCGTGTATCCCCAGTGTGTAATGTGGTGGCTAGCACATAATAGATGCTCAATACATTTCAACTTATTATAATAAAGAATGATTCCAAGTGCAATAGGAATTCCAAGATTCCTGGCATCTTCAGATGGACACAGATATCCTTCATCATCTACAGCAATCCCCCTCCCAGTGCCAAACTCTGTGACACTGCATGTCTGGTAGTGAGTTAATCTTTACATGAGGACTTCCAGGAAGTTCCATACATTCTTAAGCAAAGTACTCCATTATTGAAGCTATTTAATTCCTAAAAAGATCTTTGCGGCCGGGTGCGGTGGCTCACGCCTGTAATCACAGCACTTTGGGAGGTTGAGGTGGGCAGATCAGGAAGTCAGGAAATCAAGACCATCCTGGCTGACAGAGTGAAACCCCATCTCTACTAAAATACAAAAATTCAGCCAGGTGTGGTGGCACATGCCTGTGGTCCTAGCTACTTGGTAGGCTGTGGTGGGAGAATCACTTGAACCCAGGGGGCAGAGGTTGAAGTGAGCAGAGATGGCACCACTGCACTACAGCCTGGGCAACAGAGCAAGACTCTGTCTCAAAAACAAAAACAAAAACAAAAACAAAGAAAGAAAGAAAAGAAAAAGAAAGATCTTTCCCAAGGGTCCTTTTCTGATACATAATATTTTTTGAATAGGTATTAGGTATACATGATACAAAGTGCCAAATGTTCAAAGAGCAAGTAGTGAAAAGTATATTCTACCACCTCCCGCTACTACCAACTTATTCCAAGCCACCAGCATTTTTAAACCGGAATTAAGGCACAATTTTTTTTAGAAACAGAAGTTAGATGATGTCACTCCTCTGCTGACATCAGCCTGGGGCATGTGATCACACTCAAGGTAAAAGCTAGAGTCTCCCTCTGCCCCCAGATACCAAGATCCCTTCCTGGAGGCAAACACTCTTACTAGTTTATTGTGAAATTTTTAGAGATAGCATATATATTATACACACATACCTCCGTGTGTATAATTCATTTTTAAACTGTACACACTATTTTTTACATTTCTTTTTTCTCACTTTATTCTACCTCATTCTTTTTAATAGCCACAGTTGTATCAGTATGGCTACTGTATTCTCCAGAGATTCTTAGTCTGGAGTCCATGTATGGGTTTCATTGGGTCTATGAATCTCCTGAAACTGCATGTTGACACCTGTGTGCATGTGTACGTGTACATCTTTTTGCAGAGCAGGCCCATATCTTTGATCAGATTGAAAGGAATCTGAGACCCAAAATGTGTAAGAACCACTGTATTGAGTCTGAATCTGCCTTCCTGAAACACCTACCCTTTAGCCCTATTTCCACTTTTTGGAGCAGTTCTGTCAGGACCTGGTACATAGAGGACATACAACAGGTAACTTGTGAAATGGATGAAGAGACAACATAAAATGAATCTATTCTCTCTCTCTCTTTTTAATTTTTTAAAAATTTTTTATGTATTTATTTATTTTTAAAGACAGTATCACTCTTGTCACCCAGGCTGGAGTGCAATGGCACAATATCAGTTCACTGCAAACTCTGACTCCCAGGTTCAAGTGATTCTCCTGCCTCAGCCTCCCCAGTAGCTAGGATTACAGGCACCTGCCACCATGCCTGGCTAATTTTTGTACTTTTAGTAGAGACAGGGTTTCACCATGTTGGCCAGGCTGGTCACGAACTCCTGACCTCACGTGATCCACCACTTCAGCCTCCAAAAGTGCTGGGATTACAAGCGTGAGCCACTGTGCCCGGCCTATTCTCTCTTCTTTATGTTAGCTTTTGGTTAGCCTGAGGAAACCATCATTTTCTAAGTCATCCCTTTTCTAAAGTTAATGACTTAATTTTCTTAACTTTTCCTAATTTGACGTGGTTTCCAAACCTGTAGGCTTTCCCTCCATGCTCTAATGTGGGTTTCTTCCTCAAATGCCATCGGGGCAAGTTGATAATTTTAAAAAGTGAAGTGGATCAGATGTGAGACAATGGCAAGTGGTGGGACCTGTGGAGTCCACCTGGCGAAGATGTTCACATTCAAACTCACGTATAACACATCCATAATCAAACAAAAAATATTTTCAGGACAGTTTTGGACTATGGGCAGGCAGCTTGCAAATCTAAAAATTTGGACCTCCTACAGTTTGTTGATACTCCTTTCACATCTTCTGCACTCTATCAATTACTTTTGTCCTCCCCATAGGCCTGACAATTTAATCAAACTAAGGTAGTGCCTGCATCTCAAATACCCCTTAAGATTCCTTGCTATTATTCCCTTGCCAATATGGCTCTCTCTGTATAAAATGCCTTTGTGGAATATTCTCTATTTGCCCCTCAAGATCCACTTTTAAAAATAGACTATTTTTTAGAGCAGTTTTAGGTTAACAGCAAAATTGAGAGGAACATAGAGAGTTCCCATATGGCCCTTGAAGATCCAGTTTTCACCCTTCTTCACCCTCTTTGTGTACCTCCCAAGACTGACCTTTATAGACTGCATTAAAAACTATTTTTAGTTATTGTGGGTACATAGTTGGTGTATATATTTTTGGGGCACATGAGATGTTCTGATACAGGCATGTAATGTGAAATAAGCACATCATGAAGAATGGGGTATCCATACCCTGAAGCATTTACTCATTGATTTGCAAACAATCCGATTACAGTCCTTAAATTATTTTTAAATGTACAGTTATCACTGGCTATAGTCACCCTGTTGTGCTATCAAATAGTAGATCTTATTCATTCTTTCTATTTTTTGTACACATTGACCATCCCCAACTCCCCGCAGCCACCCACTACCTTCCCAGCCTCTGATAACCATATGAATTGGCTTCCTTGTCCTCTGAATTCTTCTTGGATATGGCCAGTGTAAGGCACTAACAGGGAATTGGAGATCAGAGACAGGTTAAAGTCTGGGTATTTCTTCTCCTGGCTCCCTCTTTATGGAGTGCGTGCAACTTGGCTTCAGCCTGTTAGAAGGATCTGCTGTGAGTATAGCTACGGCTAGGTTCTGGTTAACTGCTCTCTCCCTTTGGCTCTTCAGGTCTCAGGGTGGTAAGCGCTCTCTGGGGTGCTTCACCATCCTTTCTGCTTTCCCTTGACAATGCTCACACTGTTATAAACAGTCCCTTCATTAAACTCCACTCACTTCCCTGTTGAATATGCCCTCAATTTCCTACTAGATCCTTTACTATTACAAATGCCTTCAATTCCCTTGTGTACTTGGTATATTCCCCATTGTTAAGGTCCCAGCTCCTGGGACAATGTGGTGCATTCCTAGATATCATTTCCTCTGAGAAAGTTAACTATTCCCCCACCTCCTTGAGAACATTTTTTACAACACCCTGTGTTTAGATCTTGGGTTTCTTATCATTGGGAATGAAGCCTATTCATTATTGTTTTCTCAACTCCTGGCCAAGTAGATGTTTGGTGAGTATTGGTTATCTTTTTTGCTTTGTGAGGAGGATATAAAATCAAGGAAGGAGGATATTTGCTTTTTATTTATTTCAAATTATTTGATTTTAAAAGAAATGCCTACACATTATTTTTTAAAAATTAAAATGAAAAGAAAAAAGTAATAAAAGTGGCACTGCCCTTCACATCCATGCTAGAAGTAACAGTGGTAATGGTTTTTGCTGTGCGTCCTTCCAGTATACTTTTATGCACATAAAGGCTTAAGTTTGTGTACATAAAATGTAGACTCACATATTTTTCTGTTCCTTGCTTTTTTTTTTTTTTGCTTAACAACACGGCTGTATTTCTATATCAGTCCATGTAAGTATACAGACCTACTTCGTTATATTTTATGGATGCACTGTATTTCATTTGATGAATTTGCTGTAATTTATTTAACGAATTCTCTATTATTAGTTTATCTAATATTTTCACTGTTAAAAGCAACACAGCTTAAAACACAGAGACATACTGGATCAAATTTAAGCCCAAAAATATATGGCTGAACTCCAGAAGCAAGAAAGGAAAACTGTCAGATTCCAGAGACCAGAGAAAACTCACAGTCACAGCAATGAGCATAAATTGAAATGTCACCACTCACAGGAAAAATGGGACCAGGTATATTCCTTAAAGGATGAGGTTATAAGTCTCCTGTAGGGCTTAGAATTGAGTTAGAATTGTTCTTCCTGCGTAAAACAAGGAGTAGAAGGATGCTGCCCCATTTATTATTTAAAAGCAGATTTCTCAAATAGTCAGGGGCACAATAATAACAAATCTTATTTAGTACTTACTATGTGCCAAGCATTGTTCTACATGTTTTACATGTATTTATTTATTTAACCATCACAGAAACCCTATGATATTAGGTACTATTATAGATTCCATTTTATAAGTAGGGAATAAAACATTTAAGTAACTTGCCCAGCTAGGAGGTGGCAGATGTAAAATTCAGACTCAGGCATCCTGACTCTAGGACCATGCCTGTAAGTAAATGTGCTATACTGCTTCTCCACAAACAGGATGTAGGTCATCTTCCTTAGGATGAGGTGGAAATAAACTCACCCATAAGAAGTTTAAAACTTTAAATCTGAGCTGCACACTAGTATGAAACCAAAATTCACAGTACCCACATAAGGCAGGCACCCTGGGGTGAGAACTTAAGATAAAACCTGGCTCAGAGCAGGAACACAATGAAACTCTAGCACAGGCAAATGAAAAACCGCCTGTAGGCCCACCTCCATAACTCAGAGTCCAATTCTCACAGCAGGGTTCTAACAGAAAACAGTTCCTGCAGAAGATAAGCTCACATGCAAAAAAATGATAAAGCACATGAGGAAATTGACTGGAATTAGTTAGTTGCTATATACAAGAAATGGGAGAATTATGTCCCAAGGAACTACAGATAATACAGTAATCTGAAAGGACTTTATTTTTTGGGTTTTTCCCTTCTTTTCATAGCCCTCATGTTGTATGTTTGAAGGTTTCAAGATGTAAAACAGGAACACAATACATAAGGCAAGAGCACAACTTTCCTCAGTGTGTGTACACCAAATAAATAGGCCAGAAATGAAGAATATAGAAAATTTGGGATGAGCATTGTAAGATTTTAGTTCTAGCCTCAATGAAATATTTAAAAAGCCAATTGACAGTTTAAACTACAAATACGTTATGAGTGAAGAGAGAACAAATGGAATAACAAATAGAGCTGAGATAATCATAGAATATAGCATGGCACTATAAAAATGCTAAATATGAAAGGGAAAATAGAAGACACACATGATATAACAAGAAACTTCACATTCATCTAATAAAGCTCCAGAAAAAATAGGAAGAGATAATGTTCAAAGAGAAATAGCTGTTAATTTTCTAAAACTGAACAGGACATTAGTCCTGAGATTAAAACCATGTACCTAGTTCTAAGCAGAGTAAAGACAAATTGATACCCTGTAGATGCAACAGGGTGAAACTGTAGAACATCAAAGATAAAATGAAAATCTTGAAACCTACTATAGACAAACAATGCTGCAAAATATTTCTGTAGAATAGATTCCTAAACATGGAATTTCTGGGCCAGGGTACATGCACATTAAAAAAGTGAGTATGTTTTAAATGCATGAGTGAGTGAATTAATGAGTCTAGTATTATTTCTCTCAATCTAAACATATATTTATTTTAGTACAACCTGAGATTGGATCCCCCAGCTATCTATTTATTTATATATTTGTAACTGTATCACCACTATTGATTTCTATTAAGCATAAGACCAATTAAAATCCCCAGGACTTTTTCAAATGAAAGGCTATCAAATGAGGTCCTCTTTAACATGTACTTAGGCAATTAATCTTTAAAACTTAGAAGCAGGGTTATTAAGATATTGGTGCGATCATTGAGAGCTCGAGCTGTTAAAGAAGGTTTCATAAAGGAAGTAGGACTTAGGCTGCGTAGAATTTATTTTCAGTGGAGGGTGCAAAGGACAGCTTCTATGTTTGTGGGATGGAGGTAAGAAGAGTGATAAGGTGCATGAATAGACCATAGGATAGGAAATGAGCTTGGGGTGGTTATGTGGAGGGTGGGTGAGTAAAGAGATAAGGTTCAAGGGAAGGGGTGGGGCAAGATTATGGAGGGCCTAGGAAGCCAGGGAGAGTGTCTGCATATGATACATGGGCAATTGGAAGTCCCTTCAGCCTTTTTAAAGGAAATTATGTGCTATCTGACTGGCCAGAGAAAGGTTAACTAACACAGGAAGGAGGAAGGAGGCTGGGTGAAGTAATGCAGGCCCCTAGTTCTCCTGTTTCTGCGTTACTGGATAGGTTATATAGCAAGTAGTCACGCTTAACAAATAGCTCAGGGACACTAGGGTGACTTGATGTTAAACTGCCTGACTAGTGAGAACTAAGTGTAATAAAACTGGAATTGCAAGACTAAAAATGGTATTTAGGCAGAATACTCTACTAGCAAATTCAGGGTGCTTTAGAGCTGAGTGGGAAATATAAGAAGGAAAGATGCTGGATGCAGGGGAACAAGAGATAGAATGAGAAAGTGGAATATACACTGGAATGAGCAACAGGAACCCTTAGTTCTAGTCTCAGCTCTACTCCTACTAACCGCACAACCTTGTGCAGATTACTTAAACACTGAGGCTAGTTTCTTTCTCTGCAAACAACCTAGAATACAAACTCTAGAGGGTGGCAACCAGATCTGCCATGTTCATCATTGTATCTCTAGTCACTGGTACAGGGCCTAGCACATAGTAGGGGCTCAGTAAATTTTGGATGAATAGATGAATGAATGAATGAATCAATTAGAGCCTGCCCTGCCTGCCTCACAGAGTTATTATAAACTTCAAATGAAATCAGGGATGGGGAAATATTACATGAACTTAAAACACTGAGCTGTCCAATGGTAAAATACTACAGCTACTACTCACAATTATTATTTTTAAAATTAAATTAGAATGCTATTTGTAGTACTTTAAGGGTGAAATCATAAGTGGGCTAATGATTTCAAGTTTTCTTAGCATGGAAAGTAAGAAGAAAAGGAAAAGTATAAGACATTTTGAGTGAGGTAAATAACACATCAGGATCTGTGTTCTGAACCATGTTCTGTCATTTGCATTCAATGTGTTCATGGTAGGGCTAATATTGATGTCAGTTCTAGTTACCATTCATTGACTACATACAGTAATGCTATGTCTTGTCTGTCCTTAAAAAAAAAAAAAACAGAAAACCCTTCAAAGAAGGTAGTAGTATTCTCATTTTAGTGATGTGGAAACTGAGATTCAGAAAGGTTAAATGACTTGCTTAAAACCATGGTAAGGAGGTTGCAGAACCAGACATTTTCTCCCAAATCTTTTTGTCTCTGAAGCCAGTGGGAAAAAACTGCAGATAAATAGATTTCTTTACACCATAAGGATGCCTTTGCTAAGAGACAGCAATTCAAAGATGGAATGGGCTGCCTCCTGAGCTAATGAGTTTCTCATCACTAGACGCAGGATCACTATGTAATTTGCAGGGCCCAGTGCAAAATGAAATGGCCTTATGTCCAGGAAGCTGGTCTTGACTGGTAGTTTGCAAGCAGAAGTTAGCCTGCCTCCAGACAGGGATGTCAGAGTGAGGCGTCAGCATGAGCTGATGCACAGGACCAGATGGCCTTCATCTGATACTCCATGGCTCTATTCTATTAGCACTACTGGGTTAAGGGAGCATCCCAAGGTAGCTAACATGACACCTTAGAGGCTTCAAATGAGAAAGAATTTTATAAGAGGACTCGGAGAAAGTCATGGTGCTATGATCATCTGGGACACTGAAAACATGCTCTGCCCTATGAGGCAGCACCAACACTCAAAAGAAAACAAAAAAGAAACTCTTTTAGTGAAGGTGAAGTGTAATGAAAAGAATTACACAGATGTGGGTTCAAATCCTGGCTCTGGCAATTACTAGCTAGCTATTTGCTTTTGAACAAATCACTTAAACCTCCCTGCGACTGTTCTGTCATCTAGAGTATGATCATAGTACCTGCCTTGCAGGGGTGTGGGGAAGGAGGCATGTCAAGTGTATCTGGCACTGGGTAAGCCCTCCATAAATGTTAACTGTTGGTTGTGTTTTTAAGCCGTTGGGAGTGGTGATGGTGTGACATTGGATCATTTGCCTTTCCTTGAGCACTTAATGGACCAATAGCCAAATCTGCCAGACCCACCTAGGGGCATGGAAACCACTTCCCACTCTAATGCTGCTAACTACAGCACTGCAGTAGTGGTAGGCAGTGGGTGAAAGTGGAGTGGGATCACTAGTAGATAGTAATAACAATAAACTTTCCAGGAGAACAGGGCCCTCAAGCTTTTCTCCTAGCCTTGAAGATGCTCACAGGAGATAACTGCCCAAGTCCAATCTTGGAATCCTGCTAGTTGAGTGTTTTACCCACAAGGACATTTCATGAGATCAGGACTAAGAATAAAATTCACTCCTGCCCAGTAGAGCTATATGCATTAGTCACTTGGAATAGCAACAACCTTAATATCTTTCTATTTGTCTGCAAACCCCACCATCCCACCTCTTTAAAATTCTGTGAAATGGCCAGAATAGCGTAACACCGATACCTACAGTTTTCCAGGAACTTCATTGTCCCTTACGCAACATAGAAACAATGGTATGAGAACTAAGGGAACATTGCAGTAAATCACAGAATTTCTTGGCTTTCTTTTTTTCTTTTTAATAATAAAAAGCACTCCAATCAAACTAGTAATTAACTTGGAAAAGGTTGGAACCGTTATGTACTAATCCCCGCCCATGTCCATGTGCTGCACAGTATTTTCTTACTCAGGTCTGGTGGAACATTTCTTTTACTTTTGTTTGAAAAATTACTTTTTATTTGGCCTTGGGCTGCTATCATAACTTCTCTTTTCACTAGATTGCATAAGCCATACATCTGCACACATTTTTGATTTGTACAGGGAGTTTGAATTTTAATATCTACCTCCATCTTGAAAACCTCTCCTCTTTTGTCCTTTTCTTCAAGATCCTGATTTCCTTGTGGACATTCATTTTGAAATCTTACATAAATCTTGTATTATTCTGCCCATTTTTTTGGCTACAAGGCTCAGCTGTGGTGCTATAAATGTGAAATATTTCTATCATAACCTATCTTTGGGTATGGGAAGGTCCTTAATGTTGGAGGGAGGAAAAAAGTAGGTCATGGAAGTTCATTGAATAATTACTTATTTTAATAGATGTTTATTTTCATTCACATTTCTCCCTCCACTCCACCCCTTGTGGCAGTACCCTAGTTCAGCTCTTCATCCACTCTCTCCTTGACTGTTGCGATAGCCTCCTAAACAGTCACTCCACATCCAATCTCCCCATATCCAAAGTATCCTAAACATAGCTACCAGTCATCTCTCTAAACCGCAGCTTTTGGCAAAAGATCCTTAAAGTTTCCCTTTTGCCTAATGAGTAACGTACTAGTTCCTCATCCTGGCATTCAAAGCTTTCTATGTTTATATGTTTGCCTATCTTTCTTTTCCACCTTCTTTCCCATTACTCGTCTGCACATAGCTTTAGCTTCTGCCAAACGACCATTCTTTGTTTTCAGAACACACCCTATATTTTCTAGCATCAGTGTTTCTTCCATCTGGAATTAACTACCTGCCACAGAGATCTCTGTTCATCAGCCTATTCATTCTTTAATGCCCAAGACACATGCCACCAATTTCATTTGAATGGTCCTTAGAGACACTGAAATGGCGCCTGCTGTACACCCGTCCACCCTCGACTCCCGCTTCCCACTGCTGGCTCTGCCAGTCTTGTGAAACATTAACCTTTCCTAACAGCAAACACAGCTTCTCCATGGAGAAGACACTGAAATGGCACCTGCTGGACACCCGTCCACCCCCACCCCTGCTGCCTACTGCTGCCTCTGCCAGTCTCGTGAAACATTAACCTCTCCTAACAGCAAGCACAGCTTCTCCATGGGGCCTGCTCACTCTGGCCGTCTGGTCCCACCATTTTTCTCACTACTCAAATAAAGTTTGGAGACCTTTCCCTGATTTTTAAAGAACATGCTAGCTCTTTCGTGATACTCGTTATCATACCACCCCCATCTGCTTTTCATTGTACCTTTCAATTGCTCTCTAGTGTTCCATTCTTGATTGTTTTCCATTTCTACTATAGTTTTCAAGGAGAGTCTTTACTTGGCCTACTTTCTTAGTAAATGGTTTGGTGAGATTCTGATTTTCATCTGATATTAATTCTTTCTCCATGGGGAACAGAGAAAAACAAAAAAAATATTGCCTTTAGTTATTCTTTTCATATTCTTTGAAATTCTGAGTCACAGAAGTCTTCTGTTAGGCTGCTACCTTCATTTTAAGAGACTTCCCTCAGTGACAAATTGTGACTTCAGAACTAGAGAACATGGCAGCCTCTCGTGGCTTTCTGCTCAGTCCTATTTTTCTTTTCTGGATCCACTCGGGCCTTCTTTAAAGTGACTCAACTTCCCAAGCTTGTGATTTTATGTATTTTAAAAACAAGCCTTGTTTTTTCAACTCATTCCGAAATGTGGCTGCCAAAGTAAATACCCAGCCCTCTCTAACACATACATACCCTCTTTCACACACACATGCACATGTAAACATACTCCTGAGGGATGAGGAAAGCAATGGTAAATGGGGAAGCAAAAAAGGACCATTTTTCATTTAGACAGACTTCCCAGTACTGATGAACTAAAATTCAGGGATTTGTGATTTGAAATGCATGGATGGCCTTTGAATGGTCTTTTCAAATCCCCTAAACATATCAATTTAATAATTTATTGAGCATCTACCATTTGATGAGTGCTGGGTAGATGTAGCTATATATATCATATAATTTATTTCTCGCTACAACTTTCAGAAGAGATTATTATAATTCTTATTTACAGATGAGGAAACTGAGTCTCTGCGAGAGGAAATGACTTGCCCAACATCTCTCAGTCAGTAAGCAGCAAATCTGACTTTGAAACACGGGTCTGATTCCTTATCCCCATCAGATTTCCCAGGCATTCTGGTACAGTTGGTGTTTCAACAGATGGGAATGGGGCAGGGTGAGAAAGATAGTATGCATAAAGGTACAGACATGGGAAAATGTAGCTACACATAGGACAGTAGTAGGAATTAAGGTCGCAAAATTGTGTTCGGGACAGAACACACAAGGATTAGAAACTTGAACTTCCTTCCATTGTCTTGAAGGGGCAGTAAAAAATTTTGTAGTAGGAAAACAACATAATCAGAGAGCCAAATCAAGAATGCAATCCATTTACAACAGTCATACAAAAAAAATTAAATACCTAGGAATACATCTAACCAAAGAGGTGAAAGATCTCTACAGGGAAAGTTACCATACACTGCTGAAAGAAATCAGAGACAACACAGATAAATGGAAAAACATTCCATACTCATTAATCAGAAGAATCAATATTGTTAAAATGGCCATACTGCTCAAAGCAATCTACAGATTCAACGCTATTCCTATCAAATAACTAATGTCACTTTTCACAGATTTAAAGAAAGATTTTAAAATTCATATGGAATTTAAAAAGAGCCCACATAGTCAAAGTAAACCAAAGCCAAAAGAACAAAGCTGGAGGCATCACATTACCCAACTTCAAACTATACTACAAGGCTACAGGAACCAAAATAGCATGTTGCTGGTACAGAAAAAGACATATAGATCAATGGAACAGGATAGAGAATGCAGAAACAAAGCCACACACCTACAACCAAGTAATCTTTGACAAAGTTGATTAAAAATAAGCAATGGGGACAGGACTCTCTCTGCAATAAATGGTGCTGGGATAACTGGCTAGCCATATGCAGAAGATTGAAACTGGACCTCTAGCTATCACCATATACAAAAATTAACTCAAGATTGACTAAAGACTTAAATGTAAGACTTCAAACTATAAAAATTCTAGAAGAAAACCTAGGAAATACCCTTTGGACATCAGCCTAGGCAAAGAATTTATGACTAAGTCATCAAAAGCAGTTACAACAAAAGCAAAAATTGACAAGTGGGATCTAATTAAACCAAAGAGCTTCTGCACAGCAAAAGAAGCTATCGACAGAGTAAACAGATACCCTACAGAACTGGGTAAAATATTCGTAAACTATGCATCCGAGAAAGGACTAATATCCAGAATCTATAAGGAACTTAAGTCAACGAGCAAAAAACAACCCCACTGAAAAGAGGGCCAAGGACATGAACAGACACTTTTCAAAAGAAGACATACAAGTGGCCAACAAACATGAAAAAATGTTCATCATTACTAATTATCAGAGAAATGCAAATCAAAACCACAATGAGATACCATCTCACACCAGTCAGAATGGCAAAACGTCAAAAACAGCAGATGCTGAAGAGGTTGCAGAGAAAAGGGAATGCTTATACATTGTTGGTGGCAATGTAAGTTAGTTCAGCCACTGTGGAAAGCAGTTAAAGATTTCTCAAAGATCTAAAAATAGAAATACCATTTGATCCAGCAGTCCTCTTACTGAGTATACATCCAAAGGAAAATAAATCATTCTACCAAAAAGACACCTGAACTTGTATGTTCATCACAGCACTATTCACAATAGTAAAGACATGGAGTCAACATAGGTGCCCATCGATAGTGGATTAGATAAAGAAAATGTGGTACACCTGCACCATGGAATACTACCCAGTCATAAAAATTAACAAAATCATGTCCTTTATGGGAACATGGATGTGCTGAAGGCCATTATCCTAAGCAAATTAATGCAAAAAAATCAAAATATCACATATTCTCACTTATAAGTGGGAGCTAAACCTTGGGTACACATGGACATAAAGATGAGAACGATAGACATTAAGGACTCCAAAAACTATCTGGGTAATGGAATCAATAGAAGCCCAAACCTTAGCATCATGCAATATACCCTTGTAATAAACCTGCACATGTACCCCCTGAATCTAAAATAAAAATTAAAAAAAAATAAAATAAACAGGTGCATTTTAGGCAGATTAATCTGATTTAAGTCTGAATCTACGCTGTTGATAGTATTTTTAAAAATTCTTTCCTAAGAATTCTTTATTCACTCCAGGCCTATGCTTTGGCCAGAATTCTCTCTTTGTTTTTCAATACTTTAGTGAAAATTCAGAAGGCCATGTGGAAAAAAACATAGAAGAAACAAACCACACACAAACACAAGATAATTATATACAAGTCTGGGAAGAAAGAGCACAATGGGTCATGATGAACTTTATTGAACAGAGGGTGAATAAGCAATGTTCTAATTGTACAGGAAAAAAAACAACCCAGCAACCCAAACACCACCGACAACAATAAGAAACAAAGGCAGCCAGGATCTGGGAGACATGGATGAAGCTTGTGAAAATGGCACTTTAATACTTTCTGATTCCCTTTCTTAAAATAGCAGAAGAGAAACTAAAAAGGATGAAGTGGAGAACCATAGATTTGAGGGTTAAACTAAAAGGAAAAGTAGAAAGGAAATAGGAAGGAAGGGTGTAACTCATAGCTGGTTTTGATATATCATTGCAGTCTGACAACCAAGGCCGTCTCCCTGCATTAGGAGGCCACACTAAAAGTAGATGAGTTAAAAACAAACCTCCCACTGGTCATTAGTTTGGCAAATTAGTGGGTTATCTCTTAGAGTCCTCTGTTTTTCTCCTTCCCTTTTCCTTTGCATTCAATTTGTCACCCATTCCTACAAGTCTACCCCAGAAGGGTTGCCTGAATCAAAGCCCTTCTCCCCATTTCCACTCATGGGGCCACTGTGTTAATTGAATTCCATGTCATTTAAGCTGGACCAGGCTTCCTGCCTCTGATTAGTTTCTTCCTTCCTCTAGTTGAGGCTTCAATCTGCCCCAATATTGAGCTTCCTATACTCTCTGGCTTATAAACCTTCTTTGGTGACCCATGGCCTATAAGGTACAGTAGAACTCACTCAGTTTTACATGATGCAGTGGGAGCGGAATCAAAGGGTTCCCCTAGACCCACGGATGAAGAGACGACTAAGGAGCTAAGTCTGGGATCAGAAACTCTTGCAAAAAGCCAACTAATAGCTTTTTCCTCCTCATCTCAGAACCACCCCTCTTCCCAGAGTGCGTGTATATGAGATGAGTTACTTAAGATTGCACCCAACCTGATGGTAGATTGGAGAAGGTTATCTGTCCCTTCCTCAGTTGAATATAAGAGGGTCTTCTTCCCAGGAGGCTTGCCCACAACAGTCTTCTTTTCCACCATGGCCCATCTCCTTTCCAAAGAGTATACATTTCACACCCTCCTCCCTTCAAGAACTCCTATCTTTGCTTAGCAAAATTCATTTCCCAAGCTTGGAGAGAGGAAAGGGGCCTTTTCCCAAATCAGGGGTAAATAAAAAGGGGCAGAATCTTACAGTAGACATCATATTAGAGCTCATTTTAATGAATTCTTCTACTGTATATAAGGTCCTCACTTTCTTATTACTCAGTCTACCACTCCAGTTTCATCTTCCACTTTTACTGCTTCTCCCCACCCCTTCACAATCCTGACATACCCTAAACTCCAGTCATACTGAACTTTCCAACATTCCTCAGATAAATCAAGCCTTTGCAGAAATTCATGCACAAGCTGTTCCTTCTCCTTAGGACATCCTTACTCTTATCTCGCCAGTAAATTCCTACTCTCCTTTAAGACCCTGCGCAACTATTGCCTCTTCTGGGAACTCTTTCCAGACTGTTCCAGATAGAATTAATTAATCCTCCTTTGAGCTCTCATAGCATTTTTCCGTGTCCCTATGATAGCACCATCCTTATCATGGCAAAACAATATAACAACTAAAGGGATGGGCTCTGGAGGCAGACTGCCTGGGTTTGAGTTCTTACTCTGCCACTTATAAGCTATGTGATGTTGAGCCAATTACTTCGCCTCTCTTTGATTCAGCTTCGTCATGTATAAAACAGAGTAAATAAGATGATACTTGTAAAGCCTTTCGGACAGAACCTGACACATTGCAAATGTTAGTAAATATTATACATCATCATTTCTTCTATTGTTTCACTGTTATCATATATTTAACCTACTTGTATATGTAATATACATGTGTTATTATATAGCACTATTACAGCATTACTTAACTTTTGTTGTGTCTGTGTCTTGTCTGCCAAGCTGGTTTAAAGTGTTTTGAGGGCAGAACCGTTGTATTACTCTCTCCCCCATAGTGCCTGGTGTTAAGTATGGGCTCATTAAACATTTGTTGGGGTCAGTATACTATAGTGAAAAAAGCACTGGAATCTGAGAGATTTGGGTTTGGATCTTGATTCTGCTCATAATTGTATGATCTCAGTCCTCCTGAGCTCCAGTTTCCTCATCTATAAAATGAGGGTAATAATAAGAGTACCTACCTCACAGGGATATTTTAAGAGTTAAATAACTTAGTACATATAAAGCTTAGCACATAGTAAGCACTCACTAAATGGTTTTTATTGCCAACTTTGTATCCCTTTGCATTTAACTTAATAAATACTTTTACTTGAATGAATGAACCCAGCCATCTTCTGGAACTTGAGGATCAAGGGAATCCAGGCAGATACTCTGTTTGTTCCTAGGAATCCAGAGGAAAATGTGAGTCATCTCCATTCTGTATCATGGCTCACTCTGAACTGGGTCACCATCCTCCAGAAGGTGACAGATGTGGCTGGCTGAGTCACTATAAGAGCTTTTCTATAAGGATTTGCCCAACCCCCCACCATAGCTCATTGGACATAGTATCTTTCATATTAGGTGCAAGGTGCATACCCTTCCTGAAATGGGCAAAATAAAGAGGTGCAAAACACCTGGGGAATCAGAATGGCTATGTATTCACTCCTCTTTCTTATTCTGTTGCCTCTTTCCTTTGTTTGGTTTATTTGCTAACCAGCTTTCCCCACACTCACATCTAGTGTAGCCCAAGTCTGTGCAGAGAAGACACTTTGAAAGCCTAAGACTCTATCATAGTTCCAGCAGAATAATAGAAAAATAACAAGTGTTGACTATTCAGTTCCGATGTAGCACTGTATTGAAGAACATAACACTCTAGATCCAGATGGCCTGAATTTGAATCCCAGCTCCACCACCAACTAGCTGTGAGACCTCAGGCAATTACTTAACATTTGCATCCCTCCATTTCTCCATCTGTCAAATAGAAACAATAAAAGTACTTACCTACCTCTTAGGATTTTGTGAGGGTTAAATGAGTTAATACATACAGAACACTTAAAAGAATGTCTGGCACATGGTAGGTGCTATACAAATATTAGCTTTTAAAAACAGCTTTATTGAGATATAATTCACATACTGTAAAACCACAAAATTCACCTATTTAAAGTGTACAGTTCAGTCATTTTTAGTATTTCACAGAGTTGTATAACCATCACCATAATCTAATTTTTAGAAAATATTCATTACCCCAAAAAGGAACCTCATACCCACTGGCAGCCATTTCCATCCCTGCAGCTCCCTCTCCCCCTTCCCAGCTCCAGGTAATCACTAACCTACTTTCTGTCTCTACAGATTTGCCTCTTCTGGACATTTTGTATAAATGAACTCATACAATAGGTGGTCTTTTATGACTAGCTTCTCTCACTTAGCATAACTGTCTTTTTAAAAATTGCAACTTGCATTTTAGATTCAGGGTGTACATGTCCAGGTTTGTTACATGGGTATATTGCATGATGCTGAGATTTGGGGTGCAGTTGATCCCATCACCCAGAGAGTAAGCATCCAATAGGTAGTTTTTCAGGCCTTGCCCAGCTCCCTCCCTCCCCCGTCTAGTAGTCTCCAGTGTCCGTCGTTCCCATATTTATGTCCATGTGTACCCAATGTTTAGCTTCCACTTACAAGTGAGAACATAGCATAATGTTTTAAAGGTTCATCCATGTTGTATATGTATTAGAGCTTACTTCCTTTTTAAGGCTGAATAATAGTTCATTATATGAATATATCACTTTTTTTTTCCATTTTATCAGTTGATTGACATTTTGGATTGGTTCTATCTTTTGGCTAGTATGAATAATGCTGCTATGAATATTCATTTACAAGTTTTTGTGTAAAGGTATGTTTTTAAATCTCTTGGGTATATATCTGGGAGTGGAATTGCTGGATCATATGGTAACACTATGTTTAATGGTTTGAGGAACCACCAAACTATTTTCCAAAGAGCCTGCACTATTTAAAATTCCCTCCAGTAGTGGGAATGAGGGTTTCAATTTTTCCACATCTTCACCAACACTTGTTGTTTTATTTTATTTTATTATTATAGCCATCCTACTGTGTGTAAAGTAGTATCTCATTGTGGTTTTGATTTGCATTTCCATGATGGCTAATGAGGTTGAGTATCTTTTCATGTGCTTATTGGCCATTCTTATGTCTACTTTGGAGAAATGTCCCTACAAATTCTTTGCCCATTTTAAAACTGGGTTGTCTTTTTATTATTGAGCTGTAACAGTTCTTATATATTCTGCATGCAAATCTCTTGTCAGATACGTTTGTGAATATTCTGTCATTCTGTGAATTGTTTTTGAATTTTCTTGAAGCTATTATTATTAAATAGACATTTATAAGTTCACATATAATAAAGAGGACAAATTGTATTGGAAAGAATGAGATCTAAAATCACCTGATGTACCCTACGGTACACTACCCTGCTCCTGCACTCCTTTGAAATTAAATTCAAAACAGATCAAGCTTCTCCTCTGTGCCAGGCACTGTGGGGGAATAAGACCTAACCTCTATTCTCAAAAAGCTTTGTAACTCAGAAGAGAAGATGCAAACATGTGGAAACTTAAATAATTAGAACATATTTAAATGGCAGTTCAGGACCACAACAGAAAAGATGCCACAGGGCACTGTATGATTAATTTCCAAATGAATTGCATGGAAAAGAATTGCTATGGGAACTCAAGGGAGGGAGAAAGCACTTGGGGCTGAGGTGGTCGGGGAAAGCTTTAAGGAGAAGGGATCTAAGCAGTCTATAATTAACTACAGCCATGCCTGTGTAATACTAAACAAAGACTTGAAGAGAAAAAAAATATTGACTGTTTTTGAGATGAGGCATATTAATGATTAAATTGATACCACCATTTCTTTTCAACCTCTCCAGAAATCCCCACAGTCCCACCTTTCCAGTGAAGACTTACATGGCCTCTGTCTAGTCCAGAGGTTACCAATTAACAAAGTTAACAAGCCACATCTGGCTTACAGACACATTTGGTTTGGCCCAATTAAAATATTAGAACTAGCTGGTAAAACATTTAAGTGGACAAATTTCACATAAAATATTAATTTCCAGTTTCTCTAGAAAAATCAGAAGACCTGGCCACCCTGCATTGGAACATGCATTCTCTAGGACCATGGCCAATGGCATCCCTGCTTGCACCTGCAGAATTCAGTTTGAGACTTCCTAACTTCCTAGAATCATAGTTCTTAGACTAAAAGGTATCTTAAGAGTGCATCTGTTTCTATTCCCTGCCTTTGGGGATGTATGGTATTATAATATTACTCTTAATTTACAACTTGATTTAGAATGTCAACTAAAACCCGCAGAGATTTTGACTTGCCGCAGGCCACAGGGCTATTAACTGGAAGAGGGAGGGCTAAAACCCATGTTCTCTACTTCTCAACGGAATGTTCTTTCAACAATCTGTCTTTACAGTCTGGATGCATATTGTTCAGTAGCATTCTTCTGGCACTTCCTAATCACTGCTTTGTGTTGTTGGACGATTTTTGATATGATCGTTATCTCTCTTCAATGACATTGTAACATCCCAAACTGCAGAGGAACCCACATCAAGTTTTTCTATGAAAGCCCGTGACATGGAGCACAATGCTTTGTACTAAATAGGCACTGAGGTGATATTTGTTATTGATTGATAGGATTGTGAAGAGCTCAGTATGTAACCATCCTTCCAAACCTAGGTGTGTTAAAATGTGTTTATTGTTCAGAGACAAAGGTCTGGTACCTTTAAGAAGTCTCAGCTTTGCAATGAGTTTGTGGGGCAGCTTCTTGGCATAGATCCTGGGGAGGGACAGGGAGGAGACCATTATGCAGGCACATGTCGCTAGGATGTACCTTACTTTGTCTTGGCTGTTTTCTGAATGGTAAGAGGAAGGATGAAATAATAGCAGGTATAGGAAAAGTGATTTAAAGCCTTGCCTTAGAAGATCAGTGGTTCTCAGGCGTGAGGGTGCATCAAAAGCCCCTGGAGGGCTTCTTAAAACACAGATTGCTATATCCCACCCCTGAGTTTCTGATTCAGTAGGTCTGAAGTGAGTGGGGTCCACAAATATGCAGTTCTAATAAGTTCTCAGGTGATGCTGATGATTCTGGTCCAGGGACCACACTTTAAGAACCATTGCTCTGCCAGGTAATTGGCTCAAGAGTAGCTAATTAGAGAAATCTGAGCACAGTTAGCAACTGGAAGCAGAAAGTCCATGAGGAAACTGTGTGATGTATGTAGTGGGGAGAGTGTGAATTGGCTAGGAAACCAGAATGGTTGGATTCCAGTACCAGGGGTATCATATCTTTTTAAGCAGTGTCCAAAGAATAAGTACTTTTTAATTCACATATTCCTGATTCATTTTACTAGTGTTTCCCAAAATGTGCACTGTGGAACCCTAGAAGATATTAATAGGTATGCAATGAGATTAAAAAGGATCCATAGTCAAAGAAGTTGGAACATTTTGAGTTAAAGAAAATTGAACAGGGTTCTTTATGGCTTCTAAGAGCCTTTAAAATGTGAATGAATGCACTGCAAATCTCCAAGGAAATACAGAATATGCAGTATTTATTTTATTAATTTATGCAGAATATTCAGACTTAGTTGACAAAAGATCCTTTGTTAACTGTTTTTCTGTAAAATGTTGTTTAGGAAACCCTCATTAGTTTACACCTGAAATGCCACAATATTTTATCAATAGATGAGGTTGCTTGCAACAGTGGAAACAGCACTGGACTGAGAGTCAAAACATCTGGGATTTTGTTCTGTCTCTGCCACTTAGGTCTGCCACAAGTTGGCTTGCTACCATGAAAAAGATGGGTATGACTGAAATTTATCATCCCTTTGCAAATGGTAGCAGCCAGTAGCTCCAGCCAAAATAAGTAAATAAAATCTCACACAGTCAATTTTTTAAAATCTAGTTTACCATACCCTTAAGGTTATTCAATCTCTTTTTGTTTTTTTTCCTCATGTTACCTTGTGTAACAGGTATTCAACCTTCAAAGCCAGAAACATGAGAAGCCTTATGCTGAGAGTTTAGTAGAAAGGAAGGGAGAAAGGGAGAAAGTAGAAAGGGAGAAAAGGAGGAAGGGAGGAAGGGAGGAAAGGAGGAAGGGAGGGAGGGAGGAGAGGAGGAACAGCAGAAAGAAGGAAGGAAGGAAAAATAAGAAGTCAGACAGTCGGGTCATTACAGACCATGATTCCATCTGAAAACAAAAGGCTGAGAAGCAAAGATACATCCTGTGTTTATTTGATTCCTGGCTCTAGGAGAAAGTTTTATTTCACCAAGGACACTGAGTCAGCTCGCTTGTTTACCACAGAGTATTGGAAGTGTGTGAAGTGTGTTTGTCCCCCAATTAACCATTAGTTGTTTTTCTTCACTTGAACAAGATACAAACTTGATCCAATGGAGAAACATTGCAAGTTATATGTGGCAGGATGCCATAAAATATCTACATTGATATTTAAATAAAACACATGCCTACATTAAACAATGTTTGAAAAGAAACTGATGGGATTCAAGGCTGAATTATATTTACTGAATTCCTACAAGGTACATAAATATATGAAACATGGAGTCCCTTGTAGATCCATAATGAAAACCTATTTTTTTTAAACACAAGGGTCAATTCAAGTTGAAAAATAAAATAAATGTTTACAAGCTTTCTGCCTTTTTTAAAATTTCAAAGTAAAAATAATATTTAATTGCATTGAAATTTATACATATATTTTAATAACTCTGATTACCTATTTGATTGCATAAAAGAATGACGAGAACATCAACACTGCTTTTAACCACAATATTTGAGAAGTAGCAGCTCAGAAGTGTTTTTTAAAATATTTTATCTTGAAATCAGATCTCATGTACGTAGGTGAACTGAATATGCCCACAGAGGATCTCAGGGGACTCTCCACTGCTGTAGATCCAAAAAGCAGAGGGCTAAATAGAAATCTCACATGCTGTCGTCCAGCAAAATAGAGATGGCTCTGCTGAGTTCTTAGATCATGTTTAGTTTCAGGAGGGGTTGAGCTGTAATGACAAAATTATCTGGTCACTCTAAACAAACAGTTAATTAATCTAGTCAAACAAACTTATCAGTCATGAAGGTGAAATTGTTCTTTCATCTAGAATTTGATCATAAGGGCTTCCAAGAAGGAAGCTTCTTGTGTCTCCCTTGTAAATCCTTTCTGTAGTATGCCTTTCTTTCCCACGACTGTTGAAAATTATTTATTCTTGAACCAGCTTCAGTGGTGAACAGCAGCTGGTTGCTACCTTCTCATACCCATTTTTTGGTCAACTGCAACATGGTTATTCAGCATAGCCTCGACTTCAAAAGGTGCCTGATTTACTCTGGGATTGGGAATGGAGAGAATAATTTTGAAGCTCTTTCTCTTTGCCTGTTTCCTTCCTTCCTTCCAGAACTTTGGGTTATTTTCTAGTGATCTTCAGTGTTAAAAGGTGTACTGAAAGCTCTTTTCTCCCAGGCTGATTTTCAGCCTGTCTACTGAGCTTTTTTGGGTTTGGTTTTATAGAAGGAAGTCCCCTTTTTTGGTTTTCCCCACATTCACGCTGAGGCTGTGAATGTCCACCAACTCAATTCTGAGCTACAGTTGAATAGTGTATTAAGAATACATGTGACTGCCACATGGGCCCTGGACTGCTGAATTCATGATCAAATCATTGTTTTCCCAACCATCATGCTTGGGGGCACCACATCAGTCTACAGTGAACATGGATTAATAAGTGCTGATTTAGACTAAATAGTTTTCTGATAAGTGGTACATTAAAGATTTCTCTTCCCCCTTTCTATGATTTGTATAGTAGCCACAATTTTCTATAACATTATTGCAGCCTCCCAGTACTACTTTAATGTAGAAATCTTGCACATTCCTACTTCTGGCTTTTGCTCAGACTACGACTCTATGGCAGTGGCAGAACCTTTTTAGGAATGTCTTCTGCTGTAATTTTCTCTTCCTCCCACCACTTCCACTTTAAACTTCTGGTATATTCCCTAATCAAAGAGGCATCTAAGTTGTCTTTAGTTAGAAACCATCTATCTATACAAAGCCATAACATGTGAATGAAAAGGACATACTGTCAACTCTCTTGTGCCAGACACCCAGATGTTGGCAAGTAGTACTTGGACCGAACAGCCTAGTCATTGAACAGCATCCTCTTCCCCTTTTTTAATTCATCCAGATGTTTTGGCATCATAAACACATAACCAGATTTCATCCCTGATTTTGTCAAAGGCTTAAAAAACGTGAAAAATATTATGCTTCTTCTGTGATGAACAGTTACCAATGAACTCTGTTCAAAAGGGAAAACAGATAATGTTTCATTTTAAAAGACCAATAATATTGAATTAAGATAAAGTTCCCATGAGAGTATATTTTACATTCTCATGAATCGCAGATGAGTTTATTATGATCCATGCTTGTAGGAAAGACTGACAAATAAATTCATATTGATTTGACATTTAAAATAGCATGTCTAAAAATGTACAGCATCACATTAAGTGTCAAGTAATTATTCAACTATCAGCTTCAAATGTACATGGGAGAAAATGGGTCCAGAACCCAAAATGTAGTGAAAGATTTAAATGCTCACATTTCTACCACAGGTGTTTTGTTTTGTTTTGTTTTGTTTTGTTTTTTGAGACAAGGTCTCACTCTATCACCCAGTCTGTGTGCAATGGTGTAATCATGGCTCACCGCGGCCTCAAACTCCTGGGCTCAAGTGATCCTCCCACCTCAGCCTCCCAAGTAGTTAGAACTTACAGTCATGTGCCATCATGTCTGGTTAATTTATTTTATTTTTATTTTTGTAGAGACAAGGCCTTGCTTTGGTGTCCAGGTTGGTCTTGAACTCCTGGCCTCAAGCAGTCCAAGGCACTTCGGCCTCCCAAAGGACTAGGATTATAGGCATGAGCCACTGTGCCCAGCCTTCTACCAAAATTTTTAAAGAAGCCAATAGCATACATTTACAAGGGCTCACGCAAGAGTGCCTTTTGAGCCTGTGTTTGACAGGAAATTTATATTCAGATCATTGTGCCCAGAGTATATAGAGGGGTTACAGCAAAGTGCTGTACTTTGGGTTACAGTAAAGTGACTCAATTGATGTACCAAGATATTGATCATTTACACCCTTTAGGCCTGAAAAATATATTTTTCTTTGTGTTCCATGAAATTAAAAAGGCAAGGAAGCATTAAAGAGACAGCAATAAAAAGACTTGATGGTATATATATGTGAGTTTGAGTGTTTGAGCTGGGGTTGTGAGTTTGTGGGTGGATTAGAAAGCATATGGCTAAAGACATGTGCAACAGATGCAAGGGCCTGGGCTTTAGCCTTCCCTCTGAAACTTCTTTACGGGGACATGTGCAGAAACAAGCCTTGCTTCCTGGATTAAGACCACATTTGCACAATTTGCACATTGTCCCTCTTCTTGGGCCTGCTTCCCACCAGAGATTGCATCTCCCATGAAAACAAGGCAAGAACTAAAGCACTTAAGAGAGCTGATTGTGAAGTCCAACTACATGGGTTCAAATCCTGGTACCGTCATTAATTAGCTGGGTCGTTTTGGACCAGTTAACTTCCAGGACCCTCACTTTCCTCATCTACACAAAGGGCTAATAACAGTATTTACCTCATAGTTGTTATGAGAAATTAATAAATTAAGGCATGTATAGTGCTTATCCCAGAGCCTGGCAGAGAGCAGACCCTAGTTGATCATTATTATTATTGAGCAATTACTATGTACCAGGTGCTTTATTTTCATCTCTGATCCTCACAACAGCCCTACAAGGCAGATACTATTATCTTCAGTTTACAAGTGAGGAGGCTGAAGCTCAGTGAGATAAAGTACACTACTCAAGGTCACACAACCAGGAAGAGCAGAAACCAGGCTCCAAGCCCCTCTGTCCCTCACTCCTAAGGCCTGTGCTATTTGCCATATCATCATCCCACTGGTGCTTCTAAAAGTTTCTTCTTCTAGAGTTCATCCCTCTTCTCTCTTCATCCGCCTCTTGGCCTACCCTGGCCTGAGAACTACTTGGCACAAACCTATACAGCAGGTCCTTGAATAATGTTGTTTTGTTCAAAGCCCTTTAATTATAATGTTAATGGGGAAAATTTGGTTTTCCCCAGGGCCACTGTCCATGGACAGGATGGCATCCTGTCCAGGGTGGTTCCCACCTTTCGTGCTCCTTGTGTTGCCAGGATGGGCTCTGGCCACCTGTGACCCTGAACTGGAATAAGCGGGTTAGAAAATAACTGAATGAGTGAATACAAATTATTGGAAAATGAAAACTTGTAAAGTACACAATGACCATACAAACCCATGATAATAAATGACACGATAGGAAAGCGCTCAGTGAGTCGCCACTTTTGTGATTCTTCTGGAACTACTGGGTGGGCAGGAGGGGCTCCTTATGATTTTACTTTGCAAATGTTTATTCCTTGACCTGACCCGCCATCGCTACAACCGCTGTCACTCATTGATTCACCAAAAATTCGGAAAATAATTCTCTTACTTGTTCTTATTAATCTTTCCTAAATGTATGTGTAGCTTACACTTATTGTTAACGTTTAATTAACTTATTAATGTTTAATATTATAAGTGTTTGGGTGGTTTTTGTTTATTTGGTTTTTGTTTGTTTGTTTTTGAGACAGGGTCTCACTCCTCTCACCCAGGCTGGAGTGTAGTGGCGCAATCACAGCTCACTGCAGCTGCAGCCTCCCAGGATTCAGGTGATCCTCCCACCTCAGCCTCCTGAGTAGCTGGGACTACAGACATGTGCCACCATGCCTGGCTAAATTTTTGTATTTTTAGTAGAGACAGGGTTTCACCATGTTGCCCAGGCTGGTGTTTGGATCTTTATTTAGAAGTTTGGTGATATTTTTTGTGACCAGAAATAAGCTGTGGGTACTTAACTCTTGTTTACATCAATTAACCTACAGTAAAATTAGTTTTGTTATTCGTTGTTTCACTTAAAGTCCAGTTCCCAAGAACCTGTCAAGGACGTTCAGTGAGGACTTACTGTACTCAGAGACAGCAGAGAGCAAAGGGCAAGAAGGCCGGCTGAAGGACGAGGAGGCCTAGAGCCCCTTGCCGGCTTTTGCGCATGCATCTGCTCCTGGTGGATGACTCACTTAACCTCTCCGTGCTTCTGCCTTCTCAACTGGAAAATGGAATCTGTAAGTTGCGGCACTAGGGTTGCTTCTGTAACATTCTACTTGGCCTCCAGGAAGAGGAGGCCATCCCTCTATATGTCCAGCCAGCATATGGGGGACAGTGGGGCTGTGTGTGATTCAGCCGGTGGTGTGCCAGCCTCAGGCAGCCCTAGGCTTATACTCCCAGATCCTGAGCTAGCAGCTGGAGCTTTGGGATCTGGAACTGTTACAGGGACAAAGAACCTGCTCAGTTGCAGGGCTGTTTCTAGATAACTGCCAGGGTGTGGGAAAAACATTTGTCATGGAAGGTGGGGAGTGTGTGTAGGTTGTTTCAGGGGCTGCTTTGTGGGAAGCCAAACGTTTTGGCAATGGGCTCAGAACTGGCTTTCCTTTTTGGGTGTCCTCTAAATTTCGAGGGTGCCCCCAAACCAGAGGGTGACCACTTCTGCTCTCCCTAGCCTAGTGGGGAGATGAATCTGATCTTTTGTCTCAAAGCCCACATTGAAGAGGACCATTGCATGCTTCATCACCGGGCTGTGATTCCGAGACCTCAACTCCTGTCTTTTCCCCTCTTCACCAGGGCAGAGGCTAGACTGTTTCCTCTCCTCTCCCTGAACAATAGCAGTGCCCAGATTTTGGAGGACATACCACCTACCTGGCACTGTGCTAAGTACTTTGCCTGCATTTCCTTGGTAATCCTCATGTCATCCTACAAGGGAAGTACCATTTTGTCATGATTTAACAGAAGAGGATACAAAAGCTCAGAGCCTGGAGGTGACTTGCTCAAAGTCACACTGATAGTAAGTGATAAAGCGGGGATTGAAACACAGGTCTAAATTTTGAGACAATCTTTTTTTTTTTTTTTTTCTCTATTTCAATTACATAATCCTGTGCATGTTTGAGGGGGAGAGACAGGTGAGAGAGTGATATGGCAATTTGCCTGTGACCTAAGGAGGCCCTGAAATCTCCTGGGGATGAGGATGGGGGTCCTACATGAGTTGCTCAGGAAACTGGTAATGCAGCCCACACCAGAAGTCAGTGATCTCCAATGTGGAGGGCTCCAGGTCTGCCTAGCTGCTGGCCACTGGAGGCCAGTAAAAGACAGCTCCAGTGTCCTTCTAGGCTGGAGGTGGTTCTTACCTCCAGGGCTTATGGAAGAAATTTTCAGACAAAACTCTGCCTTTCCAAGCAGAAAAGTACTTTACAAAGAACATAGAGAGGTGAAGTGGGCACTTTTCAATTTTTGTCTGATTATCTAATATCTAAATGCCTTTTCTTCACTTTGGAATCCTGACTTGACCTGTTTTGTGCCCCGTCCGCCCACCACCACTGAGTCAAAGCTCAGGGCCTGGCATCCAGTATTAGTCATACTATTTGTTGCCTGAATGAATGGGGCTGAACCCTGGTCTGACTCTAAAATACATGCTTGAAAAAAGTTATTATGGAAATTTTCAAATACATACACAAAAGTAAAAAATATAGTATAATGAACCCCCAGGTATCCATCACCCAGATTCAACATCTATCATGATTTTCTATGTTAGCTTTACCTACCTCTTTTTCTTTTTCCCTTTTATGCTTTACCCCTACATGTTTCATTATGCAACTCAAAAATAGGGATATTTTTACATACAATGACGAAATTATTATCCCCCTGTCACAAAACTAACAATAATTCCCTTCAAACCATGCTCTTGAGCACTACACTGGAGTTCCTCCATTCTACTTTCTTTCCCAGTCCCCAACAGGAAGCATTTCTCAGGCATCTCCTCTTGTACCTCCTCAGAGCTGGAATTACAGTTTGATGTGTATTGGGTACTCAAAATGTGCCCTTTTAGGTAAGCAGGCGGCCAGATTCCCCTCTCCCTGTTTTATAAAGAAGAATGGAGACACAGAGCTATTAAGGGCCTTGTACAAGGTCACACAGTCAATTAGTGACTGATAAATGGGACTCAAGCACTGTGGCTGGGTCTATACAGCCCCAAATACAGTTTGCAAGGAAATTAAGTGAAGGGACTCGTGTCCTGGGGACAGTACCATGTGTTTTCTGTTGCTGTTGAAGTCATTGCACTTCACCCATCAGAACAGCCTGATTGATGGGATCAGTTGGACTCCTATGTTTGTTTTCCTCCATCTGACTGGATTGCAACAATCACCTACAGGCAGGCTGGCCACATCCATGAGTTTTTCTCTTCTTTTTTCCATGTTCCTGGAGCTGACTCGAGAGCCCTCATTTCTCCTCTCTTTCTAGGCTTGGACTAGCTCTCTGCCAAAGCAGATGACTCCCAGAGCAGCCACAGTCTGGGACAGGGCAAATGTGAGAAGCAGAAGGACTAGCTTAACTGCTTTTCTGTTCCTGCCTCCTTCTTGTTCCAAAGACTTACTTTTATGTGCTGGGCTCTCCTGAGCTTGACCTCCATGTCTAATTCTCTAGACCTCTTCCACTCCCCTGATATCCCAGCCAGAATTTTCCAAGTAAGTCTCTCAGAGCCTTGTGTTCCAAAATACAAACTAGCTAGTGGAAAGAAGGAACCATTGCTGTTGGCGAGTAGATGACTGATCAGTCTGAGTCCAACCAGGAAAATAGAAATCACTGAGTATTTATTTAAGGGAAAAGGAATTCAATGCAGGGAATTGATTACACAGGTGATGGAAAAGCTGTGATGCCAAGCAGAGGACAATGAAGCAACCTAGAGATTAGTCACGGTAGGGAGCTGCTACTGTTCCTTGGCTAGAACCTCAGGGCTGGGACACTTAGTAGAAACTTGAGTCACAGTAACCTGGTCAGCAGAGCCAGAGCCACAAAAAGAGACACAGTCACTGCTGGGGACACCACATGAAGCAGAGGTGGAGGGAGAGAGAAATACCCTGGTTTCTCTCTCCCTTTTGCTTTCTAATATCCTAACAGTGCCTTCCATTGGCCAAACCCATCAGAGCCTGGGGAACAGCCTGCAAAGGCCAACCTGCCCCAACCGCTTCCCTGCTACAAGAGCAGAGATGTGAAAAGGAAGGAATGGACTTGGGGCGCAAACAGGCCTGAACATAGCACGGGTCTCCTCCTCCCCGCCACCCCCCAAGTAACTTATTTGGATATGTTAGGGTCTATTTGGAAACAGTGCATTTACTCAACAGAATGATTCTAAAGCTGACAAGAAAGAGTTGTAAGGAAAAGGGGGTGGGTGGAGCACGAACCCGCTTCCTTGACTACCTGCAAGTCTTATCATCCAGATTCTACCCCAGTCCTCTTATTTCACTTCCTCCTGCATGCTCCATCCCTCCTCCTCCCACGCATAGGCTGACTCCAACAAAGGCAAGTCGGCCATTTTGCTTTCTGGCAGTGTGTGATGCATTCATTGGCTCCCAGGACTGTGTAAACCCAACCTTCTTGCCTGCAGGGCTTCAGCTTGGCAGCCAGGCTCTGAACTGCAATGCTGTCAGGCAGGTAAACCTGCTGGCACCACAGTCCCGAAAACATATCTCCTGATTCCTCAGGTGTTCTACAAGTTTGAATGTGTAGGTGAAGGGAGATGGCTGGGAGGGGGAAAAGAAAGACATCAAACTACTTATGTGCTTCCCCACACTTTATTTCGTTTACTCTCCACAACTCCTCAAGGCAGATGCCCTTCTGCCCATTAAAAAATAAATTTTTAAATCTTAGAATAATTTTAGATTTATAGGACAGTTGAAAAGAGAGTACAGAGAATCCCTATGTATCCTTCACTCAGTTTCTCCTGATGTTAACATCTTACAAAATCATCTTATGTCTGTTTTTACAATTGATAAACTGGGGCTCAGAGAGGTTAGTGACTTGCCCAAGGTCATAGAGCTAGGACACAGCAGAAGAAACAGGCATAAATCCAGTTGATCTTAACTGTATCACAACACCAAGTTGAATTATTTGTTTCCAACTCATTATATTAAGTCACTCTCTGAACCTTGAACCCTTCACTTCACCTCATAGTTGGGTTGTAAACATTATCAGAGAGGATTTCTCCCATAGATCCATAGTATGTTAACACTAAAAGGTACATCTAAGACCATTTAATCTAGGGAAGGCAAATAAGTTTCATTTCATTTGCCAACTTTAATTGAGCAGTAGAGACTGTTTGGAATCCAGCGCTGAGAATGATTCTAAATCTATGTCTTTGCTCATTAGGAAAAAAATGCTATGATTGATTACTGATGCCTGCCATAGATGTTGACTAGGAGAGTGGTGGAACTCGTGTTACCTATTAGCCATCTCTCAATGAATGTCTCTGCCTCATTAGTGGTACAGCTCAGAACAGAACTCAGGCTCCTGACTCATGGTCTCTTGTTCTTTCTGGTTTACAATGGACTCACAATAACAATAATAATATAATACAGTGTATCACCTAATGAGTGTCTACTCATTGCCAGGTACTCTCCTAAGCATATTCCACTTTCTGTACCTTACTTTTAATTCTCACAACAACCCTTCAAGGTAGGTACATTTATCCTCAAACTTAGAAATGCAGAAGTCTAGGCTAAGTGAATTTTTAAAACTTACCTAAGGTCCACAGTGAGCAAGTGGTAAAGCTGGAATTTAAATGTAGGCTGGTCTGGCTCCAAAGCCTAAACCTTGTGGTCTCACTTCCTGCGAACACAATGTTGAATTTGCCCTCACAGCAGGTGGAGATGACCTTGGTCCCATTGCTTTGATTAAGACTAAACTGGAGTGGAAAAAATCATTTTTGTGCTTACTAATTTTCTTAAAAAGATTTGTCCACAGGTCATTACTTAGATGGAACTGATTTCTTTGGGCTGTTTCATATTAGATGTGATAAAAATTGACATGTTAGGAGAGCTGACGTGAAAGGCGACCTGGTTCACTTACAAATAAATGATTAATATAATCTCATTGTGTGGCTAGTCCGCATTACTGATTCTCTCACTTGGGAGGCTCAGAAAAACAACGGGTCAGAGAATAAAATCCTTGCTAGAATAAGACTATAGTGTGGGATGACCATGGATGAGTCAGGGAGAATAAGAAGATAATTAACTAAGAGGGAGTTCTATGGAGTTTGAAGATAATTAAAAAATGTTCCTTCTCTATCCTAAGAATATCTGACATTATTAGCAAAGGCAATGAATAAGATAAGGGGAAAAGGTGAGTTAATTAGAATTATGAGATACAACATTTCAAAGAAATTGACAGGGATCACATTTCAAAGGAAAGACAGTCAATTCAACCGACTTCATTAGAGCAATTCAACATTGATTAGGGACATGTTATGTGTGTTGCTGTGCTCTGTGTGCTTACAGGAGCTACTGAGATGCTGTAATCTTCTTTCCTGACATTCTACTGAATAGATACCCAAGTTTTGGCAGCGCAGTGAAGAATCTCTTACACACAGATTTGGGTGCAATTTCTAAAACTGTTTCTGCAAAATAGTATTATGTGCCACTGAGTAGATAACTTGTATGCCAGATATTACTGATCCTGTCAGGCTAAATGTTCAAACAACATGGAAGCCTCAGTGATAGCCAATCCATTATTTATCTACCTATATTCACTTCAGTTGTCAAAACTATTCTAAATATAAGGAATCCCTTCCTTAGAGGCCCCAATATGGCTTTCCTTACTGTTCTGAGTCCTTTCTAATTGGTTAATGCCCATGCCATATTGGTTATCATAAATTTTGAATATCATCTTTTCTCTGCTCAGAGGTGTCGCTCAGTAATACTCTACCTCTTCTGACTCCTCCTCCAGTGTAATCTCTCACCAGTCCTCACTACGTCCTGAACTTCTGTCATGCTTTGTCCCTTAACATATGGTATTCCCTTTACTTGGAATACACTCTCTTTTCTTGTCTGCCTAACAATTGCTGCTTGTCTCGCAAATATTTTCTCTGTGAAGCTTTCTCAGTGCCCTTAGGTACCCTCAGAGCCCTCCTAAATTTATCTCTATTATAATGTTTTATATTGTATGGCAAGAGTTTGTTGGATCTTTGCCCACTTGAATGTGAGCTCCTTGAGAACAGGGACTATTTTATTTATGTCTCAGTCTCTAGGGCACAAAAGAGGGATTCAGGGCTTATGTGGTAAATGAATCAATGAATGTTCCCAGTTCTTCGTCATCTTTAGAGGCTACTTCCAGAGCTTTTAAATTTGGACTCCCTTTTCTTCCAAGAGGTGGTGAAGAGCAGGGTAGATGGACATGATATTTAATGAATTTCTTTTAAGTACCAGACATTGTGCTGAGCCAAACAATCATACATCTCAAGTCGATGTTTTTATTTTCATCCTCATTTTACAGATGAAAGTGGAAAATTCAGACCAGTCACTTGCCACATTCAGAGGAGTAACAAAGATACATAGCAAGTAGGCTGCAAAGCTAGGATTTGAACCTAGGCTCCAACACCTGCATCAGCTCCCTTGCACTGTGCACTCTTCCCTCGCTTGTGTGTATGGCGAGCAGAGTCAGCTCTGGGCAAAATGGTGAAATAAGCCAAATTTGTCTTTAGCGTCTTCAGACTCCCAGTCTGTCTCGGGGACCCGGTGCTACAGTGCCACCTACACACTGCAACACCTACTACGGCTCCTACAGCCCATCCTGCTGAGAGCGTCTCCTTCCCAACTCCTTTAGGACCTTGACCTCTGGTTTGTGTTTTCTGAAGGTAAACTGCCTTAACCTAACCTTTTCCAGAGCACATATTACATTTATCGATACCCTCCCAGAAAGCAGTCTTTAGCTTAGGAGCAGGCAGCTCCCACGGGAGGCATGTAGGTGTTTCTGTGTTGTGGTAAGGGGAAGGGGTTGCCTGGGGGCCTCTATCAAGATACACCAGGGAGGCTCCCCCTACAACCAAAAGGTGTTTGGCCCCTTTCTCAGATGGCTGAGGGCCCTGGAGTCAGATCAATAAGCATTTGAATCTTGGCTCTGCCATTCACTGATTGCGTGATTTCCCACAATTAATCTCAGTGAGCCTTTGTTTCCTCCCCTGTAAAATGGATCTAATAATAGTTCTCATCTCCTAGATGTGTTGTGATGATGACATGAGATAACACAGTTACGGTGTCCAGTACAAAATAAGTATGTAAAAATGTTAACTGTTCCCTTAAATTCATTTTTACTAGTCTTCTGCCTCACCCCCATAACCACCCAGGGCTCTCTTTGCTTCTTTGTTTCTCTTTTCCTCTTCTCACCAACAAGTATCTTTCTTCAAAGTCTCCCTTTCCTTTCCCAACTCCCTTCCTCCAGTATGCTCAACCTTTGGCAACCCTCTGTCCCACACTCTCCAGCTCAATCCCAATTCCAGATAATCTCTCTTGATATCCAACTGCATGACCTGATTTGAATGGGAAAACAGAGTGAAACAGAATCCCTTCCTCTGAGGAATGTTGCTATGGTCTCTCTTAGATCAAGAAGACAAGAGCTGACTTGGTGGCCCTACATCATAATCTGATGAGCACTAAGAAGGCTCACCTTGCCTATAAACATTTCTTTTTTGCCTATGAGTGATGCCAGAAACCGTCATGGTCGGCATACAATTCCTTTGAGTCAAATTGCAAGGTTTGTCTGTCAGGGTTGCCTTGGTAAGGCAGGGTTATTATTTATATCTGAGTGCAAATTCCTTGATCAGAGCCTTTCCTGTCAGGGAGAGGAGACGGAGGGGTTCCAGGGAGGCTACTCCCCAAGGAAGAGGAAGGCTGTGCTAGCATGGGTGGGGCATGTGAGTGTGGGAGCTCAGCTGACTGAGAGCTGTGTCCCCAGCTCCAATTTGCCTAGGGGTGGGCCCTGTGTGTTGCAACAGATGTGTGCTTTGGAGTCACCAAGGTTGGGAAGCCAGGCCTCAGAGGGAGTGGCTGGAGGCTGATCTCATCCTGAAATATGTGGGCTTGGATTCCCAGAGGGTGGAGAGGAGGACCAGTCCAGAGAGGAGGACATGCTTTTAGAGGGAGGTCTAAAGACAAAAAGAGGGCTTTAGTTATTTTTTTGAGCTTAGGTATAGGTGATGGTTGGGGGTAAGTGAAAAAAGAAAATAGTTTCTGAAAGGGGGGTGTCTCCTTCCATGATTAGGAACAGAAGAATGAGCTCAAGGACTTCCCCCTTTTCTTCAGGAAGCAAACAACTTCTGAGGGTGTGACAGGGTTCAGTGGGTGTTCCCCTTTAAGGGAGGTTAGCCCCTACGTGAAGCTGCTTGACTGGTAGAGGATAACTGGGTGTTCCCCAATCCAGATAAGCAGAAGCTCAGGTGCCCCTCCCTGTAGGCTTTTCAGCTTTCTTTATCACTAGCTAGGCAGGCCCTGCCATCCTTGGGAGTAGGTATGAGAGAGGGAGTTGGGAGGCCAGGCTTTCCCTGCCCCTGCTCTTCACAGAACACAGCTGAAAAAGGAAGGCCAGAGATGCGACACCCCCCAACCCCAGGGATTCCACCACACATTGCAAACCTCACAGAGGATGCTTATTCTACAAAATTTGTGGGCATATTCATAGGGACTATGGAGCTAAATAATTTGAAAACAATAACAAAACCCATTTACTGATTATTTGGTTGATAAAGACCTCATTCTTTCAAAGCATGTTGCTAGGAGCCACTGAAAGTGGACTTGACCTGAGGAGCAGCAAGGAGCTTCCTCCTACTGTATACATGGACACACACAGACATACACACACACACGTGCGTGCACATGCACACGCACACGTGCACATGCCCGACTCCTCCAAACATGTCCGTGATACCAGGGCAGCAGAATTGGGACACATTAGAGACATAGGCTCTGCCCGCATTCTGAAGCTCCCTGTCATTCCCAGATCCTGGTGCTGGGCCAGACTCCCCTTACCCAGACTCATAGTCTCATAGCTATCATTCCAAAAACCCAAAAGCTCTGGAAACTGAGAGCCTTTGTAAGTTTATGACAAACTCATTTGGCAGCGCAACTTGAACTGGCATGAGGTTATTTATAGTCTTTATTTTTCACACCCTGTGTGAATATTCATGTGTTTTTGCTTCAGAAATATCAATGTACGTGATTACTGGGTACTGCCTCAGACCCCACTGGAGGTGATATATATGTGCTATATACACCCTATCGCCTTTTAAAAGTCCAAAGCATTCTGAATTCCTTCAATTATACTATGCCTCCCACTGTCTTATAATGATCTGTTTGGCATGTCTCCCTCATTAGCCTGTGAACTTCTTCTCCGGTGCTCAGTACACAGTCCAGCATGGGGTGGAAGCTCGACTAATGTTTTAGGAATGAAGAACGAACAGTCTTTAGTGATTCAGGAGACTTGTTGTCATGTTCTTTCTTACATCTAAACTAAAGTACGTCATGCTACCATTCGTTTATTCTGTGCCATCAATAGCGAGGAAGAACAGTTGGTCAGGCTCCTTCATTTTTTCCCTCTTGAGGCTAAATCGTCCTTATAATCCTAATACCTTTAACCTTTTCCCCTAGATCCTCTTTTCCAATCCCTTAATCATCTTCCTTGCTGTCTTCTGAAGTCTTTACAAGTTCTTTCCTTCTGAAATTGTGGCCTAGTGCTTAGGATAGGGTTCCAAAGAGCCCGGCTATTACACATAATAGGCCTCTGGTTTCTATGGTGCTTTTCCAATCAGTTTCATTTGGCTGGGCTAAGAAGCTTTGCCTTTAAAAATACACTTGCAGGACAAACTCTAGGGGCATGAATGACTTTCTCCTGAGCATGCTGGTTGGTAATAGGAAGGGAAAACAGCACTGTCTGATCATAAGAAACTGTAATTACGAAAGCTGAAAGCAACAGGTAACACCTGCAATAGGCACCTGCATACAAAAACCACTGTTGATAATTACGGTACCTCAGCCTATTATTTTTACCTTGGGAGAACCAGCCTTGTTTGTGCGCATCATGTGCCTTTTCTCTAATAAGGTTCCTAAAGGCCATTTCTGACCACTTCCCATTAAGTTCAGGGAGTGAACCTGATTCTGTCAGGGTTGCTGCAAAATCACCGGATTAAGTTAAACTCACTAATTAAGCCTGTTAGACTTCCTGTAACTCACAATTTTTCTTGGCATAAGTAAAAACATTTGACTCAGAAGCAAAATGTATTATATTAATAACCAGGAAACAACAAAATACACATAGTAGCATTTTCGGAAGCAAATTCTGTCATCCGCATTCTGTTGAAACTGCCATTGTCATTTCTCCTAATAGCCTAAAGTGTTTACTTTTGGGGTGGAAACTATACATACTGTGATGGAGATTCAGAGATACAGTTCTGTCAGTTACATTCGAAAAATATATTCCGGTGTGCTTGTTGCTTTCCCCAAGCATGAGTCAGAGCCTTTTGTGGGGTTTTGTGCAAATGTATTTTCTAAGAGGCGCTGTTGGGATTTTGCATACAGGTCATTCTTTTTAAAAAGGTCAAATTGCAATTTTTCTATCCTTTCCTGTGTTGTTATCCCTCAGGCAAGAAGATGTAGAATGCCAAATTGCAAAGGGAGCTTGTAAAGAGGGGAATATTAAAATTGGATGACCAAGAGCTCCCAGAGAGGGCCTCAATGGCTGAAAGGAGCCCCTCCTGGGCAAGTGGGTGGCAGCATAAAGCCAAATTAACCTAGGAGGAGAAGGTATGGAACTTTTGGAGAAACGCTTTGTTTACCTCACCATCTTACCACGTCCAGCTGGCTGTTTCTCCAAGAATGTTAGTGCTCCAGAAGGGAGGGAAACCTGTCCCCATTGCTAATAGAAGAGGTTGGAATTTTCTTTCAGAGTTTCCAGATGTCCTTGGCAAATGCTAGTGATAGTCATTCTCTGTCTTTTAATGATTATAATAAGCTGCTTTTTAAGGGAACATTAACTGTGTGACAGGCTCTATGCTAAGTGTTTTATATAAGGTATCTCTATTAATCTTCACGATGATCCTTCCAAAAAGGTATTGCTATTACCCTCCATTTCCATAGGAAGAAACTGGCTCAGAGAAGATGGACAACATGGGCAAGATCACCCAGCTAGTAAGTGGAGGAGCCAGAACTTAAACCCAGATCCACCTGACACCAACACCTGGTTCTGAACCATGGTGTGCAAGTCCTTGTAAAGTCAAACAGCCCCTTTAATAAGCTCGACTATATTTTCTCTTTTACCAAATCGCAGAACATCTGGTCTGCTTAATTTTATGAGACTGTAATTACAGTAACGAAAAGGATGTTAGCTTCCTCTGAAAACCCTAGCTGAAGGGCTTTCTATTGCTTTGTTTAGAGATTTGTTCTTTTCACTCCACCTCCACCCCCTACTCCCCAAATTGGATAGTAAGTTCTTTAAGGAAGGTTCTGGAAAGTTTTTTTGTTTTTGTTTTTGTTTTTTTCCTTTAAGTTCTGGGTTACATGTGCAGAACTTGCAGTTTTGTTACTTAGGTATACGCGTGCCATGGTGGTTTGCTGCACCCATCAACCCATCACCTACATTAGATATTTCTCCTAATGTTATCTCTCCCCTAGACCCCCACACCCCACAGGCCCCTCCTTGTTTCCATGTGTTCTCATTGTTCAACTCCCACTTATGAGTGAGAACATGCGGTGTTTGGTTTTCTGATCTTGTGATAGTTTGCTGAGAATGGTGGTTTCCAGCTTCATCCATGTCCCTGCAAAGGACGTGAACTCATTCTTTTTATGGCTGCATAATATTCCATGGTGTATATGTGCCACATTTTCTTTATCCAGTCTATCATTGATGGACATTTGGGTTGGTTCCAAGTCTTTGCTATTGTGAACAGTGCTGCAGTAAACATATGTGTGCATGTGTCTTTATCGTAGAATGATTTGTAATCCTTTGCGTATATGCCCAGTAATGGGATTGTTGGGTCAAATGGTATTTCTAGTTCTAGATCCTTGAGGAATCGCCACAGTGTCTTCCACAATGGTTGAACTAATTTACACTCCCACCAACAGTGTAAAAGTGTTCTTCTTTTTGGTTCTGGAAAGTCTTATGCCCCTCTGCTTTCTATAGTTCTCATAGGGCCTGGCATACAGTGTGTACTCCATAAATATTGACTGATTGATGAATGTGTGGATGTTCCGTGCAATAGTTTTTGGGTTGTTCAACACCATTTCTTAATGCTAAGCAAATAGGTTAGAACCTTCAAGATGTCTGTTGTCTTAATCTAGCTGCTTGCACTGAGATAACTTTTTAATATCATCTCTGCACAGGAGCTGAATGCCTTCTTTGGCACCTGGATGATTGATTGTGTTTTTCTCCTTTTCCTCGGAAAGCTCTGGTATTGTGCAGATGCTGCTTTAGGTGATTAACAATGCTGCCAATTTCACCAGCCACCTTTGCAGACAATTCTTGAATTTTATAGGAAAGTGGAAACCTGTTTAAGTATAGTTTCTAGTTAATTCTGCTTCCCCATCCTGGTTTTCTCAATGCTACATAACAGATTTTCTTTGTGGAATGAGACAGAATAGAAAAAATAAAAATACATTCTTGATGGCTGAGAGAAGAGAGTCCTTAAGATTTTACCAGCTTGGTATTTCTCACTGTTGGAACTTCAACCCAGGATGCAGATTCATCCTAGTGAGCCCCACAGGAACCTCTGCTTTGGTCTAGAAGATACAGTGGAAATATATAGGATAGGACAGATAAGGTCAGCAGAAGCCAGTTTTCAGCACATACCATGTGATTGCTAGAATAATAAAGATAACAACCATTTACTAGCAGATTACTACGTGGCAGGTACTGTGTTAAGCATCTTATAGACATTCATTGTTGTTGCCCTTTTTCCAGGTGAGCAAACTGCAGCTCAGAGAGTCTAAGTGAATTTCTTTGTCTTTAAGCAGTATGAGATAGACCCTGGACTTGAACTCAGGTCCGCCTGATTCCAGAGTACATAGTCTTTTTGCTACAGTGCTTTGCAGGGAACTGTGCTGGCTTCTCAAATGGTTTGGGGCTATCTGCGTGAGGCTGACAAGAAAACTATTTAAAGGCTGGTAGAAGAGGGCCCTAACAGAAGGTCTGACTCTCATTTTCTTTCTATTTGCAGAAGATAATTATTCCCTGTTTCAATATCAGAAGGGGATCTAGTTGAAGGCAAAAGGCCACAGGGTTCTGGTGAGGCACAAGTTCAAACCTTGCTGTAGTTGGACCTGTTCTACTGACTATCAACAACCTGGGTCCATGGGTGATGATAGTGTCTGGGGACTGGAGATTGGAGGTTCAGAGTGGAAGAGCTGGCATATGCCGCAAAATGCACCCTCTTGGGATGGAGCAGGAAACTCAACTGCAGCTGTTTAGTGGGGCACCCAAAGAGAGTGGCCACAACAGATACCAATTTAGAGAAGCTCTTGACTTTGGTGAAAGCAGAGGTCCTGCCCAGCCTAGCTGAACTGAGCAGGAGTAGGTGAGGCTTAGGAATCCTACCAGGTGCTAGTAGCAAGGATGGGACTCTAGTCCTTGGAGGCAAGGGTGAAGGAGTTCGGAGCCTGGGAAGAACCAGACAAAACCCCAGTCCCACTGAAACTGAATGACTAGACTGGTGGCGCTCAACTGAGACAATACTGCCCCCTAGGGGACTTTTGGAAAATGCAAGAGGATATTCAGAGGACTGGAAATGGGGATGCTAGATGTTCTCAAAATGCCCACAACAGACTTGCAAAATGAAAAATAGTGTAGCATCCCGAATGATTTTTGAATGTTCTGCTGGACTTCTATGGAGCTGAAATCTGCTTTTCTAATTATCTAAACTTTTACTATAAATGTTTTATACCTAAGTACAAAGAGTTTTGCTTCCCCCGCCCCGACCTGACAGTTTTAATGAACTATTCTGTAAAAATATGGAATATTACACGGTTACAGAGGTTCACACAGACTCATTCATTCACCATTTCAGGAAATCGTGTCAACAGTTGTGATGTTGCTTTTGGAATTGATCAATACAGCATATCAGTTTATGTCTATAACTGTTGCATTCATGGGGATTCTATATAAAGGCACAAGCTTCTGACCACTTCATTTAATCTTTCAATGTAGTCCTGTGTGAGCATTTACATAATTAAATACATAGTGTTTTATTATGGATTGCTTTATTTTCTCTTTATATGGCAGGACATATATCTATCTTTTTGAACTTATGAGTGTAGGTAGATTATAGTACCTAGAAATTTAATTTCAGGATAGTAAAGGGGTGAAGCAAAAGCAGATTTATTATAAAAAAGAGGATGTTAAGTCTGATAAGGTTGAACACCACTGTGCTAGCCTGATGGCTTCGTGAGGGTCAGGACCATGTCTGTTTTGCTTCCGTTTGGCCTAATTAACTGAGGTGCTTATAAATAATGAATAATGAATGTGTATGCAAGCACACAGCTGGAGTCAGGCATGTAGGTCAGCATAGTCGGGGTGTATAACACTGGCAGGAGATGGGGACTTTTGATCACCAAAAGAGGGCAGGATCCCAGTTATCAGAAGAGAAACTGTAGTTCAGAGTTTGCCTCAAAGCTAGAGCGTCCTAATGTCAAGGCCCAGGGCTTCTTACAGTCCTCTTATCTCGAGACATGCTGGAGCCAAGGGACTGACGTCAGATGGTCCCAGTGGTGAAGAGTTGTGTTTACATTCTCACTTGCTGGTATCAATCATAGGGGCCCAAAGACCTCACTGCCTAAAAAGAGGGCTGTTTTCCAGCTTGGCTGTACCTCTTTGCATTGTTTTGTCTGGCCAAGACAGAGAGGATACCAGGGAAAATGAGGCTCGAGTATTGTATGTATAATCTGTCAATGCCCTCCATGCTCCCATTAAGATCTCAGGCTGTTTTGGCCTTCAGGCAGATCCAGCCCCCTTATTTTTCTGTTGTTGCTGCTGCTGTTGTTGTTTTTTTTTTTTTTCCACTCCCCTGATCCCATCAATAATATGTGTACTCCTTCCTTCTGGGTCCTGTCCTCAAAGGTAACTGCTAAATATCTGACAAATGAATCGCTAAAGCCTTCAGGGCTCCTGATGAGAGAATGGGCTCCCACTTAGCATGAAGGGCAGGGGGCAGCACCTCACTTAGAGATATGATGCATAAGTACAGAGGGAGGTATTGAACCACCTGTTGTCAGGAGCAGAAGGGACCCTGAGGTCATCTGGTTCACTAGATCCCAAACCTGGCTGTACAATGGAATTACCAGGAATGCTGTTGAAATACAGATACAGTGTGGCTCCTAATCCTCAGAGTCTGATTCAGTAAGTCTGAGATGAGGACTTGAATTATCTGCATATTATTAACAGTATCACTGGTGATTTCGATGAGGAACCTAGTTAGGGAAACCACTCAAACTGACTTCCTCATTTTATGAGTAGCCAGTTGAGTCACCGAAGGGATGATGACTTGCCCCGGGTCACATAGCAAGTCATGGCAGAATTGGAAATGGAACTCGGAGTTTTTTCTCCGCTGTATTGGTGGTGGGACGATCTGACATTATTAGTGTGGGAAGAAGGACCTTAAATTTCACTGTACAAGCTGCTGCTCACTCTGCCTAGAGGTAGAGGACAGAGGGCATCTTAAAGGTTGTTTCTCCTTATAATAAGCAGTACATTTACTTCAGAGTTTGGAAGTGAATCAACAAAATACCCATCAAGATTAGTAGGACAAGAAGAACTCGCCAATATCTTTGACGATGTCTATCCATAAAAAGCCAAGTGAAATAATGGAGGTAATTATCCACCTATTTTGTTCGAACAGTTTGACCGAAAAATCTCCTGGTAACTGAGGGAAAATAGAAGCTTTTAAAAATTGTTGTCTTAAGTAGCCTGAATGTCATCAACTCCCACTTCACTTTTCTTTTTCTGTGGAGATGCTCTCCCCGATGCCTGTCTCCTGGGGGTAGCAGCTTTCCACAGACAAAATGTCCACAGCTTTGGGAAGTATGGAGGGAGAAGGGAAATATTAAGTGAAATGGGATGTCAGGTCAAGCTGCGTTGGTTTTGATGTAGTCACCTGTCCTTTCAAGATAATCTTTTGGATCCTAGATCTGTTGTAGCTGGGGCCTTGGGACAAGTCCCGGCAGCCTCCAAGCCACAAGCTTATCATTTTGGCATAATTCAAGGCAGCCTCCTTGAAAGGCTCCACGATGGCAGCTGCTCCATTAGCAACTGGATGAAAGCAATGCCAAATCTCTTTATTTAAAATTAGACACTTCCTATTTTGGTTCCTAAATGGCAAATTTATCTGCTCTCTGCCTCCAGTCTTCTGTGTCCAAAGCTGCCTTAATGTGAGGTATTTCAGCAGCAATCAGCAAGTGTCTGCCTATTTATAAGCAACAGAGCTGCCATGGGTCACTGCACTTGTATCTCTGAGCAAGAGAAGTCAGGGGGTCCATTGGAAAGGAAAAATGCTGTGGCCTCCGGCAGTGAACCTTGGCGTGGGTCAGGGAAGACAGTTCAAGTGCACCAGAGAATGGAGCTGTAATGAGTTCAATTGTGTATCACTGGCATGGAAGTCAGCAGTCCCAATATCTAGGAAGAGTTTGGTCACCACTAATTTGCTACATGACCCTGGGCAAGAGTTGCCCCTTCTTGGGCCTCAGCCTCAACATTTCTGGGGAAAAGGATGCACAATTTAATGCATGGTGCCATTTACTGTGACAACCAGCCTGCCATCAAAATATAAAGCTGAATCTTTATCTCACTCCTTATTCCAAAATATAATCCAATTAGGTCAGATTTAGATGTTAAAAAGAGAACCATTAAAAGATTAGAAGAAGGCATAAGAGAATATTGAGGTAGGGAGTCTTTGCAAAGCAACAAGAAACTGAATGATAGATTTGATTATGCAAAATTTTAACAACTTGAGTATGGTGAAAGATATCTCATGCAAAGTGGAAAAACAACATATAAACCAGGATAAAGTCACAACATAGAAGGAAGACAATGGTTTATTATTCAGAATACTCCAACAGCTCCATTGTAAGAGGTGTGTTATTTTCTTTACAGTACTTACCATGATTTGCAATGACATGATTTAGCTATTTGCTTTTCTATTATTTCCTCTGCTTACATGTTAGCTTCATGAAAGCTCAGGCTTTGCTAACTCACTATTATATTTCTAGTGCTAGACTGGTGCCTGGCATACAGTAGGTACTCAGTAAATACTTGTTGAAGGAATGAATAAATGAGCTTCTATAGATCAGTGAGAAAATGATGAACAATTCACTAGCAAAATGCTCAAAGAATAATGAACAGGCAATTCACAGAGGAAACCCAAAGGGCCTATGGCCTATTAAAAGGAATTCCAATCAGTAATAATTAAGAAATGCAAATTAAAACAATATTGAGATGATTGAGATGTCAGTTTTTACCTCTCAAATTGGCAAACATTTAAAAGGTCACGAAAACCCAGGGTTTGTGAGAATGTGGTGAAACAGGCACACTCATTCACTCTTGATGCACACCTGGAGGACAACTGGAAATGTTCTTTGAGTCAGCAAGTCCTCTCTTAGGAGTTTATCTTTGCAAAATGCTCCATGTATAAGGATGTTCATTTAAACATTATTTGTAAATAGGAACAAATTGAAAAAACTAAATGACCTCGGTGAAGGACTGGTTAAATCATCTATAATACATCCCAATAATGACATACTAAGCATTACTATGCTAATGATTAAGAGTTTGAGCCTTGGTTAGACTGCCTAGGTTTGACTTCCTCCTCTAGCTTTTATGAGCTATGCGACCTCGACCAAGTTTCTAACCTCTCTGTGCCTTTTCTCATCTGTAAAATGGGAAAAATAACCATTCATGAAGTTGTGAAGAGTAAATAAGATAATTCATGTGAAATATTCAGATAGGACCTGGCACAGAGCATTTAATAATTGCTATATTATATTTCAACTACTAGTATAATGACGACAATGATGATGTAGCCCCAAATAAAGACAAGCAAGGTCTTTAAATACTGATGTGCAATGACATCTCCAATATAGTATTGTGATAAAAGCAAGTTGCAGAAGAGTAAGTATAGTAGGATCTGATTTTTGTTAAGGGTATTATATGTTACACATACAGGAAAAGACTGGAAGGATAGACAGACTGTCAACACTGCGGAGTAGAATAGGAGAGGTAGATTTTCCCTTGAGCAATAATTAGAGTTGTTTGAAACAAGCATGTGTTACTTTTATAATAAACAAAAGATGTAAAGGGGAAAAAAAGCTCCATTTGGAATTCCGAGGACAGTTAATCCCACCAGGCTTCACATCCCCCAGTTCTTGGCCACAGCCCAAACGTTAAGCCTCCTTGCTCGTCATCTGTCCTCTCCCATACCATCCTCATACTGCTCAGTGCTCCCATCCCCGCCACCCCGACTCATCCACCTCCCCACTACCACCCTCTCTCACTCTTCTCAGTACCCTCTGGAAGCCTCCACCTTGCAGTAAACAATTCCCCCTGCACCCTGGATAAATTTTACAGAACACTATTGTCTACCTCCGGGCCTGAAGTGCTGAAACCTGAGTCTCCACGGTGGATCTCACAGCTTTGCCACCAGCGCCCTCTAGTGGACACTGTTCACACTCCCACAATACAGGCACCCTAGGGCTAGGAGGTGGGATCTGTGCTCTAGCTTCCCCTGTTTGCTTCCAGGCTGTTAGTCCTCCGTCCTCAGCCAAGAACTCCTCCTTCTCATGCCATCTGGGTACTTCTCTCCTCGTTGACGCTTCTTTATAACCATCCCCTCCTGGTCAGCCCCCCTTCCCCACATTCAAAGAAGAGTTCGACATCTGGCTCACTGTCTTCTTCTCCACCCCAAGTCCTGACATCATTCTGGGTGAGTTGGACATCGTGATCCATGTACAGGACACACTCTCATCCTAGCCTTACCATGCTTCATCATCAGTCAGAACCCCCTACCATCTACACCTTGCTGGCTGGCCTCAACACTCTTCTTTTTACCTCAGGAGGCTCTCCAGGTTTCTGAGCCCCCTCCATTCATTTCTTCCATCCCATCAGCCCCTTTCACCTTACTACCTTCCCTCTCCATCCTCCAAAATGATGATGATAAGAATAACAACGAATATGTATATGCCAGGCATATACTACCCATCTTATGACATCATTTCAATAATCTCATGTTATCCTCACAATAACTTTATGAGGAAGGTACTCTTGTGGTTTTCCTTTTAATGAGGTGACTGAGGCTCAGAGAGGTTGAATGACTTACCCAAAGTCACACAGCAGAGATGAGATTTGAAGTAAGGTCTGTTTGCTTTCAGAATCTTGTGTATATCCCCAACTCCCTTGCCCTGTGTCTTTCTGCTGCATCCATGAGGCAAAATCCCAAGTCTGGATAAATTTAACTGACAGTTTCCTCCTCTGTGCTTATGCCCAGATGGAGGAACATTGCTGGAGAAAATCCCATCACTTTGTTGGTTAGTCCCACCAGAAAGTCATAGTTTCCAACCTCAGCGGGGCCCCTCGACTCAGCTAAACAATCCTTCTAACTAACTGTCCTGACAATAGCACTTGCAAACTTTCTCCATAGCCCTCTGGAGTCAGACTGTCTGAGTTAGAGTCTGCCTTGGCCACATCCATGCTCCATACCATGCCAGCCTTTAAGAAAGGGTGAAGTGGAGGAAAAAGGATGAGGGGAAAGGGGAAGTGACATGTATTGAGTGTCTTCTAGGTACCAGCCACTGTGCCAGGTGCTTTGCATGCAGTATTTCATTTAATCCTGCCAGCAGCTCTGCAAGGTCAATACTCCTGTTATTTTTGCTTTACAGAGGAGGAAGCTGAGGCACAGACAGGTTAAGTCACTCACTAACGTGACACAATTTGTACGTGGAGAAGCCATCTCATTCGTTTAGACCTTCCTGATCTTGATGAATTATTGTGACAAGCTGCTAAATGGCTCCACTGTTACCTATCTCACGGCCTACAATCTACCTTCCATTCTGTTGCTGGGACAATCTTTCTAAAATGCACACTTGACTGTGCTACTACTCTGCTTAAAGTCCTTCCAGAGCTTCCCCTCAGTCTTCAGAATGAAACAGAAACCTTTGATCTTAATGATTTGGCCCTCTCCTTCCTTTCTCACTGCATCCACTACCACTTGCCCATGCAGTCACACAGAAATATTTTTGGTCACCTGATGACACCTTGCTTTCTTCTGAAGAAAGAAAAAAGCATATATATATATATGTTCTGCCTCCCCATCCTCCACACCCTTTCCTGTGCACCTTAAATGCTCCTCTTGTGTGCTTTCTCAGCATTCATGTTTATCTCAGTGTGTTATAATTTCCTGCTGTCTTGTCTGTTTCCCCCATTAAACTGGAAGCAGCTTGAGAACTGGGATTGTGCCTTAGTCATCTCTGCACTCCCCAGGGCCGTAGCACCAGAGCCATGGTTAAATCTATGTTAGCTGAATGACTGAATGAATGAATGAATGGAGTGAATGAGAGAAGAAAAAGCTCTCACTTGGAAAGTTTAGTGACATGAGCTGTATGGTATCTGATTCTTGGCTGAAGCTGCTGCAGTTTTTCCCTATGACTACAGTGCTATAAAAATATGTCTGCACGTGGATAAAGACTGGAAGAGAACTTTCCACACAAAATTAAGAGTTGTGTTAGAGTGGTGAGTGATGGATGCTGTTTTCCCCATTTTCAAAATGTTCTTTAGTACTGCTTTTGGATTGTTTTGGCAATGTAGCAGACATTGTAGAAATGGAATCTGGGGCTCCCATGGAGGAACCGACAACCAATATGTATTGATGTCCAATGTACTCTGCTGGGTTCTGGGTGCCGTGGGGAGACGGGTGGGTAAAGGCGACTCATTCTGACTCAGGTTTGCATGGTCAGGTATCTTGCCAATTAGGTTGGATTTGCTGGAATAAAATGAGAACTTTCAAGAATTTTCCAAGCTCCTGGGTTGAGGTATTTATTTTCTCCCAAAGCTGGGCCGCAAACAAAGATGGCTTTTGTTTGCAGTAAAATACTCATTCCTTCAATTTTGTCCTGCAAAGTGACTTCTACAGCTTTGGGAGTCAGGTTTGCTGAGTGGGGAAACTGATTGTCCATATTTCGGTGGTTTAGAAATGACCAAAAATGTTTGCCTTTTCTGGCTCTTGAATAAAATGTTTAGGAATTACATTGGCAAAATGATGAAATTGTTCCTTTACTGCTGCAAGATTTCCGAAACTATATATTGTGTGTTAACTCAGAAGAGGCAAAAAATGGGAAGCAAACTCAGATGATGAATACTCTGCCTTAATTGGGTGCTTACTCACTCTGCCGTGGCAAGGCACTGTGTTCTGGACTTTGGAAATATCTCATTTAAAACTCTCAACAGCCTGTGGGGAAGGGACTGTTATTGTTCTCATGGTAGAGATGGTCAAACTGAGTTTCATAGAGGCTCAACTCTGAAATCATAAGACTAAGATTTGAAGCCAAGTTCAGCTGGTTCCATGGGCATGTGCTAATCATTTGGCAACAGTGCCTCTAGACTAGTCTGGCTACAAAGGGACAGAGGTATGTATTTATTTTGACTTAACGAACAGTTGTTTAGTGTTTACCATGTCCTGGGCACATGATAACTGCTTTACAAATGTTAGATTATTTACTCCTCATAGACAACCCTGTGAGGAGGTACTATTATTAATATCATATGACAGGTGAGAAAATGGGGGCACAGGGGTGTTAAATCACTTGCCTGGGGTCAGTCAGGCTAGCATGTGACAAAGCCAGAGTTACAATCCAAGTGGCCATGTTCAGGTGTGTGGCCCATTACCTTGACTCTGTGCTGGTTAGCATGCTACCCCCTGTGCCCTGTCTACATAGCTGTGGCTCAGAAACACTGAAGACATGGGCCTCTTTTTGTGGTTTTGTAACATATTTGTACTTTTTAAAGTATTGTCCACCATTAAAGCTCTACGTTCTGCTTCTAAGGGTCCTGTGGGGTTGGTGGGAAGAGCGAATACATACTCTGTCCTTCTATAGCAAGACTATCTTAGAGGCAAGGTTGCCCAGTGGTTAAAGCATGCCCATGGTGCCTGCTGAACTCACCTTCAAATCCTGGCCTCATTATTTCAGAGCTGAACCTCTCTGAACGTCTGTATCACTATCTTTGCTAAAGGAAGAGGAAGCTTTCTCCCGATATCTTCATTTACTTCCAGTTTTTGGTTTTGTGGGGAGAGCTGGGTTTCCTCCACAGCTAGGCGCTGGTGGCGAAGGGCTTTTGGACTGTCACCACTTTTCATTCAACAGATACTTCAGGATAGCACCCTTCAAAGGCAGTCTGTTTGGGGTCACCAGGAACAGACAGAGTGCTCTTCCCTACTGAGCTCATCCCACCTAGTCCCATCTATCCTTCCCTACTCTGAGTCCCTCCTCTCAGCACTGCCTCATTCCCCAGAGCCAGGCCTAGACAATGGTGGCTGCTCAGCTTGGAGGGAGGGGGGATGAAGAGGCAGCAGGCCCAACCCACCAGCTTGAAAGCTTCATTTGACAGGGGAGGAGGCACATCTGGTTTGGGTTTTCAATTCAATTCAACAATGATTTATTGTGAGTCTGCCAGCTGCAGAGGTTCTGGGCTAGGCTAGGCAGCAAGAGATGCAAAGATAAGTAAAATACTGTCTGTACCCTTAAAGGAGTTTTCTAGGTTGTAGAGGTGTGTAGACCCAAATGAGCATTTTTTTTTAATGTGATAAGCCCTGTGCTTAGTAGTTTGCCTTGCCTACATTATTATGTCTTTGCATCTTCCCAGCAGGTTTTGTGATGGAGGTGGGTAAACTATTATCCCTTCATTTGACACACATGAGGAAACAGAGCCTCAGAGAGGAAGAGACTGGCCCAAGGTCACATGGTTAAGAAGTGACCAAAGCAGTCCTGGAACTATTACATTCTTCTGCTTCTCAGAGATGATGAAGATGATGATGATGACAAAAAACACTTACTGAGCTCTGGAGGCCAAGTCTTGAGCTATGTGGGCTGCAGATATTATTTTATTGGCAACTTCCAACATCCCATTGAGGCTGATGTTGTTATCCCTTTTTCTAGAAGAGAAAATGGAGGTAGCCTTGGGAAGTGATGGAGTTGGAATTTGAAACCAGGTCATTCCAGTCCACCAGCCTGTACCATAAAAGAGGTAGACACGGGGTGGTATGTTCAGGGGCAAGAACAATGAATTGTGCCTGGAAAGGCTTCATGCCAGAGATGGCATTTACATTTGGCCTTGAAGGGTGAGATGGGGTTATGCTTGGTACAGTTGGGAGAGAGGGTATCCCAGTTAGAAGGGATAATCTGAGCAAAGAACCCAAAGAGATGACTTGTGGAGCATTTTGATTGAGAGGTTGTAGGTTCATCCAGCATGCAGGCTGGGGACTCTGGGTGTAGAGGAACAATATGAAGGAAACCAGAGATACACCTGATGGTCTTCCACATTTTTGTCAAGTTGAGGTTCTTATTAAGAGCAGGTACTCTGCCCCAAAGGCTTTTCAAATGATACTATCTTGCAACCCATGAGCAAACACCCTCGAGACTCTCACTGTGTAAATACTACTGTGCTGAGAGCTGCAGTGAATACAAAAGAAAACAACTCAATTCCTCAAGTGTGTGCCGAAGGCCCCCGTGTGGTTGAGGAGGCAAGATACACACAATCAGGAAAAGCAGCAGCTAGCACAGGCAGCTTGCGATGAGGGCCAAATGAGTTTTCCCAGCCTCAGATTTCAAGGAACATGAACGAGAGGAAGGCAGGCAAGCTTAAGGCCGGGTGGGGCAATCAGTGTAGCTGGCGTCAAGGGCTCTGGCGAGGCCTCCCTTCCCCAAACTGCCTCGGTCCCCAACCATGTCTTGACCTCCCAGAGTTTGTTAGGGAAGATGGGACCTTATGGGATGAGAGACAGCCCATGGGAGCTGGGAAACCGAGCCGAATACCTGATATTCCTGATCCTCCAATTTTCTACACTTAGTCTCATTTCCTGGCAGCTCCTCCAGCTGCTGAATTGTATGTGTATGTGTGAGCCGTATTTTAAATTAAGCAGTGAGTTCTTTCAGCTCATCATAAACATGCTAAAAAGCTTCAGCCACGGCCTGAGCCCACCCCCGCTCTTTATACACACAGGCAGCAGCTGGGGCCACTCGACCCCACACTCTAATGTGCATTGCCTATGACTCACCAACAAAAACGACTGTATGTTTCAGTCTCCCTGGGTAGCTGATTCCTAGTTGTGGTGGGAAATCTCAGTCCGATTTGGAAGGCAAAGGGCCTCAGCCCCGCCCTACCGACTGTGAATTCTACAACATATGGAGCGCCTACCTTGTGCAAGGCATTGTGGGTAAGTCCATTCATCTCTCTGGGCTTTCCATTTCCTCAGCTTCAAAATGCATGTACTAATCCTGCTGGCTTTACCTCCCTCCCAGGGCTGTGTATCTTAGCCACACTGGTCTTTCCATTTCTGGAGCATTCTCAAAGTCTTTTCCTGCCCCAGGGCCTTTGCATGTGCTCCTGCCTGGACTGCCCTTCCTCTTGCTTTTGGCATGGGAGGCTCCTTCCTAACCTTTCAGTCTCAGCTTAATGTTACCTCCTGAGATGAGCCTTCTCTGACCACCCGCAGTTAGATGCCTCCTGTTCCTCCCTTACATGTATTTTATTAGCAATGCTTCCTTAACCCCACTTACTGCTCTGGGTAATTATGTCTATTTATATTTGTCTTTTTATGGTATGTCTCTCTCACTGGAATGTAAGCTCCAAGAGGACAGGGACCTTGTCTGTGTCACTCAGCAATGTGTCCCTCTCCTCTAGAGTGGTGCTTGGCACATAGTAGGCTGACATAAGCAAAACCATCTGGAAAATATTTTCTTCCTGAGGTTCTTGCCAGACATATGGTTGCTGAGGGAAAAATTATGGCAGAACTGTGTCATTCCATAGGAAAAAAATCAGGCTAAAAGGGAAGAGTTTGTTGAAAACAGTTCTGTTTTAGAAACCAGTCCTTTGAGTCTCATCGCCAGACACAGTCTTATGAAATTAAACAAAGAAATAAAAAGCATAAAAGCTAAGTTTTTATTGGGTATTTACTATGTGCCAGGAACTGTTCTAAGTGTTCTACACAGATTATCTCATTTAATCCTCATAATAACCCAATGACGTCATCTCTATTATTAGCTCCATTTAACAGATGAAGGAATTGAGGCTCTGGGATGTTAAGTAAAGTGCCCAAGGTCACACAGCTAGCAAGAGGCAGGACCAAAAGTTGAACCCAAGGCAGTCTGAGTCCAAGTCCACAAACTAAATCATCTCACCTGCAGCCCCTACTTCATGTTACCCTACACCTCCCACGCCACCCCCAGGCACCATTCTACTACAGCACTGGCCACATTGCAGAACAGGGGTTTGTTTACTTGTCTGTCCTTCCTATGAGGAGATTCTCAAGTGCAGAGACTGGATCTTCTCCATTTTTGCTTCCCCTGTGCCTGGAAGAGAGCTTGTTCTGGAATAGCTACCAAGGAATATTCGTTGAATGAGCAAATTAGTGAGGGAGTAAGTGGATCCATATTCCTCAATAATTTTCAGGCTTCAGGCTTATGGACTCATGTGTATTTCCCTGGTCAAGCATAACACTGGGCACAAGGGTATTCTGGTGCAAGAGGTCCCTCTCACCACAGGGTACAAGGAGGACTAGCTCTGACTGGGAAAACCAAAGCAGTGTTCCACGGAGCAAGGCGCTTGATCCCAAAGGTTTCATTTTGTCATCAGTCTAAAAAGTAGCTGGACCTGTTTAGGACTTAAACAAACTTTCAGTGTTCCAAGCCCATCTCAAATCCTTTGCAGAATGAGGCAGGGTGTGGGGAGGTGGTGGTGGGGCAGTTATAAATAAACAAATACCCACAAACCGGCTGGTTTTTTAAACAGAATTTGCTTCAGTCATTGCTGCACCACATTTTCCCAACTGGCCTCCGTCGTGAGAACAAGTGGGAACTTTCATACTGAATGGCTTTATTTTTATTCCGACCAGATGAATGGCAGGAGTTTTGGCTCGGGAAGCAGGTTTCCGATCCTCAGCACACAGTTTGCTGCCCTACTGTGCCCCGTCCATCACACACAGCGCCCTGCACAACATACCCAGTCATTGCATCTGCTGCCTCAGCCCTTGAAAATAATTGGGTCATTGTTTTATTACACCAGCAAGAGAGCTGCAAGCCTGTTAGGATTATGTCATTGATATTTGCGTGAAAAGGCAATCATGATATGCTGGTCATTTAACACAGCTGGGAATGCAATTGTGTTGTCATTGTTTAAGGTTCTCATCCAGCCCCTCTGACTTTGTTGCACAGCCCAGCCAGTGTAAATGGATCGCTCTGATGTATGTCACCTTTAAAATGCTTTCTAGCCCTTCAAGGGACCAAGCAGGATTTAACTCTTTTCATGCACTTGGACTTTGCTGCTTGTAGGCACAGCAGTCTGAAGGTGAGAGATGCTTGCTTTTCATGCGTGTGGGAGTTGTGCACCCTAGTGGCAGGATGCTGCAATACAGTGTCATTTGTTCACTAACTGCTGATCAGAGCCAAGGACAATTTTGGCTCAAGAACAAATGAGACCTAATGTCTGTGAGGGAAGACTATGTAGATAAGCCACGGGTCAGAGTTGTGTTGCGACTTGTGTTGTGTGCTAGTTTCAGTGGGACTTGTGCTTTCATTGCAATTGTCACTATGCTCAAGCAGGGGTCTCTGCTAAGTAAATTCAAGCATATTTGCATTTATCGACAGGTATTACTGATGGCAGAAAATCTTATTTCCACATAAGGCAATGAGTAACATTGATTATAGAAGTGTAAACAAAGCTCAAATTCATGCGCCATTGCAACTCATCGATCCTCTTCTACTGGCACACTAGCCTGAGTTTTATGGCATATGGCCATTAAAGTATTGTTCAGAGGAATCTGTTGCAGACACCTGTTCATCCCTCTTCTGGTCCCGGTCCTTGCCAAACCAGCTCTGTGCCTTTGCCAACCACCTTGAGGTATGACAGGAAAAGTTGACTCAATAAGGCAGTCAGCTGAAGGGATGGAGCGGCTTAGATGCAAATCACCAAATCCCAGTGGCCATGGCTATAAGGAACACAGATTCCTGAAGTTTTCTTGGCAACTAGCTCCAACTGCTTTGCCTTCTTGGTGCTTTGGTATTTGTGTTGTTCTAAGTTCCCAGTTTTGATCTGTTTTTGCCTTATGGCTGCAGCTTCCCTTTCTGGAAAATGGGGCTCTTGCTGGGATCAAATGAGAGAACACACCCAGACTTGGCATAGTGCCTGGCACAGAGTAAGTGCTCAACAAATCGTACCTGTCATCTCTTTTTCCCTGTCCAGGTTTCTTCTGGTTCTGTTCTCTGTACCTCCAGTATTGGCCCAGAACCAGGACGTCTTCCCTCCCCTGACTGGCAAGTCAGATTACCTGGCCCTCAGACAAGCTGGGCTCCCTTTTTTGGCAGCCTTTTGTTGTCCTTACCTGTTGCCATGTGCCACTCACTGTAACCACAGGCAGACCTCTGCCAGTTGCTGACATTAACCTATTGAATCCTGGCAGAGAAGAATGAGTTTGCAGATTGGAATTTGCACGTCTGGGCCAGATACGAGACCAGGAGGCAAGGCCATATTTGCCTGTCCTCCCCACTTGTGAGCAAATCACCCACATTCTGGTTAAAACCAGATGTTTCACACCCATGACTGCAATGCCACACATCAAACAGTTGCTCACAAAGAACACAAAGTGGTTTTCACCTCAGAAATGTAACCTGCTGGTCACTTCTCCAATCTCCTAGCAGCAACTACCATGCCTGGGTATTTTCCCCTTAAAAATGACAACCGTGTTGGGTCTCTTGTAGGGACTTTAATTTGGAAGCCCTGGGAGAACTTATATGCTCTTTCCAAGAGGGTCTCTGATGGCTTTAATTCACATGGAGTTAATATATTGGAAAAGATAAGAGATCTTCCCCAAACTCACTTGCTCCTTGAAAATGCTATTCAGTTGCCTTGGCGAACAGCCAATCCAAACATTAAAAAAGAGGTAGAGAATGCAGGAATCCTAAATGCTATTCTCAGTGCATGTCCAAACAAGAACTGGGGGCTGAGGGGCAAAGAACAGAAAGAGGAGAAAAGACAGCTTTTGTAGCCTAGGCCATGAGTTGATCCCACCCCATCATGTCCTGTACCCTCCACGCTCATAAAGAAGAAAGAGGAGGCTGGGCACGGTGTCTCATGCCTGTAATCCCAGCACTTTGGGTGGCCAAGGCAGGCGGATCACCTGAGGTCAGGTGTTGGAGACCAGCCTGGCCAACATGGCGAAACCCTGACCCTACTAAAAATACAAAAATTAGCTGGGCGTGGTAGCACATGCCTGTAATCCCAGCTCCTTGGGAGGCGGAAGCAGGGGAATTGCTTGAACCTGGGGAGGCAGAGGTTGCAGTGAGCTGAGATTGTGCCATTGCACTCCAGCATAGGCAACAGAGTGAGACTTGGTCTCAAAAACAAACAAACAAAAAAAAAAACAAAAAACAAAAAACAAAAAAAAAACCCAAAAAACAAAAAACAGAAAAAGAAAGAGGAAGAAGACAAAGACAATGACGAAGATGAAGACGAAGATGAAGACGAAGGAAGAAGAAGAAGAAGAAGAAGAAGGAGGAGGAGGAGGAGAGGAGAAGACAAGAGAAGAGAAGAGAGAAGGGAGAAGGGAGAAGAGAGGAGAAGGAGAAGATGTGGTGGCATCATGACTTTTCTGCTAGGGTTAATTGCTCAGCCTGAGAGGCTCTCCAGGCTGGCAGGCCACACTAGAGCCAAGAGTGAAGGGTCCATTCAGTAAGGTCACTGCCATAATCAGTTCTCAACCACTTTAACTCAGTTTTTCTGTTGCTGCTTTGTTGGTTAGTGGTGTGTTTGTTTCTACCCATTTGGGAGAAGGGTAGGAAAGGAACTAAGCTGATCAACTATTCCACATGTGTCAGGCCCTGTATTTGTCTTTTCAAACACTTATTCACACTCTGAGGGACTCACTCAGGTCCAGCAACTGTGTGGCTGTGAAACAGGAGTTTCTCTCTATGCATTCACTGGGAATGGTTTGTACTGATCATGCTATTTTTCCAGTGCTTTCAATGTTAGATGTTGCATGGTAAGAAACAGGTGGTTAAGTATTGAGACAGTTCTTATTTGGAATTGTCTCTTCCTCCTTCTCCTCTCAGGCAGATGCTAAAGGATGTCTGTAGTTTTTTTTTTTTTTTTTTTTTTATGGCATTTTGCTAAAGATACACTTTCATTAATTCATCAAATAGCTTTTTTGAGACATTATTATGAGTGAGGTGTTGTGCTATGACATGCTTTATATACCATATCTTATTTCATCCTCACCACAAAGCTGTGAGGTAGGTACTATCATTATCTTAATTTTACAGTCAAGAGACTGAGGCTCAGGAAACATAATGCAAAGTCACACTCAGTTAATAAGTTGAAAGCTAGGATTCAAACCCAGGTTTATCTGACTCACTTACACTATACTTCCTCCACATAGCACACTGTGGGCCTGTCACAGCTCTTGAGGACAAAATTCATTCTTAGAAAAGTTTCCTTACTCCACTTTTTGTTGATAGTTACTACTGCTGCTGTCGCTGCTGCTACTACTATTACTACTACTGCTACTGTTTCTCCTCCTCTATTTATCCAGAACTGCATTTTTCCAGCACTCCTAGGTTCTTTGAACCCAGCTACCAGTTATAGAATTTAAACCCAGGCCTGCATGAGTCCATTGCACCCATTCTGCTTTTCTGCACTGCTTGTAATGTAACACAGGAGGTATGGGACATCCATAAGTCAGGTAGGTAATTGACTGCAAGCTTAACATTCACTCACCAATCATTTATTGAGCACATATTTGATGAGCAGCCTATGGATCCTGCCCTGGAGTTGTTCATAAGAACTTCCAGGCAGACAACTATGGGATGAATACATTTGAATTTATTAAATCTACATGCAAAAAACCATGCATGTAATTATAAATAGTATATCAGAATATGTGTAAATGGGGTTCTGTAAAAGGTTTGAAAGAGGCAGGCCTGGTTTAGTAGTGAGAACAAGGAGCAACAAGGCTCTGCCACCAAATAACAACATGAGTGTTGTCCCCTTAATCTCTCTGGGCTTCTGTTTCCAGATCAAGGACCTCAAAATAATAGTCATAGTCACCATTTATTGAGTACTTGACTGTTAACCAGGCAGTATGCTAGGTGGTTTTCATTTAGTCTTGACAACCAGTATTGTCACTTTCTCTTTTCTACAGCTGAGGCTCAGAGACATTAGGTAATGTCTAGGTCACACAGCTCTTCAGTGACCAGTTGTTTCTATGTCAGAATCCTCTTATAATCACTGAGTTGTATCACCTCCCTTGCCTCCTGACCCAACTCCCAAGTCAAGTTTTCTCTACTATGTCACCTGAAAATTAAAATTAAAGTCAAGGATAATCTTGTTCAACTGAGCCAAGAGGATAAACATTAGAAATAGCAATTAGTAGGTAGAAATGTTGCCAGGAAGAGCTATACAAAAGCATAGAAAGGCAACCAAGGGAGTTAATGATGGGGGTGTGGCAGGGGTTGCATGTTGATGGGTAATTGAATCCTGGCCAGCTCTTACCTTCTTCCTTCACCTTCCCACTCCGCGATTTCTCAGGCTTCTCTAGAGAGCACAACCCACCTAAAGACAGCCTGTGCTGCCACAGGAGGGCACCAGGCCAGGAATGGCAGGCCTAGGGCAGTGGGGCTCTGGGCTGGGAACCATAAACAACCACTTTAATGAAAACCAGCTTTGGCCAAAAGCCTTGTCATTTCTTAAGAGGTTCTGTGCTTCTTCTAATGACCTAGTTACTTGAGAAAGGCCTAGCCTAACATATACAACAACAACAACAGTTGCCCTATAATGAGTACTTACTATGGGCCAGGGCCTGTGCTAAACACTCACTAATTCATTTAATCCTCACACAGCCCTACAGGAGCAAGTACTATTATTTCCCTCACATTACAGAGCAGGCATCAGGCTGAGAGAAGCTAAGTCATTTGCTCAAGATCATATAGCTGGTTGGAGCTGGAATTTGAAGCCTGAAGCATCTAGGTCCAGGGCCTGAGCTCTTTAATTCCTATATTTAATGAATGTCTGTCGAAGGAATAAACAGATGAATGGACAAATGTATTCATTTCACTTCACTTTAACAAACATTTATTGATTGCTCTGTGTCAGTTCCTGTGCTAGGCATTGAGGAATTACAAGTTTAGCACGCGTGCACACACACACACACACACACACACACACACACACACACACCCTGCGTGGCCCTTGCCCTCCAGGGGTTTACAAAAGCATTCTGTATTGTGGCTTGATTTCTTCTGGAGAGAAGTAATTTGAATGTCTCGAACAGCAGTTTTTAATGATGCTATTAAATTTAACCTAAAGCGGGGGTTGTGCACCGGTGAGCAAAGTGTTTCAAATGAGAATGTGTCTTTGATTAATCATTGATTCAGCCAGAGAATAGTTACTACCAGAAATGGAGCTGCAACTCCTATTATATTAGCTAACTCTTCCTCCATCTATCATGTCTCTATCTTGTCGAACCCTCCCACGATACAAAAGTTATCTGTACCCTAATGGACAATTATCCCATCCATCATTCCTGCTGGTCTTGTTGATTGCTGGTAGTCTACTTGCCCACGGAGGAGACTTACAAATAGTCACGACCAATGATGCACTGGAAAACTGCTCATTTATAGACATTTTAAATCTATGTAGAATGAATTATTTTTCAGGCTGTCCTTAAGCTGCATTTGCTTTGTTGGTTATGTAAAAGGAGATATGAATTCCTTACCTATGTGTGAGACATGGCGTCTGAATATTTTTAAATTCCTCTAGGCAGCAGCCCTATACATATTTGTTAAAATGACGAAAGAATAAAGTAAACATACCTAGAGTAATTCCAGAGGAGCAGGCTTCATACCTGGAGCTTGGGTGAGTGGCCATCATGTCAGTGTAGTCACCGTCTTCCTCTTCCTTTCTAAGTACTTTGAGGAGAATCCCAAGTTGATTACGGTCAAGGCGAGGACTCCTGGTGCTGAAAATAGGGATTGAGTGGACAATGAGAGATGCCTGTTGAATTCCCTGGGACTATTGCTGAGATTTGAGGGCAGAAATGCCCCCCTCTCCCATGTCCTACCCTAAGCCTGATAACACATTTTACTTTTTGTTACAGTAACTACCATGCCTAGTAAAATTGGAGTCACTGGTTGCCCAAGGCAAAAACCCAAGAGTTGTAGTTCACTCATCTTTATTTCTCACCTCTACATTCAGTCAGTCACTAAGCCCTGCTAAGTGTATTTCCTAAGCATTGCTTGAATGTCACCCATTTTCACCATTCCTACTGCCAGGGCTTTAGGTCAGGACTCCTCCCACCTCCAGACATCTCTTGCCTTGATTCCTACAATACCTTAATATTTTCTCACCTTCTCTCCTTTCTCCTCTGTGACCATTCTCCTCAAAGTGACCTGAGTGATCTTTCAAACATGCAAATCAAATAATTTCACACCTCCACCCCCTCCACTTAACACTTGCAAATAGCCTCACAACACCTGAGACTTGAGGCTCTCAAAATGTGGGTCCTGGGGCCAGCAACGCCAGCATCTCTGGCAACTTGTTAGAGTACGTACTCATTAGAGTACCTACTGAATCAGAAACTCTGAGTGCTCACCCACTCTGTGTTTAACAGCCCACCAGGTGATTCTGATGACCACTCAAATTTGAGAACTGGCCCCCTAGAGCCATGGTTCTCAATCCTGGCTGCACATTCAAATAAATGGAGGGAGCTTTTAAAAGTTCTAATGCCTCTCCTGCAGACTAATTAAATCATTTTCTAGGGGTGGGATCCAGTCATAAGTATTTTTTAAAAGTTCCCCAGGTGCTTCTTATATAGAGTCAAGGCTGAGAACTATTGCTCTATAGGATGAAGTCCAAACTCTTTAGCTTGGCATTTAAGGCCTATCTCTTTGGTCATAACCACCCCCGCTCCCATGCTCTCGCTTGTTCATTCTAGAATTGAATCACAGGGAGTCATTTACAATTCTCTTAGAGCCACACACGGTCTCTTACCTCTGTGCATTTGCACACATAACTCCCACTGCTGTGCCCATCCCTTCCTCCCTCCCTTCACCCAGCTAACACCATCTCATCTACAACACATAACTCAGAAGACACCTCAAAGGAACAGTTTTCCCTGCCCATCCAGTCCGGGTTAGATGCCCCTCCTCTGTACTCCCACAGTGTCCCCATCATAGCAATGGACACATTCTCTTGTTTTTCTCTGGTTAGTTGTCTGCTTTCTCTACCAGTCTGAGAGCTAGGATCCCCAGCATGGCACACAGTAGATGTTCCATTATTCTGTATGTCCTGTTCCCTCTTTTTGGAATGACCTTCTGTGCCTTGTCTGTGGCCTTCAGGATGCAGCTCAGATATCACTTCTTGGGAGTCTCAGAATTCTCTGTCTGGACCCTTTCTCTAGGCTCCCACAACAATCTAAATGTAATCTGATCCTAGCCCTTAGCACACGGGGCTATCAGGCTACCATAGTCTGTTTACTTATCTGCCTCCCTCACTGAACTGTAAGTAACTTGAGGTTAGGGATAGTGCCTTGTACATTCCTGTATCCCAGCTCCTAGCCCAATGACTAACACATTATAGGTGCTCAGTAGCCATAACCATCTGCAGAATGAACAACTGAATCAATGATGACCTTTTCCTCTTCTCCATATCTTCAGCCACTATTTCTGTCCAGGCCCCCGTTGCTTTATTGCAATAGCGTTCTGACTATTTCCCATCTCTCCTTTCTCTGATGCCATCTGAACACTCCCTGCTCTCCAAGATGTGGCTTTCTAAAACTATAGTCACCCTATCCCTCCCCTGCTCAAACACTTTCAGTCATTCCTCATTGTCTGCAGGGCAAATATCAAAGTGGAATTCCAGATCCTTCCTTCCCCAGAGTGGTCTGCCTTCCCAACCATACCTCCCCCCGATTCCCCTATGGAAGACCAGCCATATCATCTGTGGGTCCTGGTGAAAAATGAAAATGTGGAACCCTGTGTTAAAAATAATCAAGGATTTCAAGATAGCGGCAAAGCAGAGCATTAAACCAAGCGTGGGGCACTTCTGAGTGCAGGGTCCTATGCGACGGCACAGGTCTGCCCCTATATATATCCAGCACACTGGCCAAATGCACTTGCTCCTCCTTCAACTGCTCTGTAGGTTCACTTTCTCCATGGCTTTTGTCAGGCTGTTCCATCTCTTCTACCCCACTGGCCAATTCAAAGCTTGTCTTCCCTGTAGATCCACCCTGTTCTTCAAGAATTGCTCAAGTCTCGTCTCCTACTGTTCCAGACCACAGTAGTTTCTACCACACAGCCTGCTATTAATAATTATTTTTATATGTGTATAGTCTTGCTTCTCTACTGAATTTTAAGCTACTTGAGGGCAAGGACTCTATTTTGTTCATCTTTATGTTTTTTTGTTTTTGTTTTTATAGACTTAGCATAGCACTTTGTAATAATCTCACTTGTTGAGTGACTCAGGGAAGAAATAATACAACTCCAGTCATTGAATTTGCCAAAAAACAGTAGACACTGAAAACCTGATTTAAATCCCTCATTATTAGCTATGTAACATTGAAGGAGTCACCTCACTTCTCTGAGCCCTAACTTTGCCATCTATAAAAAGATGATACTTAGAGGAAAAAGTTTTTTGTTTTTTTTTTGTTTTTTTTTGACAGAGTCTCCCTCTGTTGCCCAGGCAGGAGTGCAGTGGCATGCGATCTTGGCTCACTGCAACCTCCGCCTCCTGGGTTCAAGTGATTCTCCTGCCTCAGCCTCCCAAGTAGCTGGGATTACCGGCACATGCCACCATGCCCAGCTAGTTTTGTATTGTTAGTAGAGATGGGGTTTCACCATGTTGGCCAGGCTGGTCTTGAACTCCTGACTTCAAGTGATCCACCCGCCTTGGCCTCCCAAAGTGCTGAGATTACAGGCATGAGCCATCACACCTGGCCAGAAAAGGTTAGTTTTTGTTAGTATCTTGTTCTTTGGTAATGTTTTCAAAATCTTCTTTTGTTTTTTAATACATGTAAAACTTATTTTATATTTTATATCACCTAATTGCAATACCTGAGGTCTTTGAAGACCTGATTCTGTTTTCATTGTTTCTGGCTTCATCATGTTCTTTGTAATTTTGGATTATGAGTTCATGTTCAATCTGACTTTATCCTTGGTAATCCTATGAAAACTGGGTTGTGGGCATGTTCTTCCAGGGAGTATTTGTGTTTGGTTCTTCCAGGTGCATCAGGGCACTATTAATCCAGGACTTCTTCCAGTGAATTGTTTAGTCCCAAAGGCAAGGGTCATGTCTTCTTTGTGTATATGACCCCAGGGCTTAACTCAAGGACTTGTAGATGCTCAACATATATTTGTTGATTGAGTGCATGAATGAATACTTGACCAGCTTCTCTTGAAGCCCAATAAGAACTGTGACCTCTGGTATTAAAGAACAGTAGGCACATCAGGAAAATAATAATTACTAGCATTTATTGAGCCACTATTATGTGTCAGATATCATTCTAAGTGCTTTGTGTGTATTAACTCATTTAATTCTCACTATGATGCTGTGAGGTAGGTTACTATTATTATCTTCACATTACAGAGGAGGCACCAGACTCAGACAGGCTGAATAACTTGGCCAAGGTCACATAGTGAGTGAATGGCAGAACACAGATATGAACCCAGGCACCCTAGAGACACATTTACTCACCACCCTGTATTGGAGAATCAACAGTAGTGACAGAAGCAATAGAGTGGAAATTTTCAGTACTGCCAAAACTACGGGAGCCATATAGGCCACACCAGGCATGAGAAGGAACTTGGCATGGTCTTGTGTTGTCAGTTAACCCTTGTATGTAGGGTTTTCATTTCCCAGCTAGAAAAGGAGTAGTTTGAAAGCAGGAACTATGAATTACAGCTCTTTGAATGCTCAACAGAGATTTGCTGAGTGAATAAATGACCATTTTGAAATTAAACACAGGAGTGCTTTGAATAAATTACTTTGCATCTTGCATGTCAAACTGAAATTGGTGAGACATCTTTCACCCTGTGTTAAAAACTAAAAATCCCTAGATGTGGTCATAACAGAGCTGGTTATAATGACACATTGCATTTGTACTAGTGTATAATACTCAAGACTCCCTGAGAAAAGGAATAAAGAAACTTGGATTTTGCCTTCATAGGCCCTGAGGCGGTCAGAAACCAAGGGCCACTGTGTTTGTAATCCATTCCTTTGGCTGCTCTTCAAATCTAGGAGGACCTGGAGGAAAGGGGGGCTTTATTTTCTATCTTTGCCAAGATCAGGAAATAATTTGTGAACTCTCAGTAAACATTCTGGGGGCCTTCCCTCTAACACTGCTTTGGTGAAATAATATCTCCAGTTTTCACCAATCTTGGTTCAATATTTACTTGGGGGTTTGCAGTGATCATGGGGACAGGGCTCCAACATGAAGTGAAGGTTCATGAGAAGGAAAATGAGGGGAAGGCTGTGTGTGTGTGTGTGTGTGTGTGTGTGTGTGTGTGTGTGTGTGTGCTGGCTGAGGGATGAAGGTGGGAGGAATACCAGGATTCTGAAGCAATGAGAGCGGGATTGGGAGAGAGAGTGCATGTTGAAGAAGAAATAACTTCACCAGTTCACATGGGCTTCTTTTCAAGGGTTTTTCTTTATATAAACAATTTGCTTGGTTCCAATTAGAAGCCCACATTGGGCAGTTAGCTCCAATTTGGCAGTTCATTCTTAATTTGGCTTTCCTTATGGGTGGGAGGGAGGGCTGACAGTTAAAAGGTTGATGGGAAGAACTTTGGTGTCCTGGTGTAAAGACAGACCCTGGGATCAGAAGTTTGCCCTGATGACTTTGCCAGTGTGCTCATTGCCCCTGTCCTGCTGGTGGGGGGAGGGGGCATACAGCAGGCCCTTCTTTCTCATATGCCCTTGACAGACCAGGACTCACTGCTTGAAAACCCCAGGGGAAGTCATTGCTGAAGATTCTAATGTGGGGCACGTTAGGTTTGAGGAGCATGGGGAACATTTGGGCAGCTGGCAAGGTCTGGGCTACCAGGAGAGATTTGGGAGTTAAAAGCATATTAGGTGAGAGTTGACACTGTCCAAAGGGAGTATATAGAAAGAAAAGCAGAGGAAAGGGCTTGTGGAGTCATTACAGCCTGTGAGGTGGGAACAGGGTTTGGGAGTACTAAGGGTTTGGGGAGGGTTTGTGTGTTTATTCGCCCATTCATTTATTCAACATTTCTTGAGATTTATGCCAGATGCTGAGTTGAAGAGGAAGCTGGGGATTTAAGAGGGAGAAGAGTTAAGAGGGGATCCCTGGGTGGATCCAGATGAAGGAGAAGGGAGGGGCTAAGTGCCTAGGCTCCCTCTTGCCAGGAGAGCACATCTGTTAACACAAAGCTGCATCTGTATCTCAGCCAGCTCTCTTCCATTTCATCTCCTCCTCTCTACCCACACTCACAAGACGACGAGCCACATGGTGGCTTCCTACTCCCTTGTACCACTCTACCCCCCACCGGGTTCTTTCTAGGCACTTAGCTGTGGCATCAGCAGCACCCCTTCTGAGAGATCAGGCAATCCCCAAGGGTGAGCTGGAGAAGGCGCTGTCTGTCTGGCTGTAATTAGCCCCAGCTGCTGTTGCGAGGCAGCGTTGGGGGCCGTCAGGAGTGCAAATGCATGTGTATGAACCTGTGAGCGTGGCGCCTCATTGCTATCACTCTATTTTTCACTGTATTGTGCGCTGGCTGCAGCCTTGCTGCTCTGAAACCCCTCCTGTCCCTGAGGATCCCAAAAGACAGAGTGTTCCACAGGCAGCACCAGCTTGAATCACTAATGCTATTAAGCAGGAGGACAACAAATATAGGCCCCCATATGTCCTGGATATGCAAGTCCCTGCTCTCTCTTTCCCCACCCCCGCTTCCTGAATGTTTCCAAGTGAGTGAAGTCCCAGCACTTGAAATTAGCAACACCTCACTTCTGCACAGCCTTTTGGCAAAGAGCTTTCACAGCTGCCATGTCATGCATCCTCAGACGCTTCTAGGAGCAGCATTTTATAGGTGAGGACCCTGTGGTTCAGGGAGGTGGAGACATTTGCACAGGCTAACCCAGACAGTTAGTGGCAGACTTGTGTCCGGGAAGCAAGTCCTCGACCTCCTGGCCTGGTGGCCCATCCCCAGCAGAGCACTGCCAAGAGGGCTGCTCCCGGGTGGCTCCAGCTGCTGCTGTCTATGAGCTCGTGAGAACCTGTCAGCTGTGGCTCGAAGACCTGCCTCAGTGATTGCTGAAAACGCTGAGAGTGCTGAAAACCAGGACCCTCAAGCCGAGCCTGACCTCAGATAGTTTACTGAGTACTTGTTATGTGCCCACCACTGTGCTGGTGCTTATGGGAGACACAACAGGGGTATTGCATAGCCCTCGTCCTCAAAGAAGTGATAACTTGAATGGGGAGACAACTCTTAGATACCAAGTCCAAAGGCCATTCCAAGGACTTTTCTCTCTTCCACTAAGCAGTCTCTTGTCAGCGACAATGACACAGGGACCCCCTTCTGAATTCATCTCTCTTATCGCAGCCCTGGGGTAGAAGGGGATGTGAGGATGACTAGGAAGGGTAATGAGGAAGGGCAGGGAGACGGGGGAAGAAAGGGAAAAACTGGAGCTCCTAATAAACACCAGGCACATTGTGAAGTTTATATGTTATACATAGATCATTTGTATTATGTGTATCACATATGTACGTGAACATACACACACAAACACATACACAATCACTTTCCAGGGATTGACTCATCTATTTTGCTCATTCTCAATCACGAAAAGAGCTTAGGACAGTGACACTTAGAAAGCACTGAATGAGTGTTAACTAGCCTTTCTTCTTATCATCATCATTTTCATTGTCATTATCGGCATATTATATGAATTATCTCATTTCTTTCTTCTAACTACAGGGCGTAGCAACTATTCTTTTTATTTCCAGTTTACAAATGAGGAAACCAGTACCTTATTTTATCCAAGCTTGTGGGTACTGAGAACATAAAGAAGAATTCAAGATGGTTCTAGGCAAACTTTGGGGCTTTCCCTATCTAGTGGGAGGGACCAAGGCACACATAAGCCCTCATGGTCCAAGGGTGCTGTGGTAGAGGAACCTATCTGCGGAAGTTGAGGAAGGCTCCACAGATGAAGGAGGATTGAGCAGCATCTTGAGGGATGGCAGGTTATGTCAAGAGGAACAGTAGAGGCAGGGGAAGACATTCCAGGCAAAGCGAACAGTATTTACGTGACAGGGCCTAGTGCATGTTTCAAAGGGCAGGACAATTGTAGCTGGGTGCACCACTGGCAGCAGCAGGAGGGAAGTAGACGAGTGTTTGGGGTCAACTATTCAGAGCCCTGTTGGCCAAGTTGACGGTTTTGTTCTGTGAGCAAGAGGGAGCCACTGGAGCTTTTCATTAAGGTAGATTCGGGACAGTCCTTGCCGCACCAGGGTGTGGAAGGATTGGAGGGAAGAGAGGCCAGCTGCAGGCAGACCAATTGGGAGACCATCTCCAGGGTCTGGGCAAGAAGCGGAACAGGCTCTGAACCACGACTGTGGCAGTGAGAGCCGAGAGGAGGAGATGGCTCAAGGCACATGCCAATAGGTAGAAACCTCAGGGCTGGCTGTCATGGGGTCAAGGAGAGGGAAAAGGTGACAAGGATCCTGAGGTTCCAGCTTGGGTCTGTGGTGATACTGTCAACTGAGGCAGGGAACACAAGACTGTTAGTAGAGAGGGAGAGTGAGGGGAGACAGGTGACAAGGTCCGTTTGGACTTGTTTGGTTTGGGATGCTAGATAGTGGACATGTCCAGCAAGAAACTGGGAATCTTGGCTTTGAGCCAAGGTGAGACATGGGGGCTGGACGGCCACCACGGTCAAGGGGTATTAGTTGGCCTCATGGGACTGGACGGGGTTTCTCCTCTCCCATTTTACTCCTCCAAGGCAAGGGCTAGGGACAGAGCCAGGTGAACCCCAGTATTTAATGAGGGAGGTGTTGGGGGACACCAGCCCGGAGTGAGGAGATAGCCTTCTTTGGACCTTCCCAGAAACATCATCCCCTTCCCCTCATGATCATGGCCCTTGTTCCAGGGCTGCACTCACGCTAGTGATAGAAGGAAGGGAGGGATGGAGGGAGGGAGGTAGGGAGGAAGGGAGGAAAGAAGGGGAGGAAAGAGGGAGGGGGGAGGAGGAAGGAGGGAGGGAAGGGGGAAGAAGGGGTGGAAGAAGGAGGGAGGGAGGGAGGGAAGAAGGAAGGAGCTCTGTGCACAGAACTCATGCCCACACAGGTGCCATGAAGCAAAGACAGGACAGTCACTTCAGCTCTGGAGTTCTTTAGTGTGGGAGTGTCTTCTAACAAAACCTAATAAATTGACAGCTGTGGATTTGGGGCAGCAAGGACAAAGACCACAAGTCTACAGTGACCCCTGGAGCACTCAGTGCTACTGACTGCGTCTCCACTTTTGCAGAGCTGGGAGCACATTCATGACAGCATTTTTCAAGCTCCTGTCTGTGCAAACCACAGCCGGTCTCCTAGGAGTTCTAACACTTTAATTAGACCTAGCAGGTCCCAGAACAAAATCCCATAATCCCAAAATCTATAGCAACAAGTTAGGCATGAGAGTTTTAGTTACACTCTGGATGTAAGAGAACCCTAACTGCCACTTTCTTTCTGAGTCTCTGAATGACCCTTGACTAATCCCATTATCAGAATATTTATCCAGGATGGCCTTGGTCTCTGACACCTTGAGAACTTATACTGATTTCTCTGTTAAATCCCTGGAACCATACCAATAATAGTTCTGAACATTTTACACTCATCATCTCATTTATTCCTCACAAATATTATAAACCCTGTTTATATATATGTATAATATTTATAGTAACAAGAATAGCAGACATTTTGCTGAGGCGAGGCATGGTTCTAAACAGGTTACATGAAGTAATTCATAATTCCACACAAACAGTACTATGAGGTATTATTACCGTCTCCATTTTACAGGTGAAGAGCAAATCACAGAGAGATTGAGTAAGTTGTTCAAGGTCACACAGCCTATAAGAAGCTTAGACTGCCTGTGTGGCTCCACTGTGCTATTAACCAGTAACGTCGTCTATAGCCCCAACTAGCTCAAAATGGTTCTAAATGAAGAATCGCTGTGTGTTTTGCACCTCAGACTGCTAGCATCGCTGATTTAGGTCTGGAGTCTAGATAATTGAAACTACTCAGGGTCTTTGTGAAGTAGCTTAGGAGCTGCTGCTTGGACAAGACAGGGTCAGGACTTCGAAGGCATTTCCATGTGCTCCTGGAGAGTCAGGATGTAGGTTGGGGTTCATTATGGGACCCAGCTGTGTGACTTTCCTCCCCACCCCTTACCCCCATTCCCCAAGATAGAATGCACTGTTTCTTAAGGTGTGGCTTAAGGAGAGCTCTGTAAACATGCAGATTCTAGGGCTGAAGCACAAACCCACTCTGTATCTCTATAGAGGTAGCTGCCAGAATATGCATTTTAGTGAACTCTCAGGCTGAATTACTTTGAGAACCATCAAAGTCTACTTTGACAGGATATAGTCTTGTCTTCTGGTTCTAGAAGTACCATAAGCCTAACTAGAGGTGCTTCCCACTCCTCTTTCCTGCTGAGCAGAGAAGCAGGGAAGACTAGAACGCAGAGAACATGCTGAGGGCATGCCTGTACAGAAAGCTGAGCTGCTTGTCACCACATCCCTTGAAAGAGTGAACTCTGTATTCCCAGGAGAGGATGGGGAGGGACAGAGAGAGGAAGCTATGGAAAGCCTCTGGAAGCCTTAGTACCCTGGGGCCCAGACAAGGGAGTCCCCTGAGGGAGGTAGAGAGTGGGGCTATTGGAGGAGGAGAGCAGCTATGGGCCAGCAGCCTCAGGAGCTGAGAGTCACAGTGGGAGTGGCCGTGGCTTCAGAGTGATGCCATAGCTGCAGTGAGCTGTACGGGAACCAGAGACCCAAAGTTTTCTGTAGGGCTCCTTTTGCTTTGTTAGTGCTTCAGGAGTTGAATCCTTCTGGACCCTGCTCTCCCAGAAGTGATTCCATTTCACCACTAGGAGGTGGGTAGCAAAGCTCAGTCTGTGGTTGGGGAAAGCCAAGGAAATGATTTCATGAATCTTTAGCAGTGAATCCATCTATTCAGTTAGCTGGGAGATGGAGCAGATCAGAACTAGCGGGAGGAAAGGCTTAGGAATGCTCTCTAGTGGGACTTGGAGGAAAAGGTGAGAGGGTGACATTAACTGAAGGAGATGGTGAGCCCCTGACCCCTGCAGTTGTGAGACTTGCACAGAGTGGGATGATCTGCTGTTATAACCTATCCTCAGACAATGAAGCATAAGCAGAGAGCCAGGAATGTTAATCATTGCTGATTTTTGTTAAGCATTGCTGATTTTTGTTAAGCATTTCCTTTGTACTAGGCACTGTACTGGGCTGTACAGGCATCATCACATTCAGTCTTCACAACATTATATGATAGCTCCTATTACTGTGCCCATTTTACAGATGAGATTTAGATAGATTATACCACTTGCCCAAGGCCACACAACTAGTAAGTGGCTTAGCCAGATTTTGCACCCAAGTGGTTTTAATCCAAACCGTGTCCACTAGGCCTTAGGAAGGAGCCCACATAGAGCTGTGGGGATGCTGCATCCTTGACCTGTGGCTGTACATGGGCAACCCCTCTTCGTACCTTATAGCTCTTGGTAAATGAAGTGAATCACTGTATCTACCATGAATCTCCTTGGGAATGAGTTCAGTGCTGGTATCAGAGGAAGGAAAGGGTGGGAAGAAGGTCTCAAAAATCTAAATCTTAGTGTGGTCCCCTCCTTTGACCTACCCACTCTGGGCTGAAGAAATGCCAGGATTGTAGGGGCAGCAGATTGTTAAATCTATTTGTTCCATGTACTGAGGCCTCATAACATTTTTGGAGCCCTTGTTCAGTGACTCAGGCAATTCAGCCTAAGGGTACCTTTGCAGGGAGTTCCCCTATCTCTTATCCTATGTTAGTACATAAGATTCTTCCTCCTTATTATACCCCGGTTACATTAAATGGGTCTTTTCTTATTCCCCAAATCCTGAGTCTCTGCCCGAATAAGTTGCCTGTACTCCATTTTAGCAAGAATAGAATCTTCCCTTTCTGCCAACAGAGCTTCTTGGAACTTTGGCCTTGCCTGGGTCCTGCTTGCAGACTCCTGTTCTGAGGCTCATGTTTGTACCTAGAATGATTTCATGTTCCTCCTCTCTCTTTGTCCCTCTATCAGAACCTGCTTTCAGGATGGGAGATTTAAGAGACTGATCCTCCCAAGAGGTTGGCATTTTAACTGATGCCAAAGCCCTGAGTCAAAAGAATTATATACTTAAAAATGTTCAAGCCCTTGGGAGCGGATGGAGAGATTGGAAAGGCTGATGGAACATTCTTAATGCTCCTGGAATGCCACAAGGTGGACATAAAATTCAGGCTTCCGCCAAGACAGGACTTGGATTATTTTGGTTATAATCAGAATCCGTAATCTGCCCCCACCCCAGCACTCAGGGCTTTGATCAAAAGTCTTCCAGACAATGAACCTCTATGATCCAAGCATCATTTTCTCAGAGCTCCTTAGAAGGAGGAGAGCTAAGAAACTTCATGAATTACCAAGGACCAAGCAAACAGGCGGTAGTGAAGTCAGAAACAAATTCCTCCTGAGACTCGTTTTGTCCTATAGCCTGAAAACAAATCCAGTCTCCGCCAGACATAAGGTGGAATTCATGTCTTGATTTTTTTAGCACTAATATTAACATTGTTCTTCTCAAATCCTCTTCAGAACCAGCCCTTTTAGAACACAAATTAGAAGCTGTTTATTTTGCCAATTAGAGAAACTAAAGGCAGCCAGCCTTGGCCAAAGGAACATCTTATCCTTTGCCTTTGCTAAGGACAATGTTCCTTCTATTGTGCTCTGTGGAAATAAAAGGGCAAAATGTGCTTGCCTTCTTTTATTCTTATTCATGGCTGAGGGTCATATGAAAGTTTAGAGAAGAGCACAGTTTTCAGTATGGGTCGTGGCAGGTTTTCCAGAAGGCTTCTTAGCCAAGATATTCCCCTCCCCTCCAAACAAGTTACGTATCCCTAAGAATGATTTGGTCTCAGTGTTAGGGGAAGAGGGTAGGTAGCAGGGCCTGGCTTTGTCATCCTGGGCTAATTTGAGGGGACTTCAGCAGTCCCCAGCAGAAGGAAAAGAAGGGCTGATTCTCCCTTTGTGAGCAGCCATTGGAGCTGCTTCAGGGACTGACAAGCCGGCCAGAGACAATGTCCTCTCTCTGGAAAGCAGTAAAAACATCAGAAATGCTCCTTTCCTGGGGAGCCCTTAGTTATTTTGGCCTCTCTTTCCATTAAAATAGGAAAGCATTGAAAGGGACCATTCGTGGCACAGCGTGGAGCCTCCCCATTGTGGCAGTATTTCTAACTGCGTTGAGAATTAACCACATTGCTCTTCCTTTTTACCATGGAGGAGTTTCTAGATTTTTATTTATACCCTACCGCTTACAACATCTTTCACTGTTTCAGCAAATGACAGCATAAAAGATGGAGAAGCCAGCAGGGGCTGTGCCCACAATAATAGCTGTGGTTGCATTTAAGACATTCAAATGCCAAGGGTGCACTTCTCCCATTAAGTCCAACATAAGAAATCAGGTGTGCACAACATTGATGAACAGAAGACCCCAAAGGACGGGTGGAGTTTCTGGTATGCTGTGGTGGGGGGTGGTGGGGTGGTGAGGTTGGGAAAGAAGGAACAGGCATTTTCATTTTCCAAACTAAGAAGCAGTTTCGGGTGAAGGGGAGCGGTGGGGATGTCAGAAATTCTTCTAACGCCATGGACCTGCCCACACCTGAGTCAGATAATGATGACCTTCCCCAGGCCCTGCTTTCTTCTCCCCCTCCCCAAAAGACAGCATGAGCATGAGTAAGCCCGGTACTTACAGGTGCAGAAGAATTTGGAACAGGAAAATGGAGCTTACAGGCTCCCGAATGCCTGCCGAGTCAGTTGCATCAGATTAGGAAGTGATGATCCTAAGAATAAGATGTTTGGAAAATCTTGTCCCCCGAAAGCCCCCTGCTTTGTCTTCTCAGCCCACATCCAAACTCAGACCACCCCCAGGATGTCTCTCATCCTGCCAGACTGCCTGGTGCCTCCGTGCCCCTTCCCGTGAGGGTGCTGGCAGCCACACTGCCTCTTTGAGCCTGTGGCCCGGCAAGGTAGTCAGGCTCATGGGATTAGGTTGGCAGGAGCGACTGTCCTCTAAACGATTAGCCCAGAGAAAGAGAGAGAGAGAGCAAGCAAACCCGAAAACGGGTCCAGGGTAGAGAGCTCCAGGTCCTTAGCATGTTCCTGGCGTATTCCGAAAGTGGCATCCACAGCAGAGAAAGTGTCCCAAAATAGCTCAGGCTGCCAATGCCTTGCTGAAACCTGAGAAAGAATTGCTGAATTTAAAGATCTGGGTCGCTGTGGGTGTGTGATCAAAGTGCAGATTTGTTGGTAGGAGGAACTCAAGCCATGAGCTTAGGAGTGACATGAGGTCACTTGGGTCATGTCCTGCCTTCTTGTTTCCAACTTGCTGAAGTTGGTAGCAGTGTCAGAGAGCTCCTCTGTGGTGAGGCAGGGGTTTGGAAAGAGGTCCTAAGGATGCTGTTTTCATGCCCAGGTCTCTGATGCGCTAACAGTATGAAATAGCAGTGCTCTGTTTTCTGCATTTCAAACAAAGGAACTGATACTATGCAAAGGTTTCTTTAGGTTATTGCTCCATGACTGATGAAATTCCCTTTTCAGTAGATTTTTCATTCCTTTTGGCCTTTGGCATAAGTAAATGTCAGCTTCTTAAAAATCAACAGAGAAGAGCAAACAGTAGGGTCTCTGTGATTTTCTCGGGATTTGAGAAATCTCCCCTCCCTAGCTTCTGACTGGATCGTGTCTGTACATTGCTGCCTGTGGTCCTGGGAAGGATGAGGTCCACCCAGACATGCTGTCTCATTTTTGTATTTGCTGAGATCTTGGGACACTGTCCTTTCATCAGGTATGTCAGAAACCTTAGGATTGTCTGCAGAGAGTGTGGTTCAGTATGTGGAAAGGTCAGCATATGTCATTCTTGGACTGGCCCTGGGGTTTAAGAAGAAAAAGCCCAGAATTTGGTTTCGAATCCCAACTCTGCCTGTCTTTTGCTGTATGAATTTGGGCGAGTCACTTCTCTTCTCTGGACCTCAGTTTCCTCTTCTGTAAACTGAAGACAATAATCTTCTTCCTAATTCTAACCCAAATGGTGTAAAGAGTAACTCAAAGAGTTGAAAGAATGCTACAAAGGGCAGGGTTTGGCACTTTCAGTAAGTGGTGACATTTTTCAGTTCTTCAAAGTCCCTGATTGGTAGCCACTACCTGCATCCACATGCCTATAGTGAGCCCAAGACATCCCACAGTACTAGGCACTATGAGCTTCATGTCTAAGAGTCTAAATAGTTTCCACTTTCAAGTTGTGGGACTTTTGGCAAGTAGCTCAATGCTTAGCAGCTCAGTTTTCCCATCTGTCAAGTGGGTATACAAAGTAGTAATAATACAGGTCCACAATCCCTTATCTGAAACTGTTGGAGCTAGACATGTTTTAGAGTTCAAAATATTTGGATTTTAGAAAAGCAATGTGGTACATATAACATATATATCACAGCTTAATGAGATCCAAGATTATACCCTGTCATCAAACTCATTAATATTTCTAAATGGGATAAATGAATAGCCTCATGTCATTTCAGGCCTAGTTTTGCCACCAAATGAGCTTGCCACAAAATTTCAGTTTTCAGAAGCTTTAGGATATCAGAGAGGCACACAGGAAATTGTGGACGATGAAAGAAGTTAATACTTATTTTGTGCATGTAATGTACCAGGCATTGTTCTAACTATGCATTAACTCATTTAGCTGGCCCAATAAGCCTATGAGGTAAGAAGTATTATTTTATCATCCCCATTTCATAGATGAGAAAACTGAGATTCAGAGGTTAAATCACTTGCCCAGGGTCCCAAAGCCAGTTAGGAGCAATGCTGGGATTCCAACCCACACATTTCCGCTCTTATCCACCTTCTCTGCCTAATCCATGGGGTTAAATTGAGGCTTTAAATGCCTATAGGGGCCGAGCAGGTCACTGAAAAAGTAAAGGTGGCCCTATGGGTACTGAGGCAAACTGGTGAGCACATGCCTCACCTACAGGGAGCAGGTTGTTCAGCTCTGGCTGATTGTTGCTATATTGGAATTTGGATCAAAGTCTTTCTGTGTGTGTGTGTATGTGCACGCGTGCGCGTGTGTATGTGTGTGTGTGTGTGTTTCAGAGAAGCCAGAAATCTAGCTTTCTATCTGAAATTTCCTGACTTTTAAATGTTGGCAACTAATTTTAAAAAATGTTAAAAACATTGTACGGGTCAAATAAAATCTGTCTGCAGTCTGAATTTAGCCTGTGGCTGCCAGTTTTCAAGCTCTGCAATGAGTAAATAGATGTGAAAGTGCTTTGGAAACTTAAAAACGTGCTCTAGAAACAGAAGAGTCTAATTTTAGGGTTATATCTTGTTTTTTCCTTGACTGTGGTCTAGTTTTTAAAAAACTTGTGTTCCTGGCCTGATGGAGATGAAAAGTCAGAATTAAATAGAGACTTCAGTGAACTTCAGTACTTCATTCCTTTGGCAGGCTGGATAAATGAGAGGCCTAGGTGTACTGGATGGACTAAGCCTCAGAATTCCTGCCACACCCACAAGCCCCTTCTAAGGAGTTTCCATCCACAGACCCTAGCTGAGGGAAGTAGCAGTTTCTTATGAATAGGTGACTATGCTTGGTACCACGTGATCCTGCTTCCCCCTAGCAGTAGCCACTTGAGCCAGGAGAGGGCATCTGATCCATGAGCAGTCACTCTATAGGCTGGCAAATAGCCTATGAAGGAACCTGGGATGAGAACTTTGCCTAGCAAGTACAGTTACTGAATTTAGACCAATGAGAGTCTCTCTCTTGGGGAGTTTGAATACCAGACCTAGAAAGAGTGAGCAATTGGCAGCAAGGGCAGAAGCTGAACACAGAGAAGGCAGGCAGCAGGGACCCCGGATAAGCAGGACCAGGAGAGATTACTGAACTTCAGCTATGTGCCAGATTCTTTACACGTTGTTTTGTTTAAAACATTCAAAGAGCATGCGAGGTAGGTACTGCTATTATGCCTGTTTTACAGATGAGGAAACTGAGGTGAAATAACTTGAAGTATTGGGGTTCAAGCCCAGGCCTGTTTGAAGTTAAAATCAGAGTGTAGGAACCTCAAAGCCAGTGGTTCTGAAACTCTAGTGTTTCAGAATCACTTGGGTTAAATGCAGGTTCCTTGGCGTCACCCCAGACCTATATTGAATCTGCTCTTTGAGGATGGAGCCTCCCTCCCCTTACAAATCTGTGTTTTAGCAGTTTTCCCAGGGAGCACTTGATGCAGGGTTTCCCCATCACACTTTTATTTTGAGAAATGCAGTTTCAGAGGGTATGGCAAGTACTGTGTACTGTGCTACCTTTACCTACAGAATGAAGGTCAATGTCAACAGATGTGGTTAAATTCCAATTTAAAGTCTTGGAAATGGGGCCAATTATGTAAAGAAGAGGACATTAGTTTGTTCTCTTCTCTCATCAAGGAAGTCTGCATTGTTACCAGTTATTTGAGAGAAGATACGATTGAGATGAATGCCCAGTAGTTGTAAACATGATCGGATCTGCACTTCAGGGTGGGTGCAGAGCTAGCATATGTTCACTAAGCATTTTCCATGAGGTGCGTAAACTGTAGAAACTCAGTGCTCTGGCAATAAAGAACATGAGAGAAAATTACCAAATGCAGATAGACATATTGTAAACCATGGAGCTTAAAATGTAAACCTACTTGCTAGGCTGATCATAGAGGTTCTTCTCAGCCCTAGAGAATTTGTGTAAGAATCCCGTCCATGCCTTTATTTACACCATTGATTAAAAATGCTAATCAGAAGAGGATCAAGACTAGGGACCTCCTTCTAGGTTGTTGCAGAACTCCCACTCTGGCAATGGTATTCAACTGGTTTTGAATTTTTCTGCTTTAAGAACTCTCCCTGGGAAGACTAGTGGTCTGAAGTTTGCTTGGAGAGTCTCAAGCCAGAAACTGATTTGTGGTCCAAATGCTTAATGGCATCAGACACATATTCCTACAAGAGAGACATGTGGTCCAAGGGGTGGCACAGGTCAAATGTGATGGCCAAGTCCCGCCTCAGCAGGGCTTGAATCCGCACTTGGCAACTTTTATTTCTCTCTGTCCATTCCTGTGGATAGTTTATCTGTGTTAATGTCCTCATTTAGGCTAAGGTCAAACTCTGTTCTTCTCTCTTCTGGCCAGAAAGACTTCCTGTTTTACAGGTATATGATCTTCTCTGTGTTGATATTTTAACTCTGAGTGATTCTCTAAAGCAGGTCCTTGGACAAATGCCTATCTTCCAGGAAAATTGCAGCAGTCCACCGTGCAATGAGAAAGCCTGAGGACTAGGTAGAAAATGTTTCGCAGAGAAGAGAAATCTATTTGATGTATTATTCTTTATTCTGAGGTTATTTCCTTCTCTTTTGACATTGAAGCCCTTTCTTTTTAGAAAATGATGACTTGTGGTTGTTTTGTTCCTTAATGCTTTTACTTGGGAAAATAAAAATCTGGGAGTTCAATATCAGCCCCTCAAATTTTGGGTTGCATTAGCTGCAAGTCTGGGAACTGGTCTAATTTTGAGTGTTCTGCTAGCACCTCTAGGTACCTCCTATTGCCACTTATGTTCTAAGTGCTTATAAATTACCTGCTTCGTAATCTGCAGCAGAATCTCTCCGAGGACTGACATCAAGCTTACAGCTCTGGAGTTTACGGTATACTGGTCTGTAGTTTCCTTATTTAAGAAAATTGGGACACTGCCCATTTGCAGTCCTCTGGTATCCCTCCTGTTCTCTTTGATTCCACAGATCCTTCAGGCCGGCACCTAATGCAAGGCAGTTCCGTTTGCTCTTCTTATAATGTTCTTTTCCCTATAGGGTTGGACATGCATATACATGTTGTTTGGGGAATTTGCAGCACATCCAATGAAAGCATAATTCCCAACTAACAGTCAAATCCTTTTCTTTGGAGCTACCCAGAACACACCTACCCTCTCTTCCATATGACAGCCCTTCAGAGACTTGAAGACAGTGTGTGACTCTCCTGTGAGTTAAGAGCACTGGCTGAGTCAGACAGACCCGAGTGACAAGCCCAGCTTCACTCCCTCTCAGCGGTGAGAGCCAAGGTAAGTTACTTCATTTTAATTTCTCTGTAGTTCAGTTCTTTAGCTGATTTAGAAAATGGGAGTAAAAAAACCACTTTATTGGTTTATCGTTCAATAAATAAGATGAGGTATGTAAAGTGTTTAACATAGTGCCTGGCATAGTAAGCACTCAGTAAATGCTAGCTATTTCCCCCTCTTTATTTATAAAGAGCTGATGGGCATTTTAAGTGTCAGGGCTGTGGGGGAGGAAGGAAGTGGGGAGAGTTTCTACTTCCCTGAATGATCAAGGAAGGCAGAAGATCCTAAAGTAGACCAGGTATTTCTTTAGCCTTAGGTTGTCTGTTTTCAGTTATCTGGTTGCCTATTTGCTAGGGCTTGGGGAGAGAATATTGTTGAGAATCTAGGTAAAGGCTTATTTTCAACAGCTGGAAAGCTATTTGTTGACATATTGAACCAGCTCTTGTTTATTCTTATTTCCCCGAGCAGCTAGCCGTGCAATCCCCTAAACTCAATTACCTTTTGTGAGGCGGCAGGAGCATGACACCTCCTAGCCGTATTGATCAGTGCAGACTGGGTGGGACGTGAGGGACCTGAGAGATGCTAAGCAGCAAATTCTGGGCTTTTCCTTCCTTAGAAGGCCTCTCTTCTCTGTGTTCCTAGAGACTCTGGCTTTAATAGAACAGAAGTCTATGCCTTACATGGGCTGAGCAAGCAAGAACCCTCTCTCAGTAGCCTCCTTAGAAGCGGGCTGATGAAAATAGTCACAATGGGCCAGAACTTGGAACCCTGGAGTGACCAGTGCCAGCATGGTTTTCTAACTGCAGCTCTTTGCACACACTGGGTTTTGCAAGCAATTGAATGATATGAACTCTGAATGCCATTGCAGCTAGAGAAAGTTTGGAAGGAGACACACCCAACTGTGAACAGACAGAGGAATGGGACTTGCGGAGGATGGGGGGTGGGTGGGGTGGGGCATTTTCAGGACTTTAGCTTTATCCGTATGGAGGATTTCAAGTCTTTATCCTAAGACTATATTCCTAGATTACTTATGTAATTATTAAACATAAATAAAAGTTAGAGAAAGAAGAAATTATTTTTAAAAACAAACCAAAAATAAAACACAAAATAAAGTGATACAACCATTAAGCTTGGTGGGGTAGAAAGGTTGCTTGGGTGGGGGGGGGGGGTGGATGTTGGGGATTCCTAGAGAGAGCTTGCAAGGAATGGAGTGAAAAGGGCTTGAGAAAGAACCCTAGGGAAACATATCTTTAAAAAAAAATAAAATTAACTTTTATTAGTTTTTCTCTTTTTGTATGATGGGTCCATTATAGACCAATGAGAAAATACAGATAAGGAAAATAAAAATAAAAAATCCCCTCTAATCCCATCATTCAACTATGGCCACTGTTGGCGTTTGGTATACATCTTTCCAGATTTTATTTTTTTTCTATGCAAAAGTCTACGTATTTATCTTTATGATAATCAGATCCTCATGTACACATTAGAATATATTTTCAATGGCTATAATAATGGCTGCTACAATTGCACCATGATTCATTTAATCATTAAATGAGTTGTATCCTAACATTAGACACTTAGGTTATTTCCAAAATTGTTGCATTAGAACATAAACAGCGCCCTGCAGCTGTGTGACATTGGGAAAGCTAGTTAACCTCTCTGTTTCTCTGGTTTCTCATCTGGAAAATGAAGGTGCTAATAGAACCTACCTTGTAGTATGTTGTGAGTGTCAAATGATATCATGTAGGTAAAGTACTTAGCACAGGGCCTGGCACAGTAAATGTTAGCTTTTATTGTTAGGTGTGTTAATAATAATAATAATAGTTGTTGTGAGGCCATTGTTAATAGAATGGCTATTCTGTGACTTTTATGTATTTAATTTTTTTCTTTGAGGGGAGAGGAGAATGACTGGAATTTTTCTTTTGTGTAGTATACTATAGTGAGCTCTGGAGTCACACAGAGCTGTGTGCTTTTGGTCATGTCAATTCATCTCACGGAGGCTCAGTTTCCTTACCTGTGTACTGAGAATTTAAAGGATCTAGCTCACAGGGTAATTGTAAAGATCAAATGAGATAATGCTGGTGAAGCCCTCAGCCCCATTCTTGGCATATGGGAAGAGTTCAAGGAATATCAGTTGTTGTTGTTGTTATTATTACTACAAGGATTCAGCTATTTGTAGTAAGAAAGATTCCTTGCTTTGTGGTGTGGGGATGTGGGGGCGATGGCAGTGAGTAGAGTACTCTGAGTTTCTAATCACTTGTCTGATTACAAAGAGATAAAATTATTTTGGAAACAGAATGGCCAGGGCTGAAATCTGGGCTTTTAAAAAATTATTATTATTATTATTTTATGTTACTGTGGTCACGTAGCCTTCTCCAAGCCCATTTCCTCATGTATAAAATGGGAATGACCTCAATGCCTACCTTACGTGTGTTGCTGGGAGGTCGGAATTACATAATGCATGTGTAGTGCTTAGCCCAAGTGCTCAGTTGTTGTTGGTTGCTAATGATGAGGTTTATAACGACCTGAATGCCTCCCTTGTCAAACTCTGTATCCCTATACCTGGGCTGCTTGAACTTCACCTGGAGGCTTTGCCCTATCCAAGGCTCAGGGACCAATTCTCCTTAGACTGAGGGTTTCTCCCCTTAGACTGAGTGCACCAATTCAGGAAAACTGGAGTACTCCGGTAAACCTTTCTGCTAGCTCTACTCTGACCTTGTGCCCCAGTTCTAGAAAGCAGGCTGTAGCCCTATTTGTATGAACAAGCCCTCACCTGGTATGCTCAAGGCTGGTGTGTTTTTCTTGCTAGCTGTCTGAAATCCATGGAGCCTTTCTGTTGAATCCTAGTCCTGTGGCAGGGATCTGGTTGCTGGATTTTTCTCTGTGTCTCTGACCCTGGGGTAAATTGCCTTTGTTATGATCACCATTACAGGGCTCTGTTAAGGTGTTTGCTTGCCAGCCCCCACTGTCCATCCTCCCAAACCCTCTTTCCCTGCACCTGAACCTCTTTGAACGTTTCTGATGCTGTTCCACTCAATCTCCAGCCTCAGTTTCTTTCCCTCGAGCCCTCTGCCTGTGCTTCCATGTCATATCAGTTGCAGTGTCTGGGTCCCAGGACTCCTGTGTCTACTCAACCGCAGAGGGCACATATCTTGTTTCCTGAGCTGGGACCCTTTTCATCGCATCTTTTTAATTGTGTCAGTCTCCTCTTTTCTTTGGGTAGAGTGGGGTGGGGCATACGCTGGTGGGACTGTTTGGGGTGACAGGGAAGAGGGGTGGAGTTGCATAGGCCAAGTGCTAAAGCGGAGCTTCTGGAGGACTGTCAAGTGAAAGGCGGCCAGAGGCAAATGTCAGAGCCTATATAGAGGCAGGAATCTGGGACCAGAGAGACAGAGCAAGCAGTAGCAAGTCAGGAGCAGTGGGGCGGGTGGGCGGGCAGGCTGGCTGGCGGGCAGGGGGGCGTGGCAGGGGATAGCAAAGGGAGATTGCAGAGAACAGCTGTTGGTACTGGGTCTTTAATGAACTGGCTGGGCACGAGGTATAAGTTAATTGGCCATAGTAAAAGAGCTAGGGGTGCAAAGGATACTCTCTCCCTCTTCTCCGTCACTGGCAAGGTAAGATCTTTCTGGGTTTTGCCTGGTGGGAAACTGTGGCATGTTCAGAAATTTTTCTGAAGATGGGAGGTGGAGGTCTATGGCCACTCTTTTGACTCATCTTTCCCATTGCACCGATTATTACAATAACCAGGGTGTCAGCAGAAGGCCCGCATTTCTTTTGCGACAACCCATCTTGGGGTTGTCCGGGCTGGAGACAGAGGCAGGGGACTTGGTAGTGTGACTGAGTAAGGGGGAGAGGTGGATCTTTATAGCACAGCGGTGAAGAGTAGGGGGCTCTGTGGATGGAGCCAGGAATCTATGTGACCGCAGGCAAATTATCAAGCTTCTCTGGGTCTGAATTTTCATATTTGTAAGATAAAGGACGGGTACAACCGAAATCTCTTAGTGTTGCTATGGGGACCACATGAGATGATACATGTAAAGTGCCTAGCACAGTGTTTGCCAGTCAGTGCATGCTAAAGAAATGTTCACTGTTAGCATTTCTGTTGCAAGTTTTCTCATTATTATGGAATCACAATTCCATGAGGTTGATGACTTTTGTGACATTGTCCCAAAGTAGCAAGTTTTCTGCTTTTGGCATGAGCAGGCTGTGGGGACATGTCAACATTGTGTAATATTTGCATTGGCTTCCAAGTCGTGTGTCCAAAAGCCCCTTCTGGGGCTGCCTATTGGAGCAGACTGGAGGGGTGAGGCTCTGGATCGCCCACCCCCATGTCATCAGAGAAACTTGAAACTTGGACATGCTAGAGACTGGGCTTTAAGTGACCCATGGTCTAGGATGTCAGAGAAATAATTGAATGCAAGCTCAGGGATGCCAAACACTAGGCAACCCCCAGGAGGGGGTCACAGTCAATGATATACAGTTTGTTACTGTTGCAGTGACCCTATTTTAGCCTTGACCCTGGCTAATCTGAGAAAGCTGGTAAAATGGGGATAATAGTATCTATTGCCCAGGAGATTGCAAGAACCAAATGGGATAATGCTTACAAAGGCCCTTATGCTATAGGAAGTTGTGAACAGTTGTCTAAAGTACAGTGCCTGGCACATACTATGTGAAGCAATAAATAAATAGTAGTAATGGGGTGGTGATTGCTGTTATTAATAAGAATAATGAAGACAATAAGCAGAATTTTCAGTTCATGGAATGTTGCTCTCAGTCATTGATCAGATAAATGTCTCCCTTTTCCTGAGGAGAACATTCAGGGCCATCAGAGTAGTAAAATGAGGATTAAACCGTTGGCAGAATTCAATGAACTCCAGGAACTAATGATTATCCTGGGGCAAAGGACTTTCTTATTCAGGCCTGCCAGTACCTTGGCTGGCTTGTGAGTACTGCCGTGGGATAGAATACAGGCCAGGAACCTGCATTTCTCACACTTGGCCAGAAGGTGGTGCTGCTGCTTTATTTGAGTCAGGACTGCCCAGGCTCCTGGCTGCGGAGGTTGCTGGCGTTTACAGCATTTACAAACTGAGAGGCTGTGGGTTGGTTTGAAAAGGATAGAGGCAGAAGGGATATTTGCTCCAACTCCAAAGTTGTTCATTGCTTCACAGCTTCTTTAATCTGATAGCCTCACCTTCAATGCCGTATACCTGAGAACGCATAAAAACGGGTCTCCATGAGCAATTTGTCTATTTCCCAATCTTCTTGATACTGACTTTTGACCTCTAAACTTGTTTCTTATTTACAGGTTTTCTTGCCGCTTGGGCTCCTTCCACACTGTCCTGTGGCTGTGGCAGATATGTCAATACCCTTACATTCACTGCGATTCAACAATACAATGAAGGAGGAAAATGTTGAGCCCCAAAACAAGCCGATGGCCTTCTCTGGACCAATGACGGAGACCAGAGCAGACGTACAGATTCTGCATTCTCATGTACAGTTGCCTATAGTCTCAACTTCAGCCTCAGACCCTGCAGGGACATCCACACAGTTGATGACATCTCCAGCCTTTGACACCATGTCTGCACCTCTAATGGGAGTACCAAACTCTGGAGCATTGTCCCCACCCCTAATGCCAGCCTCAGACTCTGGGACACTTTCCCCACTGCTAATGCCAGCCTCAGACCCTGGGGCACTGTCCCCATTGCTAATGCCAGCCTTAGATTCTGGAACATTGTCGCCATTGCTGTCCGCTTCAGAGTATGGGGTAATGTCCCCAGGGATGATGACAATTCCTGACTTTGGAACGATGTCCACAACACTAATGGTAGCACCAGATTCTGCAGAGATATCACCATTGGCAATGCCAGCTCCATCCTCTGGAGCGATGTCTACACCTATAATGAGCACTTCATCCTCTGAGGCAATGTCCACACCATTAATGCTAGCTCCAGATTCTGGAGAGATATCCCCAATTCTAATGCAAGATATGAATCCTGGAGTGATGTCTACACAGCCAGTGCCAGCTCCCAGCTCTGAGGCAATGTCCCCATTGCAAATTACAGATGAAGACACCGAAGCAATGTCCAAAGTGCTAATGACTGCTCTAGCCTCTGGAGAGATATCTTCGCTGCTAATGTCAGGCACGGACTCTGAAGCAATATCCTCACTGATCATGTCAGCCCTAGCTTCTGGAGGAACATCACCCCAGCCAACAAGCACCCAAAACTCTGGGGGAATACCTACCCCTCTCATGTCAGAGCTAGACTCTGGAATAATGTCTTCACTTTTAATGTCAACTCCAGGTTCTGAAGTTATGTCCACACCGCTACTGTCAGTCCCAGATGCTGGAGAAATGTCCACATTACCAAAGCCAGCTCCAGATGCTGAAGCAATGTCCCCAGCAGTAATGACAGCTCTACCCTCTGGAGTGATGCCCACCCAAACGATGCCAGCCCCAGGCTCTAGAGTGATGTCCCCATGGTCAACACAAAATATAGACTCTGAAATCATATCTTCTCTGCCAATGAGAGCAACAGCCTCTGGGGAGATGCCTGCACCACCAGTAAGAGCTTTAGACTCTGGAGCAATGTCCACACCGCTAATGGGAGCCCCAGCCTCTGGAAATATGTCTACATTGCAAAAGACAGTTCCAGCCTCTGGAACCATGACCACCTCACTGATGACAGTCCCAAGCTCTGGAGTGATGTCCACAGAGCAAATGTCAACCACAGCCTCTAGAGTAATGTCCGCACAGTTAACAATGGCCAGAACTTCTGGAGCAATGCCCACAGGCTCTATGAAAGCTGTGGCAAAACAACACAGGAGAGCCACAGCCTCTGGAAAGATGTCCAAGCCACGGAGGAGAGCTCCAGCTTCTGGAGCAATGTCCACCCAACGAGTTATGGACACAGCCTCTGAAACAATGTCCGTGCCACAATTGACAGTCCCAGCCTCTGGATCAATGTCCATGCTGCAAATGAGAGCCCCTGTCTCTGAAGCAATGTCCATGCCACAAATGAGAACCATGGCCTCAGGATTGACATCTGCACCACAGATGAGAGCCATGACTTCTGGAGCAATGTCCACCCCACTAATGACAGCCCAAACCTCTGGATCAACATCCACCCTGTTAATGAGAGACACAGCCTCAGGAGTGATGTCCTGTCCACAAATGAGAGCTCTGGCCTCTGGAGCATTGTCCAAGCCACTCATGACACCCAAAGCCTCAGGAACGATGTTCACGGAACAAATGGCAACCACAGCTTCTGAGGCAATGCCCACACTGCTAATGAGAGACACAGTCTCTGGAGCTCTGTCCATGCCGCAAATGACAGACACAGTCTCGGGAGGGTTGTCTGCGCTGCTAATGAGAGACACAGCTTCTGGAGCAATGACCACATCACAAATGACAGCCACAGTCTCTGGAGGGATGTCCATGCCACTAATGAGAGCTCAAGACCCGGGAGTAACGCCTGCCTCACTAATGAGAGCCAAAGCCTCTGGAAAGATGCTCGGTCAGCCAATGAGCACCCAAGATCCTGGAGGGATGTCCATGTCTCCCATGAGATCCATGACTGCTGGAGGGATGCAGATGAGTGCCCCAAACTCTGATGTGATGTCCACACCAACAATGAGAGCCTGGACCTCTGAAACAATGTCCACGCCACTAATGAGAACCTCAGACTCTGGAGAGAGGCCCTCACGGCTCAAAAGAGCTCCATCCTCTGGAAAGATGTCCCTACCACTAATGAGAGCTCCAGCTTCTGGAGAGATACCCACGTCTCTGAGATCCTCAGCTTATGGAGCCATGTCTGCTCCACAAATGACAACCACAGCCTCTGGAATGATGTCCATGCCACAAGTGAAGGCTCCCATCTCTGGAGCAATGTCCATGCCACTAACAAGATCCACAGCCTCTGGAGGGATGTCCATGCCACTGATGAGAGCCCCAGGCTCTAGAGTGACATCCACATCACAAATGATGCCCACAGCTTCTGGAGACATGCGCACACTACCAGTGCGAGCCCCAGCCTCTGGAGGGATGTCCCCACCACTAGTAAGAGCTCCAGCCTCTGGAACTATGTCCACACCACTAAGGAGACCCTCAGCCTGTGAAACTGTGTCCACAGAGTTAATGAGAGCTTCAGCCTCTGGACATATGTCCACTGCACAAACAACAGCCATGGTCTCTGGAGGGATGTCCAAGCCATTAACGAGAGCCCCGGCCTCTGGAACAATGCCCATGCCTTTAATGTCAGCCATGGATTCTGGAGAGATATCTATGCCGCTAATGGAAACCATGGCCTCTGGAGCAATGTCCACATTGCAAACCAGTGTTGCGAACTCTAGATCTACGTCCTTGCCACAAACAACATACACAGTGTCTGGAGGGATGGCCACAGCGCCAATTAGAGCCTCTGCTTCTGGAGCAATGTCCACATCATTTATGAGACCCTCAATTTCTGGATCGATGCCCATGCCACTACCGAGAGCCACAGCCTCTGGATGTGGCATGGGGATGTCCATGCCACAAATGACAGCCACAGACTCTAGAGGGAGGTCCATACCACTAATGAGGGCCTCAGGCCCCAGAACAATGTCCACACCACAGACAGCCTTTGGAGTGATGTCCACTCTGGAAACCAAAGCCACAGACTCTGGAGAGGCTTCCATCTCTCACAGTAACATCACAGCCTCTGGATCAAAGCCCACACCGCACATAACTGCCACAACTCCTGAAACTACGAAACCACCACCAAAGGAAGTGCCATCCTTCGGAATGTTGACCCCAGCACTCTGTTACCTCTTAGAAGAGCAGGAAGCAGCCCGGGGCTCATGCTCTGTGGAGGAAGAGATGGAGATTGATGAGGAGAAGCAAATGAAGGGGTTTTTGGACGATTCAGAGAGAATGGCATTTCTGGTGTCTCTTCATCTGGGAGCAGCAGAGAGGTGGTTCATCTTGCAGATGGAGGTAGGAGAACCTCTCTCAGATGAAAATAAGTCTTTCCTGAGAAGATCCCAGGGCGTATATGACTCCCTATCTGAGATAGACATCCTCAGTGCTGTTCTTTGCCATCCCAAACAGGGCCAAAAGTCAGTCAGGCAGTATGCCACTGACTTCCTGCTGCTGGCCCGACATTTGTCTTGGTCTGATGCCATTCTACGGACCAGATTTCTGGAAGGACTCTCAGAAGCTGTTACCACCAAAATGGGTCGGATCTTCCTGAAGGTGGCTGGCAGCCTAAAGGAGCTGATAGACAGGTCTCTGTACACCGAGTGCCAGCTGGCTGAAGAGAAGGATTCCCCAGGCAACTCAAGCCAGGTTCTGCCAACAGCCTGTAAGCGGAATAATGAGGAGGCCATGGAGGATGAACTGAGCTCTCAGCAGCAGACTGAGGAGGTAACGAGGGGGAAATCCACCGAAGGTTTTTGAGCAGAGAAATGAGGAGGTCACGACAAGGAATACATCCTGCTTCCTTGAGTAGAATCGGGAAGAGGCAAGGGGGAGGCATGGAGCTCCTAGACCATTAAACCCTAAGCTGGAGTTTCATCAAGTGAGCATGGCTCTGCAGTTATTTTGGGTATGTTAACTACTTTGAGGAGCAATGTCCTGCCCAAGTTACTGAGGACGTGGGATAGTTGAAGTACGAATTCTTCTCATTATGAGGGAACTGGCTGGGCTCAGTTCCAATTCTCCCCTTGTTCCAAGTCCAATTCTAATAAACGGGTCTTTTGGGAGCTGGGGCCCATCTACAGCAACAGGTGCTGTGGAGTCAGGTCACTAAGGAATTAGAATAGCCTACTCCTTGGTCACACTGTATGCAAGTCAGACAAATTAGCAAAGTGCCTTGATCTGCTAGGTTACAGAACTTATCCAGGCAGAACACCCCTTGTCATAGTAAGTGTGGCTCTTACCTCTGTTGTCTTTTTCTCACTTGCAGCACCAGCATGTTCCCAAACGCTGTTACTACCTGAAAGAGCACGGAGACCCCCAAGAAGGTCTTCATGACCACCTTGGACAGAGCACAGGCCATCATCAGAAGGCCCATACCAACAAGTAAAACTCCATGGAATCTTCTCCTGTGATATCTGACTCGACTGCTAACTGGAGGACTGGTTCCTGGACCCATTCCATTCAACTACATCATAAACCTTGTTGCCTTCACCCTTCAGCCTCCCGCTCCAGGCACATCCCACCTTACCTCTCACTTGGCTGATTTGACCTTCTCTTTCACCCACATGCCTATGACCTGCCCTGACAATCAGAGTGTGGACCACAGGAGTGTATGGTGTATGAAGTTTTAAACTCCCATCACCACCGAGGCCAGTACTAGTTCTTGGTCCAGGGAGAAGTCTAGGCAGGATAAATCATATCTTACCTCAAAATCCCTTAGTGTATCTTGCCATGTGTCAGCTGGCAAACTTGAGGAAGCCCTGGTTCTATTTCACCTGGCAGGGGAGCCTATAAGGAGAGTGATGCCCACTCCTATACCACCCTAGTAACCCAGTAGACTTGCCCTGTATGCCCCAACTCATAGCACCTAAAATGGGTCTCCAGGGTCCTTGCCCTGTTTATAGTATCCATCCTGAACCATTCGTTTTGACCCATAATAATAATTATAGTGATAGTATGATGGCTACCAGTTATTGATAATGTATCTATCATGTGACAGGCATTGGGCTAAACTCTTGACAAGCACCATCTCACTACATTCTTACAGTAACACAACTTGTTCTTGTGTTGTCAGCTTCTGACCTCTTGATCTGTTGTTTCTGGCCTTTGTTGTGTCCCTCAGTGCGCGTTCTCCAGCTCTGACCTCTGGGTGACCCCCTCAGTTGTTGATTGCTCTCACTCCCCTTGGCTATTGTGCTTCATGGCCAGCACTCTTGATGAGGGTCTTGGTCTATAAACAGGCATAGATAGTTAGAACATAATGTGAGCAGTGTTTGCCTTCAGGTGGTGGGGTTATGGGTAGTTTTTATTTTCTTCTTTCTACTTCTCTATACTTTTCAGATTCTCTACAGTAAGCATGTATTACATTTATAATTATAAAAGTAAATAAACTTCATTTATGAAAAAAGAGTTCATTGTGGCTCCTAGAATTTGATTTACTGAGTCCTTTATTCCACCAATATTAGTTATGTAACTTATGTCAGCTACTGTTTGGGGGACAGACAGATAAGAATCCTGCTGATATGAACATTCCATTCCAATGGAGTGGGGAGAACAAGAACACACTGAACTTAGATTGGAATTGTGAAAGCTGTGAAGAGAAGAAATCAGGACAATGGGGAATTTGATGCAAATAGGACCAATTTATGTATTCAATAGTAGTCCATATAATTGAGTTACTCAATAATCTTTCAACAACAGTAGGAGAGACATGATTAGAAACTTATTTTGGATAGTTAAATTGGCAACAGTTTGGAGACAGGATGGAGGAAGGGATCAGAGAGCAGCTGAGCCCTCTACTTCAATAGTCCACTTAACTGACTGGCTGGGTGACTTAATCTAGGGTGGTGGCAGTAGAGATGGTAATTCATGGACAGAGACCTAACCTTCTCTGAGTACTCAAGTCCACTGCTCCAGGACTCAAGTCCTCTGCTCCATTACCCTTAACTTTGGGTCTGATTTCAGGAAGAGGAAAATGATACTCAGGAAAGACAGATTGGCAGACAAATTGGCAGCCCCTTGATGCTGTACATAATAATCTGGATGTGCGGGTTGCCTGCAGCTGCCTCAATCACCAGTGCTTTTGCCTCAGGAAAGAGAAGGTGCGATAAGTCAGGAAATACGAATTCCAGAGAGATGGCTGGCCCCTGGGGACCCAGCTTTCCCCCTCTTCTCTGGGTCTATTGGCTCACACCTAGCCCAGTCCAAGACCGAGTGGAGTTTGGACGTCCTTTTTCGGCCAGGATTGCTTTTAGCTAGGAAAAGCACTGTCGAGTTTTCTCTTTGCTGAAAAAGAAATGGATAATATAGAATTTGCAACTTATGCCTGGAAAATGTATACAGAAAGGACAATGTCCTAAAAATGAACCTTATTTTCTCATAGCCATGCTAATGGAGAAGGATGGCAATTCTTTTATTTATTTTTCTCCCTAGCCATTCTTCTTCTTATTGTTTTTGCTGTCCTCTCCTTCAAGCTAACGTCACTAGAGATAAATGGAACAAATGAAGCCCAATCGTACCCTGCCAGAGCTCAGTCCCTGTTCTTCTACCCATCCTAAAGGTTTTATTTAGAAATGTTTCAAGAGCCCCTCAGCATCTACATGGAGCTGGGCTATTATATGCCCAAGTACTTGACACCATTTCATCTGCTATAAAATGGAGTTTCAAGTTTTTCCAGGCCTCACTGGTCCGCGGGCAAAAATAATGTCCCATAAGCAGGAAAATCTTGGATGTGATGGACCACTGTCACCACCTGTGTTACAGGATCTCAATCCCTTGAAGGTTTCCCCCAATTATTTGTGGCAGATTTCAGAAGTTTCACATGCTCTGAGATAGTCCTCTCCTGTTGTTCTTTGACTCCTACCCTGTCCCATGGGGGTCAGCTGCCCACATTGCCACTTGAGGGGAGCCACTACACCCCACCCAGATACTGGCAGGTGCTTCTGGCTGTGAGAACACAGAAACCCCTCCTCAGAGGAGGCGTGGATTCTGGAGTGTTCACAGCTGCACACCTGAGTGGAGCCTAAGTGGTGCTGCCTTCTCTTTGGTAGCCTTGGCTGACGGAACTGATGGCTCCCCCCGAAGGGTGGAAATGCCTCTTGGAATTCTGTGCCACACATTATCACCTGGACACCCAAAAAAACATTGCTTCTACCACACGTCTCAGTGAGGCCTGCATAAGAAAAACAGCTTCAGCTTCTACCTGCAGCAACATCTCCCTGACCTTGCTCAAACGTTCAGACTTGGTTCCTGTGCCAAGAACAAAGGCCCTCAGGTCCTCTATCCAGACCCACGCTTCAGTCCCCATTTCTGTGTTCTTCTACCTGGTCTCTACTCCTGCTGAGTAGAGACTCACCCAAGGTGCTATAAATCCAGATTTCTTCCAAATCACTTTGTTCCAGGTGATGAAATGCCAGGAACCCTCTCCACACAACCAATCTTTGGGGCACAGTGGGAGAGCAAATGTCAACCTTTCCTCTTCCTTCATCCTTCTGCCATCCTGTCACCCACCAACCTTGTCTCTGTTTCTGCTCCTCAGGGAACAGCATAGAGAACTTTCTCTTAAAGACCACTATTCCCATACAAGTAGAGGCTCAGGCTCAGGCTTCTGCTGAATGATGAATGCCTCAGACAGTTTCCAGTCATTTCTGAGTTTCACTTTGGGCTCAGCCAGGCTCAGTCCACTGGACTACTGGACTACACTGGACTACTTTGATCAGATCAAATGAGGGACCCTTCCCCTCCATTTCTTCCAATACACCATTGCTTCAGACATTGAGGCACTTTCAACCTCATTCCGCAATCAGAATATTACAGATAAAATAACTCATGCTATAGAGAGACTAGTCCCCCTATGGATTGTGTGTTTTCTTCCTCCTCACATGGTCTGAAAGCAACTTGAACAATTGTGGGACAGGGGAAGCAAGCTGCTAGATCTCTTATGACCAAAGGGAAGATTTATAGAATAGATACTGTAGTAGTTTGAAATGACACTGGATGGGGAGACTTTTCTTTTTCTGTCTTTTTTTTTAAATTTTTAAATTTTTTTAGACAAAATCTTGCTCTGCTGCCCAGGCTGGAGTGCAGTGGTGCAATGTCAGCTCATTGTAATCTCTGCCTCGTGAGTTCAAGTGATTCTGGTGCCTCAGCCTCCCGAGTAGCTGGGATTACAGGTGCCTGGCACCATGCCTGGCTAATTTTTGTTATTTTTAGTAGAGACAGGGTTTTGCCATGTTGACCAGGCTGGTCTCGAACTCCTGACCTCCAGTGATGTGTCCGCCTTGGTCTCCCGAAGTGATGGGATTTACAGATGTGAGCTACCACGCCCAGCCAAGACTTGACTTTGAGTACTTCTGTCTCTCCCTCTAACAAGCTGGATAGTTTTAAACAGGCAGGACACTGTATCTCTTGAGACTTCAGTTTCCTCTTCTCTAAAATAGGAGTAATTATTGTTCTGCAAACCTCGCAGCATTGTGGGGTAAAGATTTGTGATAGTGCTTGGAAAAATCAAATGCAAGACATACAAATGTAAGAGCTTGTTACTGTCTGTTGAGGGGGATCAGACTATGCCACTCCCAAATGTGTCACTTTAGCATTGTGATTATTTTGAGCTGAGGGCAATTAAGAAGTGCAATTAAGGAGTAGCAAATGCAGAAAGAGTTCTTTGCACCCCCATATGCGTTAAAGTAGGACGTAAATTTCCCTTTGTGAAGATGTTTCTCCTCTCCTCTCCTGTACCATGAAAAAACAACCATCATCACTAGAGACAGAAAGTCAGCACGAACATAGGTCTGTATAAACAAACTTTTCTAAAACAACCTGTATCTTCTATTAGTTTCATATATATATAATATATAATACATATGTTATGTATTATATATTTTTTATATATAGTTTTTGAGGGTACAAGTGGTTTTTGGTTACATGGATGAATTGTATAGTGATGAAGACTGAGATTTTAGTGTACCTGTCACCCAAGACACTCATATTTACCTTCCCACAATTTACTTCCCCTAGAAGCCCAAACCTCTTTTCCTTTGTCTTGTCACTTCTCCATAAATTATCACCCTTTGTTAAAATGGCATATAAGCCTCCAGATCTTACCACTTCTTTGTGTCTTCAGTTCTTTTCTCTGAAAGCCCCTGTGCATGTAACAATTGAAATATTAATATCAAACAAAATTTGCATTTCTTTCCTCCTGTTAAAATCTGTCTTTTATTAGTGTGATTTTCAGGTCCCAATTACAGAACTAAGAAGACAGAAGAAAAGAATGTTTCCTCTCTTACATTTGCTTGGCCATGAGGGTGTTGGGAAGTGCATGGGTTAGGATAGGACTAGTTGGGACATATTCAGAATCCAATCTCTTTAGGGGTTCTATTTAAACTGTGAGGGCAGATTTACAAGTAAATCCAACACAGAAAACTGGCAAAAGCCACAGTTTAATATTAGCACCTATGGAGCACTTAACTATTGAGCACTTAACACAGGCTCAAGCGCTAGACTAATTAAATTATCTAGATTATCTCATGTAATCTTTACAACAAGCCTGAGAAGTGGATGGTCTCATTAATCCTATTTTACAGACCAGGAATCTGAGTCACAGAAAGGCTAAGTAACTGGCCCAAGGCTACAGAGCTAAGAGGCAGCAGAGCTGGGATTTGAGCACGTGCAATCTGACCCTACAGCCTACACATGCAATGCTCCACTGTATGTACAGCTTCGTTATTCAGAGCCAGATGGCTCCTGTGAGCATTCACCCTCTTCTCCTGAACAAATTTGCCACCGAACAGCAACCGATATTTGAAGTTCATAAAGTTGGAGGTCTGAGCAAAAATGGCCCTGCTTTTCTCTTTCTCTGTCTTAGATCCAGATGTGAATCTTCCTGGAGGTATTTGGGGGAATGTCTTCAATATTCAAGGAAAAGAATCAAGAGTTGCAGAATTCTATTGAGCTCAAGAGATTCTGCCAAGGATCTCACTGCAGCCTCAGAGTGCAGTAGTCTCTGTTCTGAGCTCTGGCCTAAGAAGGAGGATAAGATTCTTTCCTAAACATCTTCCCTTTGAGCAGATACGCATCTTGGACCCAGATTCTGTGTGGAAGGGTATAGGATTCTGAAGCTGGAAGGCATTTTTATGATTACACCAATAGCTGACACTTCTTTCTCATCACTTATTTCTCTCTCCTTTTCACTTCTCCCTCAGGAAAGGGGAAATGTGGGTAAGGAAGAAAAATGATTAGTCCTTTAGATACTCCATATCGCTGCCTTCCAACAGCACCCCCCTCCCACGGAAGGTTAACCTAGTTTTAACATTGAGGGGGAATACACACACTAAAAAGGCACCAGACGTTTCTGGTTTTGGCAACTTGGTAGAGATAACCTAGAGTGGCTTTTTCCCATTGCAGACTCAGAGAAATGTTGGGTGAAGTGTGAGAAAAAACTCACAACTGAGCCTGACATGAAGAAGGAACATCCCCAGGGACAACAAACAACGAGGGATCTTAAGAGCAGAGCAATAAGCTGTTGAGCTCTCTAAGGCTTGTATAGTGGAGTGAGAAGAGATCTAGGCTAACTATATACAGTGTTTGAGGAGCAAAACTCTGGACCTCTAAATTCCATACACTCTGCTCTGCTCAACTATCACGCAAGAATAAGAATGAAACAAAAACATTTTCTGACAAAACTGAGACAATTCGCCCATTCTCAAAAAACGTGCTGTACTTTGAACTAGGCTGGGCCTGGGAAAGCTGACAAAATTTACAAGAAAGAAGCCCCTGCCCTTTGACAAACTTTGCTGAAAATTTCACTGGTTTAAGCACTGATGTGTAAGTGGATATTAAACAGACTGACCCTTATTTTCCCACAATTTCCTCTAATAGCTTTTTAAAAATTTATTATATTTTGGTAACAGCTTTATTAAGACATAATTCACATTCCATATACGTCACCCATTTAAAATGTGTAGTTCAGGCTGGGTGGAGTGGTTCACACCTGTAATCTCAGTACTTTGGGAGGCCTAGTAGGGAGGATCACTTGAGGCGAGAAGTTTGAGACAAGCCCGGGCAACATAGTGAGATCCTGTCTCTAGAAAACAAAATTTAAATTATCCAAGTGTGGTGGCACATGCCTGTAGTCCTAGCTACTTGGGAGGCTGAGGCAGGAAGATTGCTTGAGACCAAGAGTTTGAGGCTTCAGTGAGCTATCACTGCACCACTGTACTCCAGCCTGGGTAACAGAGTGATACCCTATCTCTAAGAAAATAAATAAATAAAAAGTAAATTGTATAGTTCAATGTTTTTTGGTGTATGCACATAGTTGCACGACCATCAACATAATCTAATTTCAGAACATTTTCATCACCCCAAAAAGCAACCCTATACTTTTTAACAGTGACTTCTCATTCTCCCCCCTCTCCTCAGCCCCTGGAAGCCACTAATCTATTTTCTGTCTCTATAGATTTACTTATTCTGCACATTTCATATAAATGGAATCATATTTCGTGTGATCTTTTGTGATTGGCTTCTTTCACTTAGCGTAGTGTTTTCAAGGTTCATCTGTATTGTAGCACGTATCATTACTTCATTCATTTTTCTAGCTAAATAATATGTCCTTGTATGTATATACCACATTTGTGTATATGTTACTCAGTTGGTGGACATTTGGCTGTTTCTACCTTTTGGCTGTTATGAATGTTGCTGCTAGGAACATTCGTGTACAAGTTTTTGTGTGAACGTATGTTTTAATTTCTGTTGGGTAGATATCTAGGAGTAGAATTGCTGGAGCATATGATAACTTTATATTTCACCTTTTGAGGAACTGCCAGACTGTTTTCCAAAGCAGTTGCACTATTTTACATTCCCACAAACAGTATGTAACCATTCCAAGTTCTCCACATCCTTGTCAACACTTGTTATTATCTGACTTTTTGATTATAGCTACCCCAGTGGGTGTGAAGTGGTATCTCTCTGTGGTTTTGAATTGCATTTCTGTGATGGATAATGATGTCGAGCTTTCCTCTGATACGTTTTTATTACAAAGATAACCATCCTGCAACATATTGCCATGAATATTGTTGGGAGGCTCCACTTTGGAGAATATGCTGGGAGAAGCCATGGTACTCCTTGCTCTCTAGCCCACCCTTACATATGCTATTGCCCCAAACCACTTTAGGCAATATGCTATTGCCCCAAACCACTTTATATGAAATTTACTTATTCTGCACATTTCATATAAATGGAATCATATTTCATGTGATCTTTTGTGATTGGCTTTAGGATGTTGGAGTGAGTTTGCAGGCAGATACTCCTGGCCTTGCTTAGACCCATAACAACTTTCAACTGCTGCCTTGTGCAACAGCAATTACCTGAGAGCAAAGGTGAGTGTGGACTTATATTAATATTTTAAGGTTTGCTGGAGGCCCAGGAACCTGAACTGAAAAGAGAATTCCCAGGGAAATGTGGCCTCTCTCTTACAGATTCTTCCTTCTTCCACCAAAATCTAAAATAACCTAAATGCAGAATTCATTACTGTGGTCACTGATTGGAATAGGACCCTTTTTTATTCTGACACCCCTCAGAGTTTCTCCATAACTTAATCCCCCAAAACACTTCCACTCTGAGAGGGAAGGGAGGAAGAGGAAGAGGGAAGAGAGGGGAAGACGGGAGTCGGGAGAATAATAAAATGACTTAAAAATCTGGGTTCCAAATTCCAGCTGTGCCAGTGACAACCTGTGCCACTTTGTGGGAAGTTACTTGACCGTTCTGGGCCTCAGTTATCTCATCTTTACCATTGTTTGACTCTCATTTGGGAGCCAGACCAGGTGATAATTCCCTTCCCCTTTGGACATGCATCAGGTGTAGGAAGGTGTCTAAGTGGCCTGGGGAGCAGATTGCTGGGGGAAGCCCACTCTGAGCCGTTGCTAGAGGGCAGCATTGTTTCAGTAATTATTCTAATAATGCTGTCTGGGGTGTGACTGGCTCAGAATTCTTTAATTTAAAAATATAGTTTCCTCCTCTTCCATAAGTGGCATTCTTACAAAGGGCAGGTAATTTCTGAAAAACTGTAGAGAAACCAGAAGAAGAGTGCTTCTGGCCCCCTGCAGATTTCATTTTCCGTTAACAAATTTAAGGCAGAAAAATAAAGATTTTATACTTTTATTTCTAATCAAACCTATTTGATTTTGGTCTCCTTTGGATACAGTTGCACAAATATATTTTCCTCTTGGAAATTTCCACCAGCATCACCAGGGAAATGCTCAGGTTCACCGGAAATCTCTTCCAGAGGTTTGCTTCACAGGTTCAGTGACAAAATTTCTTATCAGGGCATTTATTATTTTCAGGCTCTTCCTTCCTTCGCTTATATTTATTACAGTCCAATAATGGAATACTTAGGAAATTGGTTTGTTATAAATAATTATCCAGGCCAGGTGCGGTGACTCACGCCTGTAATTCTAGAATTTTGGGAGGCCGAGGCGGGTTGACCACTTGAGGTCAGGATTTCAAGACCAGCCTGGCCAATATGGTGAAACCCTGTCTGTACGAAACATGCAAAAAGTAGATGGGTGTGGTAGCACATGCTTGTAATTCCAGTTACTTGGGAGACTGAGGCAGGAGAATGGCTTGAACCTGGGAGGCGGAGGTTGCAGTGAGCTGAGATCACACCACTGCACTCCAGCCTGGGCAACAGAGGGAGACTCTGTCTCAAAAAAAAAAAAAAAAAAAAAAAAAAATTTCAGAGGTTCCCAATTAAATCTTTTGATTACTTGCCATATTTTACAGTCCGTAAGTTTCTGTATGTCAGGGTGGCATCCCAAGCCACTCAAAACTGGGGAAAAATATACTGTGTATGGCCACAATAACTGTTCAAACCATGTATTTCTAGCTCTGTCTCCTTTGGCTATTGCAGATTCTTCAGTCACCCTCTGAAATCATGCTCCCTCAACCTCAGTATGCACACAAACTATTTCTAGGAGATGCAGGGGTTGCCTCACATGTAATATGCTCCTAATGACAGGTCTATCACCATTCATCAAAGGAAAGAAGAAAATATACACATTGCAACTGTAAGTAGGGGGGCAGTTACATTTTCACTTAACATGTACTCCAGTTACTTGGTAGTGGTAGAGCATTGTTCAGAAGGATTCTCAAGTCACATTTACTATCCATAAGAAAGTGCAAGCAAGCAATTAATTACTAATGTCTGCTAAGAACAAGGGTGTGGGTGTATAAATTTTAAAAATTGCCATCCTTAAGGTAAAGTCATGCAAGTAGTTTTAATTTATTATTAATAATGATAATAATAATATATATTTAAAAAAACAATGCAGGATATTATTTTTGAAAACCTGGGATACCTCATAGAATATCCAGGCAATGACTGGTCCTGGGGGTGGGGAGTGTACAGCTGATCCTCAAGAACTCCTAGAATCAGGCAGTTGAATGCCACCAGCATTCTTGTTTTTTCTTCCTGCTTCGCATCTCTGCATCTCTCTGAACATCGACATCTTTTCATTCTGTAGGTTGACTTTCTCCACATGGTGGACCATTTAGGCCTCTAGTCCTACACGAATATGGCAACCACCAGTCATATGTGTATATTGAGCACTTGAAATGTGACTAGTTCAAATTGAGATACACTGACTATAAGTGGAAAGCATTCGCTGGATTTTGAAGGTAGAAAAACAAAGAATGCAAAAAAATCTCATTAATTAAGAAAACATTGATTGCATGTTAAGGTGATAACATATTGGATGTATTGTGCTAAGTAAAATATATTATTAGAATTAGCTTCACATGTTTCTTTTTGAATGTGGCAATTAGAAAATTTAAAATTACATACTTGGCTCACATTATGTTTCTATTGGACAGCGTAGCTCTACAATGTTACAACTTATAGCTACTTGGGGAGTGATGATTGATTGAGTTCTCTGGGACCACAGCACAAAAAGTGAGCAAAAGGGGCCTTACCGGTGAAGTTGAGCCAAGTGTTCACCCCCTAGAGCATTTCTTTATGGCCCAAGGGAGAGGGTCATGTGGGAACATCGCAGCTCCTGCTGGGACAGAAAATTGGAGTGGGCAGAGAGACAATTCCCAGAAGAATAGAGGAGGCTGCTGAGTGGATAAAGCAAGACATATCCTCTAATTCAGAATCATTCTAAATGTCTTTTTTTTTTTTAACCCTCAAGCTCCCACAGCCAATGATAAAAAAAGTTCCATTGATTTTACCTCCACCCACTTTTCTTTGTCCTTTATATATCCACTACTCTGTTAGTTCAGTCACTGTCATCTCAGTCATTTGCAATCATTGGCAAGTGACATTAAAATAAGCATATGACAACCAAATGACTGTTTCTTCCTTCAAGATAGGCATTTGGGAAGGCATATACCCATTTGCAAGCAAGATAGTTTGAATTATGTCCAGGTTCTGCCACTCATAATGCATATGACCAGAGTTAAGTCATGTAGTTTTTCTGGTACTCAGTGTGCACATCTCTAAATTGAGAACAGTATGAACCCTACTTACCAGTGTCATTGATGATACCCATGGAAAAACTATTGTGAGGATCCTTTAATATGCAAAGTACTATTTTACAGATTGGATTAAAATGCAAAAAACAGCTGTGCAATGCCTCCTTTAGAACTGCCTTTGTTGCCAAGACACATTCACCCAATACCCTCAGCAGATCTTCTTGCTTTGAAGGTAGATTTGATTTTGGAAATGTTCAGAAATCTTTAAGAATCAAGTCTAGTGAATGATGTATGCTCAAGCTGAGTAATAGTAAGTGTGGTTAAAAACAAGAGGTATGAATGTAAAGCAATGGTGCTGGTTTTATTCTCTCCCCAAGAGAGGTTGCAGACTTGTTTATTACAGTGGCATTCATTGCTAGACTAAGTGGATAATTGCTAAAAGCAGTTTGACTATTGGGGAATCCAACCTCTACAATATCATTTTATGCTTTAAAAAACTCTTTCAAAAATTATTTCTCTTGAATATCACCAACAACCCCGTAGATAAAGTATGTCCTATTCCCAATTTAGAGATGTGAAAACTGAGAACCAGAAATGACAAATAGTTCTGATGACAAAGCTGACAGAGGTGAAGCCTGGATGTGCTTAGACCATTTGGCTCTGAGCCTGATTTTCCTGTTGGATATGCTGTCTTACTGGCATCTCCATTTCTACACATGTAAATTGTAATGATTATAATAATAAAGATAAGACAAAAGTACAGAGAAGCGAAGTGATTTGTGCAAGGTCACAGCTGGTAAAGTGTTAGAGCTTAGATTTGGATGCAGAAATTACTCTCAGTCTGCCTGCTGACCTAGGCATTTCCTGAAGCATTCAATTTCTTTCACAATCAAATCTTCCTTTTTTTCTTTTTATTTTTGTATAACAGTTTTGCTGAGATTAGTTGACATATTACATAATCCACTCATTTGCAATGAACAATTCAATGGTTTTTAGTATATTCACAGAGTTGTGCAATCAATACCACAATCAATTTTGGAATGTTTTTATCACCCCCACAAAAGAAGGCCTGTACCCATTAGCAATCATTCCCCATTTCCCACCACCTCCCTAGCCTCCTGAAACCACTAATCTACCTTCTTGCCTGTATAGATTTGCCTATTATGGACATTACATACAAATGACATCATACTTTTAGGGCTGGCTTCTTTTACTGAGCATTTTCTTCAATATCTGTCCATGTTGTAGCATGTATCAGGACTCTTTTTTTTTTTTTACTTTTTAGAAAAAAATTTTAAATTATAATTTAAGTCCTGAGATACATGTGCAGAAAGTGCAGGTTTGTTACATAGGTATAAACATGTCATGGTGGTTTGCTGCACTCATCAACCCGTCATCTACATTGGGTATTTCTCCTAATGCTATCCTTCCCCTAGCTTCTCAACTCCCGACAGGCAATGTGTGTGTGATGTTCTCCTCCCTGTGTCCATGTGTTCTCATTGTTCAACTCCCACTTATGAGTGAGAACACAGTGTGTTTTGTTTTTTGCTCTTGTGTTAGTTTGCTGAAAATGATGGTTTCCAGTTTCATCCATGTCCCTGCAAAAGACATGAACTCATCCTTTTTTTATGGCTGCATAGTATTCCATGGTGTATATGTGTCACATTTTCTTTATCCAGTCTATCATTGATGGGCATTTGGGTTGGTTCCAAGTCTTTGCTATTGTGAACTGTGCTGCAATAAACATAAGTGTGCATGTGTCTTTACAGTAGAATGATTTATAATCCTTTGGGTATATACCCAGTAATGGGATTGCTGGGTCAAATGGTATTTCTGGTTCTAGATCCTTGAGGAATCGCCACACTGTCTCCCACAATGGTTGAATTAATTTACACTCTCACCAACAGTGAAAAGCATTCCTATTTCTCCACATCCTCTCCAGCACCTGTTGTTTCCTGACTTTGTAATGATCCCCATTCTAACTGGTGTGAGATGGTATCTCATTGTGGTTTTGATTTGCATTTCTCTAACGACCAGTGATGATGAGCATTTTTTCATCTGTCTGTTGGCTGCATAAATGTCTTCTTTTGAGAAGTGTCTGTTCATATCCTTTGCCCACTTTTTGATGGGGTTGTTTGTTTTTTCTTGTAAATTTGTATAAGTTCTTTGTAGATTCAGGATATTAGCCCTTTGTCAGATGGATAGATTGCAAACATTTTCTCCCATTCTGTAGGTTGCCTGTTCACACTGATGAGAGTTTCTTTGCTGTGCAGAAGCTCTTTAGTTTAATTAGATCTCATTTGTTGATTCTGGCTTTTGTTGCCATTGCTTTAGGTCTTTTAGTCATGATGTCTTTGCCCGTGCCTATGTCTTGAGTGGTATTGCCTAGGTTTTCTTCTAGGGTTTTTATGGTTTTAGGTCTTACGTTTAATTCTTTAATCCACCTTGAGTTAATTTTTGTATAAGGTGTAAGGAAGGGGTCCAGTTTCAGTTTTATGCATATGGCTAGCCAGTTTTCCCAACACCATTTATAAAGTAGGGAATCCTTTCCCTATTTCTTGTTTTTGTCAGATTTGTCAAAGATCAGATGGTTGTAGACATATGGTGTTATTTGAGGCCTCTGTTCTGTTCCATTGGTCTATATATCTGTTTTGGTACCAGTACCATGCTGTTTTGGTTACTGTAGCCTTGTAGTATAGTTTGAAGTCAGGTAGCATGATGCCTCCAGCTTTGTTCTTTTTGCTTATGATTATCCTGGCGATATGGGCTCTTTTTTGGTTCCATATGAAATTTAAAGTAGTTTATTCTGATTCTGTGAAAAAAGTCAATGGTAGCTTGATGGGGATAGCATATAATCTATAAATTAATTTAGGCACTATGGCCATTTTCACCATATTGATTTTTCCTATCCATGAGCATGGAATGATTTTCTATTTGTTTATGTTCTCTCTTATTTCCTTGAGCAGTGGTTTGTAGTTCTCCTTGATGAGGTCCTTCATATCCCTTGCAAGTTGTATTCCTAGGTATTTTATTCTTTTTGTAGCAATTGTGAATGGGAGTTCACTCATGATTTGGATTTCTGTTTGTCTACTACTAGTGTATAGGAATGTTTGTGATTTTTGCATGTTGATTTTGTATCCTGAGACTTTGCTGAAGTTGCTTATCAGCTAAAAGAGATTTTCATCTGAGACAGTGGGGTTTTCTAAATACGCAATCATGTCATTTGCAAAGAAAGACAATTTTACTTCCTTGCTTCCTATTTAAATGTGCTTTATTTCTTTCTCTTGCCTGACTGCCCTGGCCAGAACTCCTATGTTGAAAAGGAGTGGTGAGAGAGGGCATCCTTGTCTTGTGCAGGTTTTTCAAAGTGAATACTTCCAGCTTTTGCCCATTCAGTATGATATTGGCTGTGGGTTTGTCATAAATAGCTCTTATTATTTTGAGATACATTCCATGAATACCTAGTTTATTGAAAGTTTTTAGCATGAAGGGGTGTTGAATTTTATCAAAGGCCTTTTCTGCAGCTATTGAGATAATCATGTGGTTCTTGTCATTGGTTCTGTTTATGTGATGGATTACGTTTATTGATTTATGTATGTTGAAACAGTCTTGGCTCCCAGGGATGAAGCCGATTTGATTGTGGTGGATAAGCTTTTTGACGTCCTGCTGGATTCAGTTTGCCAGTATTTTATTGAGGATTTTTGTATCAATGTTCATTGGGGATATTGGCCTGATATTTTCTTTTTTTGTGTGTGTGTCTCTGCCAGGTTTTGCTATCAGGATGATGCTGGCCTCATAAAATGAGTTAGGGAGGAATCCTTCTTTTTTGGTTGTTTGGAAGAGTTTCGGAAGGAATGGTACCAGCTCCTCTTTGTACCTCTGGTATAATTCGGCTGTGAATCCATCTGGTCCTGGGCTTTTTTTGGATGGTAGGCTATTAATTACTGCCTCAATTCCAGAACTTGTTATTGTTCTATTCAGGGATTCGACTTCTTCCTGGTTTCATCTTGGGAGGGTGTATTTATCCAGGAATTTATGCATTTCTTCTAGATTTTCTAGTTTATATGTGTAGAGGTGTTTATAGTATTCTCTGATGGTAGTTTGTATTTCTGTGGGATCAGTGGTGATCTCCCTTTTATAATTTTTTATTGTGTCTATTTAATTCTTCTCTCTTTTCTTCTTTACGTGTCTGGCTAATGGTCTATCTATTTTGTTAATGTTTTCAAAAAAACAGCTCCTGAATTCATTAATTTTTTTGAAGGGTTTTTCATGTCTCTATCTCCTTCATTTCTGCTTTGATCTTAGTTATTTCTTGTCTTCTGCTATCTTTTGAAATTGGTTGCTCTTGCTTCTCTAGTTCTTTTAATTGAAATGTTAGGGTGTTGATTTTATATCTTTCCTGCTTTCTGCTGTGTACATTTAGTGCTATAAATTTCCCTGTAAACACTGCTTTTGCTGTGTCCCAGAGATTCTGGTATGTTGTGTCTTTGTTCTCATTGGTTTCCAATAACTTATTTATTTCTGCCTTAATTTCGTTATTTAGCCAGTAGTCATTCAGGAGCAGGTTGTTCAGCTTCCATGTAGTTGTACAGTTTTGAGTGAGTTTCTTAATCCTGAGTTCTAATTTGATTGCACTGTGGTCTGAGAGACTGTTATGATTTCTGTTATTTTGCGTTTGCTGAGGTATGTCCAATTATGCGGTCAGTTTTAGAATAAGTGTGATGTGGTGCTGAGAAGAATGTATATTCTGTTGATTTGGGGTGGAGAGTTCTGTAGATGTCTATTAGGTCTACTTGGTCCAGAGCTGGGTTCAAGTCCTGAATATCCTTGTTAATATTCTGTCTTATTGATCTGTCTAATATTGACAGTGGGTTTTTAAGTCTCCCACTATTATTATGTGGAGGCTAAGTCTCTTTGTACATCTCTAGGGACTTACTGTATGAATCTGGGTGGTCCTGTATTGAGTGCATATATATTTAGGACAGTTAACTTTTCTCGTTGCATTGGTCCCTTTACCATTATGTAATGGCATTCTTTGTCTTTTTTGGTCGTTGTTGGTTTAAAGTCTGTTTTATCACGGACTAGGATTGCAACCGGTTTTTTTTTTTTTTTTCTTTCCATGTGCTTGGTAAATATTCCTCCATCCCTTTATTTTGAGCCTATGTATGTGTGTCTTGGTATGTGAGATGGGTCTCCTGAATACAGCACACCAATCATCCTTGACTCTTTATCTAATTTGCCAGTCTGCATCTTTTAATTGGGGCATTAAGCCATTTAGCCCATTTACTTTTAAGGTTAATTTTGTTATGTGTGAATTTGATCCTGTTATTATGATGCTCACTAGTTATTTTGCCCCTTAGTTGATGCAGTTTCTTCATAGTGTTGATGGTCCTTGCAATTTGGTATGTGTTTGCAGTGGCTGGTGCCGATTGTTACTGTCCATGTTTAGTGCTTCCTTCAGGAGCTCTTGTAAGGCAGGCCTGGTGGTGACAAAATCTCTCAGCATTTGCTTGTCTCTAAAGGATTTTATTTCTCCTTCACTTATGAAGCTTAGTTTGACTGGATATGAAATTCCGGGTTGAATATTCTTTTTTTTTTTTAAGAATGTTGAATATTGGCCCCCACTCTCTTCTGGCTTGTAGGGTTTCTACAGGGAGATCCACTGTTAGTCTGGCGGGCTTCCCTTTGTGGGTAACCCCAGCTTTCTCTCTGGCTGTCCTTAGCATTTCTTCCTTCATTTCAACATTGGTGAATCTGATGATTACGTGTCTTGGGGTTGCTCGTCTCAAGGAGTATCTTTGTGGTGTTCTCTGTGTTTCCTGAATTTGAATGTTGACCTGTCTTGCTAGGCTGGAGAAGTTCTCCTGGATAATATCCTGAAGAGTGTTTTCCAACTTGCTTCCATTCTCCTTGTTACTTTCAGGTACACCAAACAAATGTAGATTTGGTCTTTTCACATAGTCCTATATTTCTTGGAGGCTTTGTTCATTCCTTTTTCTCTAATCCTGTCTTCATGCTTTATTTTATTAAGTTGATCTTCAATCTCTGATAGCCTTTCTTCCACTTGATCAATTTGGCTGTCGATACTTGTGTATGCTTCACAAAGTTCTCGTGCTGTGTTTCTCAGCTCCATCAAGTCATTTATGTTCTTCTCTAAACTGGTTATTCTGGTTAGCAATTTCTCTAACCTTTTTTCAAGGTTCTTAGCTTCCTTGCATTGGGTTAGAACATGCTGCTTTAACTCAGAGGAGTTTGTTATTACCCACCTTCTGAAGCCTACTTCTGTTAATTCATCAAAGTCATTCTCTGTCCAGTTTTGCTCCCTTGCTGGTGAGGAATTGTGATCCTTTGGAGGAGAAGTGGCATTCTGGTTTTTGCAATTTTCATCCTTTTTGTGCTGGTTTCTCCCCATTTTCATGGATTTATCTACCTTTGGTCTTTGATGTTGGTGATCTTCAGATGGGGCTTTGGTGTGGATGTCCTTTTTGTTGATGTTGATGCCATTCCTTTCTGTTTGTTAGTTTTCCTTCTATCAGTCAGACCCCTCTGCTTCAGGTTTGCTGGAGTTTGCTGGAGGTCCACTTCAGACCCTGTTGCCTGGATATCACCAGCAGAGGCTGCAGAACAGCAAAGATTGCTGCCTGTTCCTTCCTCTGGAAGCTTTGTCCCAGAGGGGCACTCACCAGATGCCAGCCAGAGCTCTCCTGTATGAGGTGTCTGTTGACCCCTGCTGGGAGGTGTCTCCCAATCAGGAGGCATGGGGGTCAGGGACCCACTTGAGAAAGTGCTGTGCTGCTCTCTTCAGAGCAGGCAGGCAGGAACGTTTAAGTCTGCTGAAGCTGCGCCCACAGCCACCCCTTCCCCCAGGTGCTCTGTCCCAACGAGATGGGAGTTTTATCTATAAGCCCCTGACTGAGGCTGCTACCTTTCTTTCAGAGATGCCCTGCCCAGAGAGGAGGAATCTAGAGAGGCAGTCTTGGTACAGTGACTTTGCCAAGCTTTGGTGGGCTCCACCCAGTTCAAACTTCCCGGTGGCTTTGTTTATGCTGTGAGGGGAAAACTGCCTACTCAAGCCTCAGTAATGGCGGACACCTCTTCCCCCACAAAGCTGGAGCATCCCAGGTCAACTTCAGGCTGCTGTGCTGGCAGTGAGAATTTCAGGCCAGTGGATCTTAGTTTGCTGGGCTCAATGGGGATGGGATACACTGAGCTAGACCACTTGGCTCCCTGGCTTCAGCCCCCTTTCCTGGGGAATGAACAGCTCTGTCTCACTGGTTTTCCTGGTGCCACTGGTGTATGAAAATAAACTCCTGCAGCTAGCTCAGTGTCTGCCCAAATGGCCACCCCGTTTTTTGCTTGAAACCCAGGGCCCTGGTGGTGTAGGCACCAGAGGGAATCTCCTGGTCTGTGGGTTGCAAAGACTGTGGCAAAAGCATAGTATCTGGGCCAGAATGCACCATTCCTCATGGCACATTCCCTCATGGCTTCCCTTGGCTAGGGGAGGGAGTTCCTTGACCCATTGTGCTTCCTGGGTGAGCTGATGCCCCACCCTGCTTCTGCTCACCCTCGTGGGCTGTACCCACTGTTTAACCAGTCCCAATGAGATGAGCCAGATACCTCAGTTGGAAATGCAGAAATCATCTGCCTTCTACATTTATCTCGCTGGGAGCTGCAGACTGGAGCTATTCTTATTCAGCCATCTTGCCTGCCACTCCAGACTTCTTTTTTTATTGCCAAAGAACATTCCATTATATATCACATGCCACATTTTATATATTTATTCACCAGTTGATGTTTTGGTTGAGTTAACAAGATTTTATTGCTTACTTACAGTGTGCTAGCATAAGAGGTAAGCACTAGGGGTGTAAAGATAAATAAGACCTTCCCTTTGAGAGATGAGAGCATAGTATAGACTTCTACAGCTTGGAGCTCATTAGCTTTCTTTTTTTATTTTTAAAATTTTTAAAAATTTCAATAGGTTTTTGTGGAACAGGTGGTGTTTGGTTACATGAATAAATTCTTCAGTGGTTATTTCTGAGATTTTGGTGCACCCATCACCTGATCAGTATACATGGTACCCAATGTATAGTCTTTTACCCCTCACCCTGCCACTCTTTCTCCTGAGTCTCCAAAGTCCACTGTATCATTCTTATGTCTTTGTGTCCTCATAGCTTAGCTCCCACTTATGAGTGAGAACATACGATGTTTGGTTTTACATTCTGTTTACTTCACTTAGAATAATAGTCTCCAATTCCATCCAGGTTGCTGCGAATGCCGTTATTTCATTCCTTTTTATGGCTGAGTGGTATTCCACGGGATATATACATGTATATATATGTATATGTATAAATCACATTTTCTTTATCCACTTGTTGATCAATGGGCATTTGGGCTGGTTCCATATTTTTGCAATTGCAAATTGTGCTGCTATAAACATGTGTGTGAAAATGCCTTTTTCGTAAAATGACTTCTTTTCCTCTGAGTAGATACCTATTAGTGAGATTGCTGGATCAAATGGTAGATCTACTTTTATTTCTTTAAGGAATCTCCACACAGTTTGCCATAGTGATTGTACTAGTTTACATTCCCATCAACAGTGTAAAAGTGTTCCCTTTTCACCACATCCATGCGAAAATCTATTATGTTTTAATTTTTTTGATTATGGCCATTCTTGTAGGAGTATGGTGATGTCTCATTGTGGTTTTGATTTGCATTTCCCTGATCATTAGTGCTGTTGTGAGTCTCCACACGCTGCTCTGTCCATCTGAGTGGGAGTTGCAAGTTAGCCCTGCCTCCTATCCAACATTTTTCGGAGCTCATTAGGTTTAGAAAAGTGCTCTCCTTTTATGGATTCTTCACTGGGAACAGGATTTATGTCAGATAACACTCCTAAAAAAAGGACTTTCACAATCAAATATTTCTAACACCTGCCTATCTACTAGCCCTTGTCATCAAACCAAAGTCCTCTGTGTCCTTGTATTAGTCTGTTTTCACACTGCTATAAAGGACTGCCAGAGATTGGATAATTTATGAAGGAATGAGGTTTAATTGACTCACAGTTCCGTGTGGCTGGGGAAGCCTCAGAAAACTTACAATCATAGTGGAAAGGGAAGCAGGCACCTTCTTCACAGGGTGGCAGGAGAGTCAAGTGAGCAGAGGAGGAACTTGCCAAACACTTATAAAATCATCAGATCTCATGAGAACATACTGACTATCATCCGAACAGCATGGGGGAAACCACTCCCATGATCCAATCACCTCCTACCAGGCTCCTCCTTAAACTCCTAGGGATTACAATTTGAGATGAGTTTTGGGTGGGGACACAAAGCCAAACCATATCAGTCCTCTATGTCAGTCCTCATTCTACTGACACAGCTCTCTCTGACGACCTCTTAGATAGTAAATCTGGTGACACACACAACTGCCTGTATGCACACATCCATAGTCTTATTTTAGAGTGGGGATTCAGAATCTGTGTTAGAGATCTATAACTACTGCCACAAATGAACCTGAAAGTTTCAGTTGCTTAACACAATAGAAGTTTACTTCTCACTCGTATAATAATCCAGTGTTGGTGTTCTTGATTCGTGGGTAGCTTTCTCCATAAAGTGTTTCAGGAAACACTGGCTCCTTCCATGCTGTGCCTTGACTATACAGTAGGGCCTTAGATTCTATTTCATTAGTGAAAACTAGTCACATGGCCTCATCTAGATGCAAGGAGAACAGGAAAATGTAGTTTTTTTCTGGGCAGCCACTTCCCTGTAACAATTGTACTCTAAGGAAGAGGGAGTACAAATTTTGGTGGACTACTATCTTTCTCTTATCAGGAACGCTCAGAAATGTTGCAAGTTTACACAGCTGTTAAGTGGGGGATAGTAGATTTAAAAACAGGTCTGTTTAAATTCACAAGTTGTTCTCTTAATTACTATGCCTTCTTATAAAAAGGCAGTTCTCTTCTGATTTTTAAAAGAAAAATATTTCCTTCTTTAAAACAAATTGAAACTCAGCTAATCTATCTCATGGCCTCCAACTAGACATTTCAAGGTAGAAGTACTGGGAAAGCTGTGTTCTAGCAATGCCCTTGCTCCAGACCTCATTTTTGTATATGTGGTTTATAGTCAGGAATTCTGACATGACTGTAATGATGTTCAGAGTTCTCTTTTGAAGTTTTGATTTCCATCTTCCTTTTCCAACTGATTCTGTCCTTACATTTCTACATTATACTCTACTAGTTGCTCTGAGTCCACTAATTTTTCCCAATTTTTAGGAAATGAATTTACACTTTGTTTTCACATATACTCCAACAGGTTTGGTGGGGGAAAATAAACAAATGGCAGTTTAATGTGTTCAAATAGTTGGATATTTTTAAAAGCCAATAATTCAATGTAAACAACTGCTTAATTGCAAAATTATTAGCTAGTGGTTTAAAATTCTAAAATCAGTTATTTGATTTACCACCACCACCTTCTTTCCTCAGAAATGCTGTGGGATTCCACAACTTCAGATGTGGCCAAAAGAGGTATTTGTATTTCCATGTATCTGCGCTCTCTGACAAAATTCTCCTTCCTTTACTCACCTCAATTCAAATACTTTCTCCCCCAGAATCCTGATTAGAAAATTCACTGGATACATTAAAATAATTGAGATACATGATCTTTGATAAAAACACTTGACCCTATGAGGAACTCCTGGTGATGGCTGCGGAAAAAGTTGTAGATGTTATTTAGGGAAGGAATCCAAGTATTAACAAGACCAAGATCTCAGCTCTTCTCATGGCCTTGACTCAAGCTTTCAATTTCCCTCTGGAGAGAAGACCGTTAACCTCTTAGCCAATACTTCGGGAAGGACCAAAAAGATCAACCTTATATAGCAAGAAGTCCCATTCTAAGTTTAAATTGTGCCTGTGTTTGGGACTTAGATGTATCCTTGCATGCAACTCTACCTGCATGAGGGACTGAGAAGCATCCGGGAAAAAATTTATTCTAACTGGACAGGAACCAGGCTGGCAGGCTCCAATTACACAGCCTTAGTTGGGGAGAGAAGGATCAATCTGGAAAACACTGTTTTATGTCACTTAGATGTGTTTGTAACTCATCCCTCCTTTGACAGAGTGTAAATAAAATGAGAGACTCATTCCTTTCATTTCACCATAGAACTCCATGAAGATTTGATGCCTTGAGGACTCCAAGTGGCAGCCCATGGAAACAGAAGCAGTACCTAGCAGAGGTGACAGTAGCCAGCAAATACAGGGGTACCCAGCAAAACCCTGTTATGGAGGCAATGGAGTTGAATCTCAGAATGGCAAAGTGAGTTGTGAACTATGAAGAATAAACCACTTTTTGCTGACTCTGGTCTCTAAAACCTGAAAAGGTTTTTCTGAGTGTTCTGGAGGATGCCTCATAGGTATGCACAAAGAATACAGTCAGAAACCATTTGGAGTCTGTCATTTTTCCCTTTAGCACTCTAGCAGGCTTTTGCAGACATTACCCCAGCCCAAATTCTGAAATGAGAATACAATTAGGTGCTCAGACAGGAGCAGAGGTCATTCACTAGCATTTGAATTAGCATCAGGATTTCTAGACCCTACTTAAAATGGCCACATTCTCAGGATCCAAGGTGCATGAATGTATGAACCATGCGGAAAAGCCAAATTCTTTTGAACTGGAGAGACAAATGTTAGATGAAAACTGGCCCTGGCAGAAATGGGATTGTAAGGATTCAGAGCTGCAGTTCTTGAGTATTATAGAGCCAAATGCTGCTGATAGCATTATCTACCAAAGTAACTGCTTCATGTTATCAATTTTCAGGGATTTTGTTTTATACCATTTGGCTTGTTGAACTAATAAGACTTCAAGGTGGTACAGAACATCAAATACTATCTTCATTTCTGACACGAGGAAGAGGAGGTCATGTGCCACCAAAGGCAGTGATGAGGCCCAGAAGTCATTGACCACTATTCCTGCTGCTGCTGTTGCTTTCACTTGGCCTTGCTATTGAGGATTCTATCTCTATCATGGACACCTCAGCCTTTAATATTTCTGTTTGCCCAAACTGTGTTGTAGTGAAGGTTTGATCTTGACAGGACAGTGATGCTCTTTTGTTAACAAAAAAAATCTGGGCCACAGATAATTCAAGACAGAGATGTGTAGAAAACTTGAGGAAATTCACATTCAGAAACATATAATCAGCCATTCATTCATTCATTCATTCATTGGGCATTTATTGAGTGACTAGTGTATATTTGCCTCAATCATAAGTGTTTATTGACTACATATATCACTAAATGAGCATCTAAACACAAATGTGTGACTGTGTCTCTCTTCAGGTGCTCTGAAGGAAAGCAAAATTGATTTAGCTATTTTCTCTTTGTTATGCATTTCTCCACCTAATCCCTTTGCCTTCCGTGAAGAATTGTTATAGATGATCCAGGAGAGACCCAAGTATGATAGACAGGTCAATGACTCCACAAAGATATCCATATCCTATTTCTTGGAAACTATGGATATGTTATGTTAAATGTCAAATGGGAATTAAGGTAGCAAATTAGCTGGTCTTGAGATTGAGAGGTTAGCCTGGATTATATGTGTGGGCCCAGTGTAATCACAAGTGCCTTTATAAGAGGAAGAGAGAGGCAGTAGAGGGAGAACCAGAATGATGTAGCATGAGAAGAGAAGAACTCGACTTGATGTTACTGGCCTTGAAGATAGAAGAGGAGGACCATGATGCAAGGAATACAGGTGGCCTCTAGAAGCTGGAAAAGGTAAGAAAGTAGATTACCCCCTAGAACCTCCAGAAGGAATACAGTTCTGCTTACCCCTTGATTTTAGCCCAGTGAGACCCATTTCAGATTTCTGACCTCCAGAACTATAAGGTAATAAATTTGTGCTGTTTTAAATCACTAAGTCAGCATTAATTGGTTACAAAAGCAGTAGTAAAAAAGTACACAAATCTGTTGTCTAAATCAATGGTTCCCGATTTTGATGGTGCAACAACAGTAGAGCTTTGAAACTCCTGATGCGCAGGTTACTTCCCAGATTAATCAGAAACTCTGGGGGTAGCCTCAGGCATAAGTTTTTTTTTTTTTTTTTTTAAAGCTCCACAGGTAATTCCAATGTAGAATAGGATTGAGGACCACTGGACTAAATAAAATTTTTGTATCACTATATTTTAACCGTGAAAATCTCATTTGACTGAGAATAATCTCTTCTTGCTTATTTCTACCAGTTTGTCTTCCAGCAGGACAAGGAAAAGTGAAAAGAAACAAAAGCTCCAGAATCTCTGGACCATGAGGCCCAGAAAGAAGAGCTTAATACAGCTTCCCAAACAATTGGAGTGAAAGGTAAAGCATGGCCGGATGCTTGCCCCAAGTTTCTGTTTTGGTAGATTCAGCCACTTCTAAATGTCTGAGTATGTATTTCTATATAAAATACCATTTGTTTTATCTTCAGTATGACACCTAAAAGTCATTGGAAAATGGACAAATGCTGCCAACTGAATTTTAAAGGTGACCTATCAAGACTTCCATGTGAGACAGTAAAGTCAATTGAATGCCCAACCAAGTAAATTCATCACTCACCAGAAAGCAGTGTGAGCCATAACTCACTAGTACCAGCCAGTTGGAGTTTAGAGTTTTGGATATAGATAAAGTAAGTCTGAGAGTTTTTTTCTGATGAATGAGGACTGAAGAATAGGCTGTATATGAGATTAACTGTGCCTTTAGAAGGAATGAATTATACAGACATCCCCTCTACATCCATGAGGGATTGATTCTAGGATCCCCATAGATACCAAAATCTGTGGATGCTCAAGTTCCTTATATAATATGGTGCATATAACCTACGCATCCTCCTGTATACTTTAAATCATTTCTAGATTGCTTACAATACCTAATAAAATATAAACACTATGTAAATAGTTGTTTTACTGTATTTTTAAAATTTGCATTATTTTTGTTGTTGTATTGTTATTTTTATCATTATTTTCAATTATTTTCTATCTGCAGTTGGTTGAACGTGTAGATATGGAGGGCTGATTGTACTCTGAACCTAATCCCTCCTCTTGATTCAGGAAGAATTTATTTACTCTGGCAGATTGGCCATGACATATAGACAATATGGGTACAAAGAGTCACATTAACTCTTTCTGACCACTAGAGAACATGACATTGAATTGCCAATCTATTGAGAAAGACATTGTAGATCCCCAGTTGACTCTGTTTTCTGATTTGGCAAGGGGCTGATGAATTTCCATACATTCATGGAGAGCAGAGGGTGAAGAATGTAGAAAGCCTACTTTCATTCAAGGGAGTGGAACATGTATCCCATGTACCCTGGGTTAATGTTTGGTCTTAGGTAGATCAAATACTTGCTGTAGAGTTGACTCCAAAGGACTGAGTAGGGATAAAGTGACCAAGACCAGTGTGCCGAGGCTGACTTGCAGCAGTTGATTAGCACTAATTATGTGCATTTCTTCCTAACTGCTTTCAGCGACATCATTTTGGTAGCTTAAAATCAGCCATGATGGAAGTATTTACACTACAGAAATTGGCAAATACTACAAATCAACACCCATCCACCCTCATCCTTCCTTCCCCAGAAAGGCAGTTGTTAAACATTTACCAACACATTGGAACTTAATATACAGTAAAACAAGCTGGGTCTGAGAGGTGTGATAAAAGAGCGAAGAATGTTTTACTTGGAGAAGAGAAGACTTGGATGGACATCATTGTGCTATATGGGAAGAGGGATTAGATGTCATCTTTATTTCTCTAAATGGTAATTCATAACACTGCACACGTGTGTATGTGGCAGGGGGTATTCCATGGCAACTGCTCTTAATTCAATATAAAAAATAATTTATTAATGTGCAGCACAATTTAAAGAAGAAATAAATTGCCTCAAGAGGTAATGAGCTCTCCCATCACTGGAAGTGAGCAAACAGAAGTTGAAAGCTCACTAGGCAGATGTGTTGTAGATGAATTTGAAGTATTAGATAGTATGGGGACTGGACTTTATGAAATCTAAGGTCTCTTCCAACCTGAGTTATTTTTGATTTTGTGAATATATAATTGATAGATTTAGAAGAATTTAAAGAGGTCTTAGCATTGATAAGGGTTCAAAACCAGTGTAAGGGGAAATGTTTTATAACAGCTCAAAGAAGGCTTCTTACTCCATTCATACCATTCTCCTTCCCAATTGGTTACCTGCATTCCTCTCCATAGCAGTAACTAATGGTAAAATAAGAAGAACACAAGTGTCCTCATGTCCCCACTTTTATCCTTCTTTCTCAACTACAGATTGACACTGTTAAAGAGGGTCTTGCCTCTATCAGTTGACTGTATGTATCTTAGGAAAAAGCCTTAAATATATTTTGTTTTTGCCAAGTGCCTCTGAAGCTTCAGATGCTACCTCAGAATGTTTCCCAAAGTGAATTGAAATAAGAATTCTACTCAAGGCAGGAAGAAAAAAAATTCACTCTAAATTAAGTAGGCATTGGAAAGAATTATACAATTAAGAAGAGTAGTTACATATTTATGTTGCTTGAAGCTATATTCTATAAAGTCATATCAAACATAGAAGCCATAACAATAAACATAAAAGAAACAGAGAGGAGGTTAAATATATTAAAAATCTTTCCTGGGCAGCTCCTTTTTAGTCTACTGACTATTTTCATTAAGCCAACAATGATTTCTTTAAGATCTGAGGTACACGGGTCAGTAACGGCTTCCATGGTTTAGATTGTTATCTACCTGCATGGGGTGTTTGAGGTATTCACAGAATGAAAGCAAGAGAAAAACTGACTTTTGAAGCATCTCCCTCCTTTACCTCAACCCACTTGGCTGTTGATTGAATGGAATGAAAACTCTTTTCTCTCCCCCTCTTTGTGTGTGTGTAGCTATTAATGTGATATATGTGGGTGTGAGTGGTATATATGTATAACAGGTTTGGGGGTACTTGGACCTTGTTCATAAAATAACAAACATTTTATGATTAAAGCACTGCTATAAGAGTATTTCTGGATTGGTAGAGTAAGGACTTCCAAAAATCCACTCCTTCATAAAAGCAACAATCAACTAGGAAAAAATATCAAAATCAACCTTTTAAAAAACTCTGGAAATTAATCAAAGTTGTGATAACTATTCATTCAGGAAAAATCAATAAATCTTGACAAGAATAGTGAGCTTTGTGGCATTTAAACTTGTTCTATTTCCATGTCTCTCACCCCAGCACAGAGGTAGCCTTGAAAATCAACAGCTTCACAACTATGGCTGTTGTGAGACTCAGAAGCCAGGCAGTCATGAGGAGGCAAAATGGGTTTGAAGTTCCCCCATAAAGCCTTATTTCCAAAAAATTGTAATTGTTGGGCCAGACGCTGTGGCTCACATCGGTATTCCCAGCACTTTGGAAGGCCGAGGTGGGCAGATTGCTTGAGCTCAGGAATATAAAACCATCCTGGGCAACACTTTAAGGTAGCATCTGAGGCTTCAGAGGCACTTGGCAAAAACAAAATATATTTTAGGCTTTTTCCTAAGATACACAGAGTCAACTGGTAGAGGAAAGACCCTCTTTAACAATGTCAATCTGTAGTAGAGAAAGAAGAATAAAAAGCGGGGCATGAGGACACTTGCACTCTGCTTATGTTACCATCAGTTATTGCTATGGACAGGAATGAAGGCAACCAACAGGGAAGGAGATGTTATGGATGGGGTAAGAAGCCTTCTTTGAGCTGTTACTAATGTGTAGAAATTAAGCAATATATTCTTAAGTAATTAGAAAACGCTTTGAGATTAATGAAAATGAAGACACATTATACCAAAACTTGTGGGATACAGTAAAACTGTTCTTAGAGAGAAATTTATAGCTCTAATTAAAAAAAGATCTTAAATTAGTAACCTAATCTTACACCTTAAGACACTGGAAAAAGAAGAGCAAACTAAACCTAAAGTAAACAGAAGGAATGAAATAATAAATACTAGAGTGGAAATAAATGATATAGGAATAGAAAGACGATAGGGAGAATCAACAAAAACAAAAGTTGGTTCTTTGAAAGGATTAACACAATTGACAAATCCTTAGGTGGATTGCACAAGGAAAAAAGATGACTCAAATTATTAGAATCATAAATAAAAGAGATGACGTTATTAACAACCTTACAGAAATAAAAAAGGATTATAAAGGAATGCTATGAACAATTATATGCCAATAAATTCGATAACATAGGTGAAATGGACAAATTCATTTTCCTTCCAACTGTTGTTTTAGCTTCATGGGTACATGTTCAGGTTTGTTATATGAGTAAATTGTGTATTGCTGGGGTTGGGTGTACAACTTATTTTGTTACTCCAGTAGTGAGCATAGTATCTAATAAGTAGTTTATTGATCCTCACCCTTCTCCCACCCCCCACCCTCAAGTAGGCCCTGATGTCTATTGTTCCCTTCTTTGTGTCCATGTGTATTCAGTGTTTAGCTCCCGCTTATAAGTAAGAACCTGTAGTATTTGGTTTTCTTTTCCTGCATTAATTCATTTAAGATAGTGGCCTCCAGCTGCATCTGTGTTGCTGCAAGGGACATAATTATAATTTCATTCTTGTTAATGCCTGCATAGTACTCCACAGTGTATATGTCCTACATTTTCTTTATCCAGTTCACCACTGATGGTCATCTAGGTTGCTACATATCCCTGTTTCTCCAGGATTGGTATTTTGTTTAGTTCATTTGGTGAAGTCATATTTTCCTGGATTGTCTTAATACCTGTAGATGTTTGTCTATGTCCGGGCATTGAATAGTTAAGTATTTATTATAGTCATTGTAGTCTGGGCTTGTTTGTACCCATCCTCCTTGGGAAAGCTTTCCAGATATTTGAAAGGACTTGGGTGTTGTGATCTAAGCTCCATCTGGTTTATGGGGAACCCCAAGCCCAGTAATGCTGTGGTTCTTGCAGACTTGTAGAGGTGTTGCCTTGATGGTCTTGAACAAGATCTGGGAGAATTCTCTGGATTACCAGGCAGAGACTCTTGTTCTCTTCCCTTACTTTCTCCCAAATGAACAAAATCTCTCTCTCTGTTCTGAGCCTGGAGCTTGGGGTGGAGTGACATAAGCACCCCTGAGGCCACCACCACTAGGACTGCACTGAGTCAGACCTGAAGCCAGTGCCGCACTAGGTCTTGTCCAAGAACTGCTGTAACCAATCCCTGGCTACTGCCTATGTTCACTCAAAGCCCTGGGGCTCTACAATCAGCAGGTGATAAAGCTAGCCAGGCCTGTGTCCTTCCCTTCAGGGTGGTGAGTTCTCCCAGGCCTGGGTCCCGAGGTGCTGTCTGGGAGTCACGGACTAGAGTAGAAAACCTTAGAAATCTACTTGGTGTTCTATTGTACTTCAGCTGAGCTGGCACTCAAACCACGAGACAGTCTTTCCACTCTTCCCTCCCACTTTCACAGGAGGAGGAACCTCACCGTGTGGCCACTGCCACCACAGGCCCACAGGACGTACTTCCAGACTACCACTGATATTCTCCTAAGGCCCAAGGGCTCTTCAGTCAGCTTGTGGTAAATGCTGCCTGGCCTGGGACTCATCTTTCAGGGCAGTGGAATCCCCTCTGAACCAGGGCAGGTCCAGAAATGTCATCCAAGAGCCACATCCTGCAATCAGAAACCTCAAGAGCATGCTTGCTGCTCTACCCCACTGTGGCTGAGCTGGTGCAAGACAAAGTCCCATTTACTTTATCCTCTGCTTTTCTCAAGCAGAAGGAGTCTTGGACGGGCCTCTAGATTGATTCCATGTCTTTGTTATGGTGAATGGTGCTATGATAAACATATATGTGTATGTATCTTTATGGTAGGATGATTTATATTTATTTGGGTATATGCCCAGTAATGGAATTGCTGGGTTGAATGGTAATTCTAAGTTGTTTGAGAGACCTCCAAACTGCTTTCCACAGTGGCTGAGCTAATTTACATTCCCATCAACAATGTGTAAGCATTCCCCTTTCTCTGTAAACTTGCCAGTATATGTTATTTTTTTGACTTTTTAATAATAGCCATTCTGACTGGTGTGGGATGACAGCCTCATTTAATGTTTTTGATTGCATTTTGAATGAAGATTTTCTCGATAGTGTGATGCTTTGTGATGGAGTGTAGAAAAGGACACTGAGAGAGATATGTATTCTGTTGCTTTAGGTGGAGAGTTCTGTAGATCATTAAGTCTACTTGAACAGGATGGGTTTGGGACATTCCATGTCGTTGATGCATCTAATGTTGACCTGCAATTGATTGTTGAAGTCTCATTATTGTGCTTAACCAAGTCTTAGTCTGTATGGTGTCCTCTAAGGACTTGTTTTATGAATCTAGGTGCTCTGTAGGGAGTGCATATATATTTAGGATAGTTAGCTCTTCCTGATGAATTGGTCCTTTTATATTATGTAAATAGCTATTCTTTGTCTCTTTTGATCTTTGATGGTTTAAGTCTGTTTTTATCAGAGACTAGGATTGCAACCCTTGCTTTGTTTTTCATTTGGCAGTAGATCATCCATCCCGCTATTTTGAGCCGTGTGTGTCTCTTAATGTGAGATGGGTCTCCTGAATACAGCAAACTGATGGATCTGACTCTTTATCCAAATTTATAGTCATGTCTTTTAATTGGACCATTTAGTCCATTTATTAGGAGTTAAATAGCTTAGTATGTGTGAACCCAGTCCTGTCATTACTATGATATTAGTTGGATTTATTTTGCTTGTTAGTTGATGCACGGTTCTTGCATCAATGGACTTGCTTCATTTGACATGTTTTGCATTGGCTGGTACCTGTTGTTCCTTTTCCATGTTTAATTAGCCCTTCAGGAGCTCCTGTGGGAGGGCAAGGGCCTGGTGGTGACAAAGTCTCTGACATTTGCTTGTCTGTAGGATTTTATTTCTCCTTGTCACTTATGGAAACTTAGTTTGGCTGGATGAAATTCTGGGTTGAAATTCTTTTCTTTAAAGTGTTGAATATTGGCCCCTCTCTTCTGGCTTGGAGAGTTTCTGCTGAGAGATCTGCTGTTAGTCTGATGGAGGAAAACTTCCCTTTTAATGGAAGCTGGCCTTTTCTGGCTTGCATATGCCCATTTTCGCTTAATTTCAACTTTGCTGAATCTGACAATTGTAACTGTCTTGGGCTTCTCTTGTAGGGAGTATCTTTGTAAACGTTCTCTATTTCCTGAATTTGAATGTTGACCTGCCTTACTAGGTTGGGAAGTTCTGGATGATATATCCTGCAGAGTGTTTTTCCAACTTAGTTCCATTTCTATCGCTGATGAGACCAGCGGTGCTGCGTATGACGTTTAACGTACTTTGCGCGCATACCGCGTTTATTTTATGGCGTTTTGGGCATAACGTTCTTTATTCGCGTGATAACGGTGCGGACAGATTGGTTATGAGGACGGCGTAGCGGCGGTTTCGGGACATGCCAATGGTTTAGCGGTGCGCCAGGCGGTTCTGGTTCGAACGTGTTTGGAAGTTTAGTTTCTTTGCACTGGACAGCCACTAGTTCCTGCTTTATCTGAAAGGTTTGATCGACTGAAGCCTTCTTCTCTCAACTCGTCAAAGTCATTCTCCGTGCAGCTTTGTTCCATTGCTGGCAATGAGTTGCGTTCCTTTGGAGGGGGAGATGCACTCTGATTTTTTGAATTTCCAGCTTTTCTGCACTGCTTTTTCCCAATCTTTGTGGTTTTATCTGCCTTTGGTCTTTGATGCTGGTGACATACTGATGGGGTTTTGGTGTGGATGCCCTTTCTGTTTGTTAGTTTTCCTTCCAACAGTCAGGATCCTCAGCTGTAGATCTGTTGGAGTTTGCTTGAGGTCCACTCCAGACCCTGTTTGCCTGGGTATCAGGAGCGGAGGCTGCAGAAGATAGAATATTGCTGAACAGCAAGTGTTGCTGTCTGATTCTTGCTCTGAAAGCTTCGTCTCAGGGTGTACCCAGCTGTGTGAGGTGTGATGTGCCGGTCTGCAACTAGTGGGGGATGTCTCCCAGTTAGGCTATTCAGGGGTCAGGGACCCACTTGAGTCTGTCCATTCTCAGATCTCAACCTCTGGAGAACCACTGCTTTCTTCAAAGCTATCAGACAGGGACTTTTACATCTGCAGAGGTTTCTGCTGCTTTTTGTTTAGCTATGCCCTGTCCCCAGAGGTGGAGTCTACAGAGGCAGGCAGGCCTCCTTGAGCTGCGGTGGGCTCCACCCAATTCGAGCTTCCTGGTGGCTTTGTTTATCTACTTAAGCCTCAGCAATGGCGGGTGCTCCTCCCCCAGCCTCGCTGCCGCCTTGCAGTTAGATCTCTGACTGCTGTGCTAGCAATGAGGAAGGCTCCATGGGCATGGGACCCTCCAGGCCAGGTGTGGGATATAATCTCCTGGTGTGCCATTTGCTAAGACCCTTGGTAAAGCGCAGTATTAGGGTGGGAGTTACCCAATTTTCCAGGTGTTGTATGTCTCAATTTCCCTTGGCTAGGAAAAGGAATTCCCTTCCCCCTTGCACTTCTCAGGTGAGGTGATGCCTCGCCCTGCTTCAGCTCTCACTGGTCGGGCTGCACCCGCAGACCAGCATCAACTGTCCGACCCGCCCCAGTGAGATGAACCTTATACCTCAGCTGAAAATGCAGAAATTATCCGTCTTCTGTGTCGTTCATGTTGGGAGCTGGAGGCTGGAGCTGTTCCTATTTGGCCATCTTGGGCGCCACTCGATATTCCCAAACTTCTTTGAGGTTTCATTCATTTTTAAAAATTCTTTTTTCTTCATCTGATGGATTGGGTTAATTCAAAAGCCTTGTCTTTGAGCTCTGAAGTTTTTCTTCTGCTTGTTCCATTCTATTGCTGAGACTTTCCAGTACATTTTGCATTTCTCTAAGTGTGTCCTTGATTTCCAGAAGTTGTGATTGTGTTTTATTTATGCCATCTACTTCACTGAAGAATTTTCCTTTCATATTCTGTATCATATTTTTTATTTCTATTGGTTGGACTTCACCTTTCTCTGGTGCCTCCTAGATTAGCTTAATAATCAACCTTCTGATTTCTTTTTCTGGCAATTCAGAGATTTTGTCTTGGGTCCATTGCTGGTGAGCTGATATGATCTTTTGGGTGGGTGGGGGTGGTTAAAGAATCTCATTTGGGCCGGGCACGGTGGCTCAAGCCTGTAATCCCAGCACTTTGGGAGGCCGAGGCGGGTGGATCACGAGGTCAGGAGATCGAGACCATCCTGGCTAACATGGTGAAACCCCGTCTCTACTAAAAATACAAAAAACTAGCCGGGCGTGGTGGCGGGCGCCTGTAGTCCCAGCTACTCGGAGGCTGAGGCGGGAGAATGGCGTGAACCCAGGAGGCGGAGCTTGCAGTGAGCCGAGATCGCGCCACTGCACTCCAGCCTGGGCGACAGAGCGAGACTCCGTCTCAAAAAAAAAAAAAAAAAAAAAAAAAAAGAATCTCATTTGATTATATTACCAGAATTGCTTTTCTGTTTTCTTTTCATTTGAGTAGACTATGTCAGAGGGAAGATCTAGGATTCAAGTGGTGCTATTCAGACTCTTTTGTCCCACGGGGTGCTCCACTGATGTAGTGCTAGCCCCCTTCCCCCAGGGATGTGGCTTCCTGAGAGCTGAACTGTAGTGATTGTTTTGCTCTTCTGGGTCTAGTCACCCAGCAGAGCTCCTGGGCTCCAGGCTGGTACTGGGAGTGTCTGCAAAGAGTCTTGTGATGTGATCCATCTTCAGGTCTTGCAGCCATGGATACCAGCACCTACTCCAGTGGAGGTAGCAGGGGAGTGAAGTAGACTCTGTGAGGGTCTTTGCTTGTGTTTTTGTTTAGTGGGCTGGTTTTGTGTTGGTTGGCCTCCAGCCAGGAGGTAGGTACTTTCAAGAGTGCATCAGTTGTGGTCCTATAGGGAGGAGGCAAACTTGCCCTAGGGATACCTGGTTAAGCATTCAGGTTTCTCAGGTGGTGGGCGGGGTCATAGAGCTCCCAAGAGATTTACCAGGGCAGGTATAGAAAGACCACCAGGTGGGGGCAGGGATAGGCATGTCTGAGCTCAGCCTTTCTTTGGGCTGGGCTTCCTGCAGCTACTGTGGGGAATGGGGGTGTGTTTCCTAATCCAATGGAGTTATGTTCCCAGGGGATTATGGCTGCCTCTGCCGAGTCATACAGGTTGCCAGGGAAGTGGGGGAAAGCCGGCAGTCACAGTCCTCATCCCACTCCCATGCAGCTCACAGTCCTAACGTCCAGTCTCACTCCCACTATGCCCCCTCAACAGCACTGAGTCTATTTCCAGGCGGCTGGTGACCAGGGCTGAGAACTTGCCCCAGACCACCAGCCTCCCCGCTGAGAAAGCAAGCAGATTTACAGGTTTTTGGCATCTCAGGGAGCCTGCAGCAGTGATCCTGTCCTTAAAAGGGTCTGTGGATTATCTAGACTTTTCTGGTATGTTCCTGTGGTAGTTCTTGGAGCAAAAGTTAATGATGTAAGTCTGCACACACTGCTCTCTCTGTCCAGGTGGGGGCTGCAAGCTAGTCCTGCCTCCTATCCGCCATCTTAATCCCCTCTGATATCTTAATGATATTGAGTCTTCCAATTGTGAACATGGCATGGGATGTCTTTCCGATTTTGGAGGTTTTAAAAATTATTTTTCAGCAATATTTTGCAGTTTTCAGTGAAAAAGTCTTTCACCTCTTTGGTTAAGTTTATTCCTAAGCATTTTATTCTTTTTGATGCAATTGTAAATGAAATTGTTTTCTTAATTTTCTTTTCTAATCGTTCATTGTTAAAGCAACTAATTTTTCTGTGTTGATTTTGTGTCCTGCAATTTTGTTGAATTAGTTTATTAGTTCTAACAGTTTCCTTAGGGAATCTTTAGTATTTTCTGCACATAAGATCATGTTATTTTTGAAAAAAATAATTTTATTTTTTTCTTTTCAATTTGGATAGCATTTATTTCTCTTTTCTTCTTTCTTTCTTGCTTTCTCTCTCTCTTTCTTTCTTGCTTTCTCTCTCTCTTTCTTTCTTGCTCTTTCTTTCTTTCTTTCTTTTTTTTTTTTTTGAGACGGAGTCTGGCTCTGTCATCCAGGCTGGAGTGCAGTGGCTGGATCTCAGCTCACTGCAAGCTCCGCCTCCCGGATTTACGCCATTCTCCTGCCTCAGCCTCCCGAGTAGCTGGGACTACAGGTGCCTGCCACCTCGCCCGGCTAGTTTTTGTGTTTTTTAGTAGAGACGGGGTTTCACCGTGTTAGCCAGGATGGTCTCGATCTCCTGACCTCGTGATTCGCCCGTCTCGGCCTCCCAAAGTGCTGGGATTACAGGCTTGAGCCACCGCGCCCGGCCTCTTTCTTTCTTTCTTGCTCTTTCTTTCTTTCTCCTTCCTTCCTTCCTTCCTTCCTTCCTTCCTTGCTGAATTGCTCTGGCTGGGACTTCCAATACTATGTTAAATAAAAGTGATGAGAAAGGGCACCACTGTCTTGTTGCTGATCTTAGAAGAAAAGCTTTGTCTCTGACCGTTGAGCATGATTTTAGCTGTGGGTTTTGCATATATGGCCTTTCATATGTTGAGGTAGTTTTATTTTATTCCTAGTTAGTCCAGAGTTTTCTTTTTATTATGAAAAAATATTGAATATTTGTGAAATGCTTCTACTGCATCAATTGAGATGATCATATACCTTCTTGCCCTTCATTCTGTTTATGTCATATATTGCTTTGATTTTCATATGCTAAACCATCCTTGTATTGCAGGCATAAATCCCATGTGGTCATGGTCTAAAATCCTTTTTATATGTTGTCGAATTCTGTTTGCTAGTATTTTATTGAGGATTTCTGCGTCAATATCCATGAAGTATATTGGTTTGTAGTTTCCTTTTCTTGCAGTCTTTCTCTAGCTTTGATATCAGGGTAATAATGCTGGCCTCATAGAATGAGTTAGAAAGCATCTTCTCATCTTGAAGTTTTTGGAAGAGTTTGAGAAAAATTGGTGTTAATTATTCTTTAATGTTGGTAGAATTCATCTGTGAAGCCATCTGGTCTTGAGTTTTTCTTCATTTGGAGGTTTTTGATTACTGATTCAATCTGCTTACCAGTTATAGGTCTATTCAGATTATCTATTTCTTCATGATTCAATCTTTGTTGGTTGTGTGTTTCTAAGAATTTGTCCATTATATCTTTATTATCTACTTGGGTTGTTCTAGCAGAATTTTTCATACAATTATTCACAATGCTCTTTTATAATCCTTTTTTGAAAATCAATTTTCATTTATTTATTTTTATTTATATATTTATTTTAGTTGGAACCTGTGTCTTGAGGGGGTTGTCCTGGAACTTCAGTCTGCAGGGACCTGCCTGGCACCAGAGTCTGCTGAGGTGACTCTTGACCCTGTATCTGCTGTATCAAGCCTGAACTTTAAGACCATTGATTACATAGCAGTACTTTTTTCTTTTGCCCTTAGTTTTGATACTCTTTGATTTATTTCATTATAGTTATAAAGTCTATTAACTTTTTATGATTTGTTGTTGTTAACTTATATGCATCGTTCTTTCATGCATATAATACTGTAGATGTGGTATTGCTCTGTGGGTTTTTAGTATTTTGTTATGACACTTAAGACTAAACATCACCACACTAATTGAATAGCTATTCTGCTCATCTCTGAGAGATTAAACATGCAAAGTATCACATTTAGAGAGGACACAAGAGTCTCCCCAAAGTGACCATATTGTCTTAAGTGATGAAATCCTAAACTATGATGTTGGTGTGATGAATAGAAAGTATGAGTAAGGAGTGTATATCAGAGGTATCAACAAAATTAACACATGGGGCTAAATATGATCATATTGATGAATTTACTTACATGCAACATGGAGGTTGAAGGGGCCATTCACTAAATCATATGGTCAATAGTAAGAACTAAGACTAGAGGACTTGAATGCTGCTTGACTATGACACAAGAAGAAGAAGAAAGAGTCAAAAATGACTCACTCCAAGATTTCAAGCTTTGATGACTGGGGAGACAAAAAAAGGGAACAATTTTTTGAGAAAATCATGGGTTTATATTGAAATAAGCTTGATTTTGAGGTGACCAAGGACCACTGACACGGGCCATATAGAGCTGGAGAAATAGGACTGTAGTCCCAGGGAGAGATTTCTGCTAGAGCCAGAGTTGGGAGTCATGTATATGGGCGAGTATGGAGAGAAGAAAAGTTGATGGCTAGGAGAAGCATGATGACGGATTAGATACTTGGGAGAAGAGCTTCTCGAAGAAGAATAATACAGATACCAAGAGCGGGCAGATTGGGGAAAAGAATATATGTAGTGAGACACCATGGTGTAGACAAGAAATCTAACACAGAATGAAAACCACATGAAAACACAAAGATTATACTATTTTCTTCAAAAGTGTTATTGCCCTCCAACTATTCCTTTGTGGATGACTGGGACTGAAGCAAGCCAAGGAAAATCAAGATTCTGCTGGAAGAATCTATGGAAGACAAATTACCACAAGTATCTCAGAAGAAGAGAAGACTCAAATGGTAGAAGGACAATGAAATGTTCATGCTTCATGGAAGGAATACTAAAGAACAAGGCTTTTTTTGGCTTTTTTTCTCATTTCCTAGAAGAATGCAGTAATTAGGATGTAGTCTGACCTTTCAGTATGTATGTATACTTAACGTTGGTGAAGAGTAACTGAATTGGCCAAGGCCAGGATTCAATATCTAGGTCCATTTCTTTCTTTCCTCCATCAACTTTTAAAAAATCCTCTTGAAAAGCATTTAAGCAGTGTGGCAAATACGTAAAAAATTATGGAAATGCAGGACTCAAATTGCATTAATTTGGATTATGCATTTTCTCAGTGTGAAGAATGTGTCAATATTTCTGTTCTGTACTTCTATCTTAATGGGTTTATTATTTGGCTTAAAAACTAGACTTTAGGGCCGGGCGCAGTGGCTCATGCCTGTAATCCCAGAGCTTCAGGAGGCCAAGGTGGGCGGATCATGAGATCTAGGAGTTTGAGACCAGCCTGGCCAATATGGTGACACCCTGTCTCTACTAAAAATACAAAAATTAGCGTGGTGGCTCGCACCTGTAGTTCCAGCTACTAGGGAGGCTGAGGCAGAAGAATCGCTTGAACCCAGGAGGCAGAGGTTGCAGTGAGCCGAGATGGTGACACTGCACTCCAGTCTGGGTGACAGAGTGAGACTCCATCTCAAAAAAACCAAAACAAACAAACAAACAAAAACCCAAAAAACAAACAAACAAAAAACTAGACTTTAGGCTGTAATGTAGAATATTAGGTGTTGACTCCAAAACAAATTTGTTTTCATTGAACTTCAAAACATATTTGTTTATATGTTTGAAATTAATCTATGTCTCTTGTTACCTCAAACACATATTTTTGATGCATTTTCCACCCACAAATAATTGTCAGCAAAACAGAAAAGTTATATTCAAGTTAAATAGGCAATGCATCTTTATTGATTCAGAATACCTCCAGCATTAAGTCATATGCTGAAATGGCACTCACTTCCAGCTTTGCTGAAGGCTTGCTCTTCTCCCTAAAGAGAATCTGTTCATATTAGTAAATAGCTATTGAAGCAACATTCTCAGTTGCAGCAGTTTGTTATTGTAATTCCCTCAGCTGCCTTATTGATTTGTTTTTCTACAATTGTTGGCCACTGCCACCTACAGTTGAACATGAAAAATAACTATTTTAAAATCCACTTTCAACATGCAACCACATTTGAACTAATTTTCCTGGTGGAGGCTGAAAAATCAAGTGTTTAGAAGTGGATGTTAGGTGGGTCATCTCTGGTCTTTACATGAATTATGTCAAACATCATCTTCTCAGTGAGGTTTACGTTACCCACTCTATTAAAAATTGCAACCCTCACCCTTACAAAACACCCCCTACTATGTTTCCCTCTTTATTCTTCTCCTTAGTACTCACTGCTATCTAGCATACTATGACAATGACCTATTTATTTTGTTCATCGTCTCCCCAACCAGGATGTAAGCCCACCAAAGCAATAATTGCTCACTGTGGTATCCTCAAAGCCTAAAATTATGTCTCACATATAATATAGGCTCCTAGTAAATATTTTTTTGAGTGAATGAAGTCAGAGTCATTCTTAACCTAGAGGCCAAGGGCAGGGCAGGACAGCTCTTTGAATAGCATTGTGAACTGGTTGGTGATGTTTTAATGCTCCTACATTTCTTAATAGATTTTCTAGGCTAAATAGTAGAGATGGAGTTGATTAATGTAAGCCTTCCTAGAGGTGTGTTTGGAAGTGTGCTTTGAAAAGGAAGAAGGCCAGAGAGCAGGGGAAAATAAAAGAAAGACCTCCCAAATTGAAGAAATACTATTCTCCAGAGTGGGGATAATTAGCTTAGCTAAAGGGAAGAGTCCTTATTCAGCAGTACTCAGAAATTAGAATAAGAGGATTGTTGTTAGTCAAGGGCCCTGAAAGCCAGAGAAAGGGGTTTGAAGTTGACATCCCAGGGAGCAATGACTATAGGAACACAATCAGCAGATGTCAAGGTTACTGCTACTTTGTAGCTGTGTGACATTTTACAAGTTACTATTATCTCTGTGTGCTTCAGTTCTCTCATCTGTAAAATGGAGACAAAAATAGTATAGTGTCTACCTCCTAGCATTGTAAGAATTGAGATAATACAGACAAAGTACTTGGCACAGTGCCTGGCATATACTGAACACTTAATGGATTTTACCTATTATTATCATCATCGTTATAATGTTGTGAGTCTTCTCATAATTTATTATATTATGAGTATTTTATATTTTCTAGTCAAAACTGTTGTTGCTTTAGAGAGTCACCAAACAAAGGGCTTTGGTTGAAAATATTGTTGGGGGGAATTGGGGTGAGTGTTAGTTCATGAGCAACAATCATGAATCACTTTTATGGGGCTGCCCATATGAATGCTGACACGAGTAACTATAGGATGCAGTGGATCCTGAATAGCTTTCTGGATTCTGGACAGCCTGGACAATCGGCAAAATGGGGAGGGGAAGGCAGATTATCTGAAATTTTTAAATTTTGGCACTGAAGGTGAGCTCTGCATATAGACTACTATACTATTACCTGTTTATAGAGAGAATTACCTGAGTGTAATTCCTCACACTTAATGATCTTAGCAAGTAGCCAATGAAGGAAGAGTCGTGGAGTTGGTAGATGAAGTGAAACCATCATTGTCATTTGAGGTCTTGGTCACAAGATATGAAGTTTCTTAGTACTACATGTCTTAATCCATTTGAACTGCTACAACAAAATATCTTAGACTGAGTAAATTATAAACAACAGAAATTATTTTTTACAGTTTTGAGTCTGGGGAGTCCAAGATCAAGGTGCCGGTGCTGCCTGTGGAGGGCCCACTTTCTCATAGATGACACCTTCTTGCTGTGTCCCCACATGGTGAAAGTGGTGAGGGGTTGCCTCTCAGGTCTCTTACAAAAGCACTCATCCCATTCGTGAAGGTTCCACTCTGATGGGGTCCCAAAGACCCTACCACCTGCTAATAACATCATCTTGGGGGCTAAGAGTTCAACAGATGAATTTCAAGGGGACACAAACATTCAGAACGTAGTGCCACATGTGGCAGACAAGGAAGAGGGAGCCAGAAACCAGGACAAGTCTGTTCACCAGGACAGTGCAGGATACCTAGGGCAGGCGGCACTTAATTACACTACTCAACTCAATCAGTTAGGTCATCATGGAGTAGTTCTGTCCACATGCTGTAAGGTCCCCAGCTCCTGGACTAGGATTTGATTCTTGGGAGAAAGCTGGGAAAAAGCAAGCTGAGAAAATCACTCTGTGGATGAGGAGGTCATATGAATGAAAAGGAGATCACATATACAGATTGTCGGTGATTATCCACTTTAAGCTGCCAGATAGACTGTGAAGGACAAGTATGATTTGGACATGTGGGATTGTTTGTGGGAACAGAATTCAAGTCAAAGGGAATAAGGTAGGGAAATAAATGAAGCTGAGAAGCTACAGAATAGCTGAAATGTAGGGGTAGGTCAGTGGTGTGATATAAGGCTGGGAAGGTAGTTTGGGGCCATTTTGTGAATGGCCCCAAATGCCATATTAAAGAGTTTTAGGATTAATTCAAAATAATGGGAAACTATTGAAGGTTCTGGAGCAGGAGAGTAATATACTTAAAGATGTGCTTTGGAAGAATTAATTTGTTGGCAATTAGGTGGGTGGGTTTCAGGGATGTTAACTTGGAGATTAGGCAACTAGTTAGGAGGTGATCGTTACTTGGACAGGAGGAAATTTAGGACAAAACTGGGGCTGTGGTAGTGGGAATAGAGATGAAAGGACAAAGTCAAAGCATTTGGATGCTCAATTTGGCAGGAAGTGACATCTTAATGGCATTAGAATACAAGCTCTAGTACAGCAGGGATTTTTGTCTGTCATATTCACTGCTGTATCCCAAGCACCTAGAATAGTCCTTGGTACATAGTTGGTGCTCAATAAATAGTTTTTCAATGGTGCCTAGACATTGTGCAACTTCTATACACTAACCTGCAGTATGTGTTTGCACACCTGACTCCTGAAACCCAGCTCATCTTTCACACTAGCTCCAAGCCCTACCTCCCATGGTAATGCACCCAATTCCTGCTCCTCTATTCATATTCATGACCCACCAATACTTACAGTCTTAATGATGATAACATTTTGAGTTCAGTTTTTCTCCATTCTTCCCTTTCCAATGTTTTAGCTATATAGTTTAGATAACAAAAATATTTGTTTAGGACCCAGAGAAGACACTGTGCAAGGGCTGCCAAAGAAAGAGTTGTGTTGTTTCCAAGGATCAAGTGGAAAAGAGAACAAGAGTATATTTGGAGGGTCTGCACTATAGGAAGGAAATGGGTAAGGTTTTCCCTGTGCAATGACTTGGACAACAGCTAACAATTTGGTATTAAACACTAATGTAATAAAAATTCCCTCTAATAGGCAGATTCAATTTTAAAAATTAATTTTTAAAAATTATATAAAAAAATAAAAAAAATAACTTTTGCTTATTTGGATACTCTGTAAACTTGAATTAAGTTCAGTTGTTTGCACAACTTTTGAAAATATTACCACATTCTGGTTTCATAACAGTAGAATAGAAAAACACTTTTAGATCTTAGTTTTGAAAAATACCTGATTTTCCAGGCAGCCGAATGCAATCAAAGAAAAAGATACCAGTAAGTTCAATTGCATTTCATGTTTGAAACCACTGAGAAACTCAGAGCAACCAAAGTGAATTAAAAGAAACCAAGAGAGCCAAACAAAATGCTTACCAGTTGGGCATCAAGAAAAGCTTTAAAATCATGCTTGTAATTCTAGCTTTTAGAGTCAGAAGCAATTACAGGTAAAATTGCAGGTAGCTTTGAGACTTTTAGAAATAGCTTATGTTATTTTAAAGACCATACTCATATAACATCCTTGTATAAGACCTTTCATCTTGAGGAAGCTTAAGAAATGCTGGGCTGCAATTTCCCTTAGTGCCTTTTTAGTAGTAAGTTAGATACATCAGAAAGCAAAGATGTACAGTCAGCCCACTAGTGACAATTTATTGCATAAGTATAGAGAAATATGATTCATCTAATTCACTAAAAATCTTCTTCCAGGTACATAGATATTGCCAATTTGGTTGAGTACATTTTTGAACTTTTCAAGTGTCACTTTTGATCCTGTTCCTTAAACCCAAACACTCTCCTTGGGATTTTAGGGGCTGAGGGCCTGACAGAGTTATGAGAAAGGCCATTTAGCTTGGGCTTACTCAACATTAAAAGAAGATTTGCAGTTAGCTAGCTGAGATTGTGTCTAATGTGAAGACAAGTAAAGCAAATAACTCTAGCCTCTTAAAGTCCACTTGGATGCACCAATCTATGTGGGTTGATTGCCTACACTGATCAAATATACCAGAAAACTGCCAGTACCCTATTGTCACTTCTAAATTGAAGAGGCCATTTGACATAGTCTAATCTAGTTAGTAGGTTCCAATTAGGTAGGATCTCAAAGGAATATGGTAAACAGCGTTAATTGCAGTGAACTTCAAGAATGACAGGGTGATGGAAAAACTTGGGCCTGTGTCTCCACTTATGGTGGCATTTTTTTCCTCAAATATATCAGTGAGGCACAGTAAATAATCCTGCCATGTTCTTGTGATTGTTCCACCTTTTAGATGAACCAGAGTTGATGGTTTCACTGAAAGGTAATTAGATTGGTCTCAGGTATCACCATAGTAAGTGAATTCTGCATTTATTGTCACCAGTCATTTCTTGGAAGGCAAAAACCATATAGGTTGTGACTAGTAAATTACTGTCAGATAAGCAAAGGTGACCAATTATCCAGGTACTTAGGATGCAGGGGTTTCCTAGGATGTAGAACTTACAGTGCTAAAACCAGGACAGTTCTGGGCATAGTTGGTCACTCTAAAAGTTCAATCTTGAGAGTTCACTAGTTAAGACCATATAGCATAGTTGTTGTAGGCACATACTTAAATCTGGTTCTACCACTTAATACCTATATAAGGGTCACAACATCTTTGATGTTTAAATTCCTCATGTGTATAAAATTTGCGTAGTATTAGAACCTACCTCAAGGAGTAGCTGTGATGATTAACTGAACTAATAATATTGCATCAAACTCAATGCTTGGCACACAACAGGTGCTTAATACTTGTTAGAAATTATTTAAATTAGGCCGGGTACGGTGGCTGAGGCCTGTAATCCCAGCAGTGTGGGAGGCCGAGGTGGGCCGATCACGAGGTCAGGAGTTTGAGACCAGCCTGACCAACATGGTGAAACCCTGTCTCTACTAAAAATACTAAAATTAGCCAGGCGAGGTGGCGTGCGCCTGTAATCCCAGCTACTCAGGAGGCTGAGGCAGGAGAATCGTGTGAACCTGGGAGGCAGAGGTTGCAGTGAGCCCAGATTATGCCACTGCACTACAGTCTGGGCGATAGAGCTAGACTCTGTCTCAAAAAAAAAAGAGAGAGAAGGAAGAAGAAGAAGAAGAAATTATTTACATTAGCTATTATTAGGCTTGCAGGCAAGATGTTGCAATTGCGAAGGGCAGAGGTAGGGGCCAGACAAGGTTCTGTGTACAGGCAGCTCAAGTAAAGAACTAAAACTGATGGTCTGCCACTTTTATTCTAAGCATATAGAATTACAGCAATAAATATTAAAAATACATAGTTAAGTTTAAAAACAACAAAGTGATCTTCTAAGTATCACAAAGAAAGAGAAATCACGGAGCCATAAGGGAGGCTGTGAGGGCAAAAGGAATGAACATAGGCCTAAAGGACTGAGATTTTAAATATTCACATGGGAGTATAGGGTGTGCAGTACACGCCAGAGAGCTAAAACTGGCCTTCCTGCTTAGAACTTGGTGCTGAAAAAGCTTTGCACCATCCATGAATGGTATTTGGGCCTACGTGGGTGTGAGATCCTAATTGGCACTGCACACATGATGGGGAATCACTGAATCAAAAGTTAACCTAAAATCTAGTTTGAAACTATGAATTTCATATGTTCTTGGCAGAGGCAAACAAAATGGTCCCACTGGGAACCTAGCACAGAGGCACATGAAGGACTTCTAAAAATATAACTTCTACTAAAGATGACCTTGCAAACAAAAATTATAAAACATATGGAAATATCTGAGGCCAAAACACTCCAGACACTGATCAAAGGGAAATTCATACTTGAATAAATAGATATAGTAGGATATTCTAAATGAGGATGTAAAATAAGAACGTTTATAATGTTAAAATTGATGAAGGAATAGCGTCCATTAAACAGGAACAGGATACTATGAATGAATATTGGTAAGTTTTTTTGTTAAGGATCAAGTAGAAATATTGGAAACAAAAACAAGTCATTGAGGATTTTTGCTTCTAGGCATTGTAGAGAAACTAGTACCAGACTTGTGCATCTACTGTACACAGCTGGGAAAGTGGACAAATGTATGAGGCAATTGTTTCCAGGTATCAGCTAATAAGCAGTGTAAGAGAGTGATCTCCAAGAAAACTGAAACTTATAATAGGACGAGTCCCATGGTCACTCTGGTTACTTATCCGGGGACAATTTCCTGAACACAGCACAGGAAAGTGGATCCCAAATGGAATATGACAATACTCTTGAGCTGATGAGGCAGAGATTAAATTTTGGGGTTATTGAGGCAGATGAAAATTGCAGAGTAGAGTACCAAAGAGGAATGAGCTGCACAGAAAGAGTTCCCATAAATTTATTGAGAGGTGTTTCCATGTGTGTCTTTGGCAAAAGTTTTGTTTTTACATGTATAGAGTGAGACTCCATGAGACTGAGCTACAGCAAGTTTGAGAGTTGAATGAAGATACTAGAGGTAGCACAGTCCTGGGGAGTGTTGAAGAATTGGACCAGTCAGAGTGGAGAGACCTCATTGATATCCTGGGCATTTAGCTGGGGCTCAAGAAAAAACACAACTTAGGAGTAAGGACTACCTTTTAGAGTAATCACCAATCTAGCTTCACCCTAATAAAGCCTAAAACGAATCCTTGACAGCATCAAGAATAGCTGGCAATGAATTAAGTGCTTGCCAGAGCAAAACCCAAGAAGAGCCAATTAAACTTGAAGTAAGTAAAATTTAAAAAATAATAAAGGTTAGAGCAGAAACCAATGATGTAAAAATTAGATAAATAATAAAAAATTAATAAAGCAAAATGTTTGCTCTTTGAAATGATTAATAAAATTGATAAACCCATAGCAAGACCAGTTAGGAAAAGAGAATATACAAATTGGAGCAATCTTTGTCACTAAAGAATCTGCAAACATTAAAATGATAATAAGGGAATATTGTAAACAAGTTTAGGCCAATAAATTTGACAACATAGATGAAATGGGCAAATTCCTTAAAATAAGCAACTTGCTAAAACTAACCCAAGGCTAAATAGAAAAATTCAAATAGATATCTATTAAATACATTGAATTCATAATGAAAAACCTTTCTTCAAAGAGAACCCCAAGCCCAGATAGTGAATTTTATTAAGTATTTATAGAAGAAATCATATCACTCTCATAAAAATACTGTCAGAAAACAGAGACCATCATAACCCTGACATCAAAATTAGATTAATATGTGAAGAAAATTACAGACCAATATACCTCATAATCATAGGCACAAAAATCCTTAAGACAATATTAGCAAATCAAATGCTGTAATATATAAAATGGATAATACATCATCTCCAAGTGGGGTTTACCCCAGAAATGCGAAATTGCTTTAACATTAAAAAATCAATGTGACTCAGTACATTAAAGACCAAAGGATAAAAAACTTACAATAATCTCAATGAAGAACAATCATTTGGTAAAAACCAATGTTTACTTATGAATATATATATTTATATATACACACACATAAATTATGAAAAGGAAGTAAATTCCTCAATTTGATAAAGGCCATCTACACAAAAAAGACAGTTAATGTCCTACAAAATGGTGATATAGTGAATGCTTTCTCACTAAATTTATGAATAAGTAAGATTTTATTATACGTTATAGGCAGTGCAATGAGGCAAAATAGAAATAAAAGCAATAAATATTAAGGAGAAAGATATGAAAATATCTTTATTCCTAGGCAACATGATTATGTTCATAGGGAATCCTAAAGAATCTACAGAAAGACTACTAAAATTAATGGATACACTTTACACGGATGCAAGATACAAAGTCAATATATGAAAATCAAGTGTATGCCATGAATAAAATTTGGAAATTGTAATTAAATAAAATAGTACCATTTATTATAGTATCAAAATTATGAAATGCTTAGGGATAAATTTAACAAAATACATGTAAGATCTGGACAATGAAAAGTAGAAAACATAGCTGAGACAAACCAAAGAGGACTTAAATAAACAGAGGGACACATTATTTGAATGTGTCAGAAGACTCAATATTGCTAAGATGTTCATTTTCCCTAATAGAACCATAGATTCAATGCAATCTCAAGAAAAAATTCAGCAGTGCTTTGGAGAAAATGACAAAGTGATTTTGAAATTCATATGGAAATGCAAAGAACCTAGAATATCCAAAATAATTTTGAATAAGAACAAAGTTGGGTGATTGATACTGTTTCAAGACTATATATAATGTTACAGTAGTCAAGTAAACATGCTATCAGTATAAACTTAGGCACACATATTAATGAAACAGACTAGAGTCCAGAAATGGAGCCACACAATAAATGTTGCTGAGACTAATGAATATCCAATGATGAAAGAAAAAGAAAATTAACCTCAACTCATACCGCGTTCCTTTTCTTTTCTTTCTCCTTTCCTTTCCCCTTTCCTTTTCTTTCTCCTTTCCTTTCCCCTTTCCTTTTCTTTCTCCTTTCCTTTCCCCTTTCTTTCCTTTGCCCTTCCCTTCCCTTCCCCTCCCTTCCCTTCTCTTGCCTTCTCTTCCCTCCTCCTCTTCCCTTCTCTTCCCTTCTTCTCTTCCCTTCTCTTCCCTTCCCCCTTCCTCCTTTCCTTTCTTTCCTTCCCTTCCCTTCCCTTCCCTTCCCTTTCCCTTTCCCTTTCCCTTTCCCTTTCCCTTTCCCTTTCCCTTCCTTTTCCTTTCTGTACAGAGTCTTACTCCATCGCCTTCAGGCTAGAGTGCAGTGGTGGGATCTTGGCTCACTGCAACCTCTGCCTCAGAGGTTCAAGCAGTTCTACTGCCTCAGCCTCCCGAGTATCTGGGATTACAGGCACACATCACCAGTCCTGGCAAATTTTTGTATTTTTAGTAGAGATGGAGTTTCACCATGTTGGCCAAACTGGTCTTGAACTCCTGACTTCTTGAACACCTGCTTTGGCCTCCCAAAGTGCTGGGATTATAGGCGTTAGCGACTGCACCCGGCCTCATACCTCATTTCATACAAAAAGAAAAATAAATAACTTAAAGTGAATCGTGGACCCAAATATAAAATATAAATGCTAAATATAAAAATTCTAGCAGGAAATATAAAAGAAAGTCTTTATTATCTTGGGGTAGGCAAAGAAGGTAGAAGAAGAAGGAATATTTCTAACTCATTCTATAAGGCTAGCATTACCCTAGAACCAATAGCAGACAAAAACATTAAAAGAAATGAAAACTACAGACTAATACTTTTCATGGATATAGTTGCAAACATCCTTAACAAAATATTAGCAAATAGAATACAACAATATATAAAAAGAATTATATACCATGACCAACAGGGGTTGATTCCAGTTATGAAAGGCTAGTTCAACATTCAAAAAGAAATTAAGGTAATTCATCACATCAACAAGTTAAAGAAGAAAAATCCCATGATCATATCAATAGATACAGAAAATGCATTTGATAATCTAACTTCAATTCATGATAAAAACTCTCAGAAAACTAGGAAGAAAAGGGAACTTCCCCAATTGGATAAAGATCATCTATAAAAAACCTACAGCGGACATCATATTTAGTCATGAGAAACTGGATGCTTTCCTTCTAAGATCAGGATCAAGGCAAAAATGTCCCATCTCACCACTCCTATTCAACACTGTATTGAAACTCCTAACTAATGCAATAAGAAAAGAAATGATATACAGATTGAGAAGGAAGAAATAAAACTGTCAGTATTCACAGATGACATGATTGTCTATGTAGAAAATCTCAAAGAATTGACAAAAACAAACAAATAAACTTTCCAGAAATAATAAATGGTTATAGCAAGGTCACAGGATACAAGGTTAATATAGAAAAATCAATTGCTTTCCTATATACCAGCAATGAACAATTGAGATTTGAAATTAGAAACACTTAGACCATTTAATTAACTTGAGAAAAATGAAATACTTAGGAATAAATCTAACAAAAATATGTCCAAGATCTATGAAAAAATTAGAAAACTCTGATGAAAGAAATCAAAGAAGATACAAATAACTGGAAAGGTATTTCACGTTCATAAAAAGGAATACTCAATATTAGTTAGATGTCAACTTTTCGAAACTTGACTATAGATTCAATGCAATCCCAGTCAAATCCCAGTGTTATTTTGTGCGTATTGATAAACTGGTTCTAATGTTTCTATGGAAAAGCAAAAAGATCTATATCAGCTAACACAATATTGAAGGAGGAGAACAAAATTGTAGGGCTGGCACTACCCAACTTCAAGACTTACTGTAAAGCTACAGCAATAAGACAGTGGGTTGTTGGTGAGAGAATAGACAAATGGATCAATGAAACATAATAGAAAGCCCACACAGAGACTTACACAAATATAGTCAACAAATCTTCGACAAAGGAGTGAAGACAATCTAATGGGGGAAAGGATAGTCCAAAGAGACTAAATGGTTCGGGAACAACTGGATATCAAACATACACACGAAAAAATCCAGATATAGACCTTACACCCTTCAGAAAAATTAACTCAAAATGAATCATAGGTTTAAATGTAAAACACAAAACTGTAAAACTCCTAGAAGATAACATAGATAACCTTGATAACCTTTGATAACCTTGGATCTGGTGATGATTCTCATTGATTGTGCCTTTGATAAAATATCTTTGAAAAAAGTTGATAAGTTAGACTTTCATTAAAATTAAAAAGTTCTGCTCTGTGAAAGACACTAGGAAGAGAGTGAGAAGATAAGGCACAGACTGAAAAAAAATTGCAAATATATCTTTGATAGAAGATTGTTACTTTAAATGTACAAAGAACCCATAAAACTAAACAATAAGAAAATGAAAAATCCAATTAAAAAATGGACAAAAGGTCTAAACAGACACCTCATCAAAGAAGATATACAGATGGCAAATTAAACTTATGAAAAGGTGCTCAAAATCAAATTTCACTAGGAAATTGCAAATTAAAACAACAGTGATTTTTGCACATTAATTTTGTATCCTGAGACTTTGCTGAAGTTGCTTATCAGCTTAATCACAAGCATTCTTATACACCAGTAACAGACAAACAGAGAGCCAAATCAGGAATGAACTTCCATTCACAATTGCTTCTGAAGGCAAACTCCACCTAGAATCCAACTTACAAAGGGATGTAAGGACCTCTTCAAGGAGAGAACTACAAACCACTGCTCAGTGAAATAAAGGGACACAAACAAATGGAAGAACATACCATATAACCATTGATAGGAAAATTAATATCGTGAAAATGGCCATACTGCCAAGGTAATTATAGATTCAATACCATCCCCATCAAGCTACAATGAGTTTCTTCACAAATTGGAAAAACTGCTTTAAAGTTCATATGGAACCAAAAAGAAACCCAGCATCTCCAAGACAATCCTAGATCCAAAAAGAACAAAGCTGGAGCATCACGGCTACCCGACTTCAAACTATACCTGAAGAGAGCTACAGTAACCAAAAACAGCATGGTAATTTGGTACCAAGCAGAATATGAACCAATGGAACAGAACCAAGGTCCTCCAGAAATAATACCACACATCTACAGCCATCTGATCTTTGGCAAACCTGAGAGGAAAGCAGAAATGGAAAAGGATTCCCTATTAATAAATGAACCATACTGGAAAAATTGTACAACCATAAATGAAAGCTGGATGGATCCTTTCCTTACTCCTTATACGAAAATTAATTCAAGATGGATTAGAGAGACTTAAATGTTAGACCTAATACCATAAAATCCTGAGAAAACCTAGGTAGTACCATTCAGGACATAGGCATGGGCAAAAGACTGTGATAAAAACACAAAAAGCAACAGCAAGCAAAATTGACAAAATGGGATCTCATTAAACTTGAAACTTCTGCAACCAAAAGAAACTACCATCCAGAGTGGTGGGCAACCTACAGAATGGAGAAAATTTTTGCAATCTACTCATCTGACAAGGGCTAATATCCAGAACCTACAAAGAACTCAACAAATTGACAAGAAAAACAAACAACCCCATCAAAAAGTGGGTGAGGATATGAACAGACATTTCTCAAAGAAGACATTCATACAGCCAGCAGACACATGAAAAATGCTCATCATCTGGCCATCCAAATGCAAATCAAAACCACAATGAATGCCATCTCACACCAGTTGAATGGCGATCATTAAAGTCAGGAAACAACAGGTGCTGGAGAGGATGTGGAAATAGGAACACTTTTACACTGTTGGTGGGATTGTAAACTAGTTCAACCATTATGGAAAAGCAATTATAGGCGATTCCTCGGGATCTAGAACTAGATGTACCATTTGACCCAACCATCCCATTACGGGTATATACCCAAGTTATAAATTATGCTACTCAAAACATACTTACATTATGTTTGTGCAGCACTATTCTAATATGAGCTTTAGGATAGCCCAAATGTCCATCGAGTGACAGATTGGATTAAGAAAATGTAGCACATGCCACCATGGAATACCATGCAGCCATAAGAGATGAGTTGCTTGGTCGCTTGTAAGGGACATGGATGCAACTGGAAACCATCATTCTTGTAAACTATCACAAAGACAGAAAACCAAACACACCGCATGTTCCTCACTTCTGGGGTGGGAACTGAGCAATGAGATCACTTGGACTCAGGAAGGGAGACATCACACACTGGGGCCTATCATGGGGAGGGGGAGGGGAGAGTTTTGTGGGAGTTATACCTGATGTAAATGACGAGTTGATGGGTGCAGCACACCAACATGGCACAAGCACATATGTAACAAGCCTAATGGGTTATACATGTACCTACAACCCAAGTATAATAATAATAATAATTAAAAACAACAGAGTGATACCACTACATAAGATATTAGAGTGGTCAAAATCCAAAACACTGACACCACCAAATGCTTGTGAACATGTGGGGTAACAGTAATTCTCATTCACTGCTGGTGGGCGTGCAAAATGGTACCCTCATTTTGGAAGGCAGTTTGGAAATTTCATACAAAGTTAAATACAAAAGTTGAAAATGTATGTGCATGCAACAACCTACAAACAAATATTTGTAGCAGCTTTATTCATAATTACCAAAACTTCAGTAGGTGAATGGATTAAGTAAACTGTGATACTTCCAGACAATAGAATGTTATTTAACACTTAAAATAAATGAGCTGCCCAGCCATGAAAAGACATGGAAAAAACTCGAATGTATATTACTAAGTGAAAGAAGTCAATCTGAAAAGGCTACATACATATTCTATGAGTCTAACTATATCACATTCTGGAAAAGTCAGAACTACAAGGACAGTAAAAAGATTGGTGGCTGCCAGTGACTTGAGGAGATGAAGGGATAAAAAGTGGGGCACAAAGAAGTTTTAGGGCAATGAAACTATTCTGTATGATGCCATAATTATAGATATATGTCAATATACATTTGTCAAAACTCATACACTACAACACAAAGAGTGAAACAATGCAAACTGTGGATTTGTGTTGATAATGATGTTCTCAGTGTAGGTCCATTGGTTGTAGCAAATGATATTGATGCTGGGGAGGTTAGAGGAGGGAGTGAGATATCTGTGTACTTTCCACTCAATTTTCTTATTTTCTATTTTATTATATTTTATTTTTGAGACAGAATCTCACTCTGTTGCCCAGGCTGGAGAGCAGTGGTGTGATCTTGGCTCACTGTAACCTCTGCCTCCCGTATTCAAATGATTCTCCTGCCTCAGCCTCCCGAGTAGCTGGGATTACAGGCACACACCACCACGCCTGGCTAATTTTTGTGTTTTTAGTAGAGACAGGGTTTTGCCATGTTGGCCAGGCTGGTCTTGAACTCCTGACCTAAGGTGATCCATCCACCTCGGCCTCCTAGCATTTCCATGTGAACCTAAAATTGCTCTAAAAAATGAAGTTTATTATTTTTTGAAAAAGGATTTGAGGCACAACTACTTTAAAGAGAGAAAGAGAACTTCAGTTCATACCTCACTTCATACACAAAATTAAGTTAAAGTGGATCATGGACCAAATGTAAAAGTCAAATGTAGAAATTATAGAATAAAATATACAAGAAAGTCTTCAAGATCTTGCAGTTGATAAAGGTTTCTTTAGATACACAAAAAGCAATAACCATAAATTTTTTGAAATGATAAGTTGCATTTGTTAAATTAGTCAGGGTTATCCAGAGAAATAGACCAATAGGATGGGTAGGATGGGTAGATTACACACACACACATACACACACACGTACACACATACATACACACACACACATATACACACACACACATTGAATTAATTCACACAATTATGGAGGCTGATAAGTCCCAAGATCTGTAGTTGGCAAGCTGGAGATACAGAGTCATTCCAGTCCAAAGGCTGGCAGGCTTGGGATCCAGGAAGAACTCATGTTTCAATTTTTAGTCTGAAGGCAGGGAAAAAACTGATGTCGCAACTCAAGCAGTCAGGCAGAGGAGTTCCCTCTTACTCAGCCTTTTTGTTCTATTCAGGCCCACAAATGATTGGATGAATTCACCCACATTAAGGAGGGCAATCTGCTTTACTGAATTCGTCTATTCTAATATTAACCTCATCTGGAAACACCTGGAACAATGTTTGGCCAAATGTTTGGGCAAGCATCAGAGCCCCAGGCACCCTGATAAGATTAATATTTTCATTTTATTTCAATTTGTGAAAGAAAGAGCTTTGGTTTTCTTGAAAGGAATTTAGGCACAGAAGTGAAGAAGAATAGCTATTTTGGGCAGGAAGATCTTTCTGGAACACCAAAACAACACTTCATAATGGCCATTTGTTCTGTCTAAGCACAAGACTGGCTGTTGGACTGGTTCCTCTCCAGTGTACAATATCTTAAGGCCCTTTTTCATTTCCACTGAAATGGTGAAAAGGCTGTGCTAGAGGAAGTGTAGCCAGTCAGCAGAGCCCCATATTCAGTGAATTCTGTCAGATAGTTTATTTTAATTTCATCTGATCTTCATTGTATGGTAGCAATGGTAATCTCTCCATGATGTAGGGCTTTTACTAGGCTTTGAGCTCCTCTTCCTTCTATCATAGATCTACAACCCTTTCACTGCTAATTAATATCTCTTAAGGAAAGACCAGGAAAAGCAGCTGCAATTTGCAGGAGCTGGTCTTGCTTCTTGTGAGCAACTCTTGGGTGGTACATGGGGAGGCTGAAAGTTTGGCAGGCTAATTTTAAATTTTTAAAGTAACTGCAAACTTCAATTATCCAAGCTCTGAATGGAGCCTCCATAGATTTTGTGCTATGTCCTCAGTGGCAGCCCGCAGTAGCTGCTGCTTTATTTATTTTGAAATTTACTATGGCCTTTTATTGATCTAAAGAAGAAAAACAAACATCACATATTCACATCATTAGAAGTGTAATATTTCCTCCAACAAAACATGAGACTGGCATGCCAGGAATGCAGATGTTTGTCTGTATCTGTGGATTCCAGTCTTTCTCACAGTCTCCTTACTAATTGTTCTGCCAGGCAGCTTTTGACTTTTACAAACCAAACCTGATCTGTGTGTCACTGCTCTTTTTCACAAAATTCAATCTCAAAGAATAAAATAACTAAGGTGCCCTTAAAGGATATATGGAAGGAAAAAAGAAAAACCCTAAATCAATAAAAATTGAATTAGAGGTTGAAAACTTGGGGGTAAAATTACATTTAAATGATTGGAATTCTTTTTTTTCTATGAGATAATAAAATTAGGCTCCTTAGTAACTATTTCTTGGGATTAAATGAATGGCCTTAAAATACTAAGGGGGCTAATCTGTAGTGATTATGGGACCCAACGCTGTTGCTACAGCTACAGACAAAATGCTTGACTATATTTTCTGAGTAAACAAATAAGTTACTGGTAGCTTAACAAAACTGATGGATCAATGTTAATCAGAAAGAGAATTATTTGAGTTTGTGTAGAAAGCCTGCAAACATCTAAATGAAAAAAAAAAGAATTAGTTAAATCAACCATTCGTATGTTTATATTTCCATGGTACCCAAGCATCAGGAACTGGAAAACAACTGAATAATTGATTCAATTTTAGATATTTTACGTGCAAACATTGTAAATCTTTTAAGGATAGTTACTACGCTTGCACACTTCCTTTCTCTTCCACACAATGCCTACCATTATAGCGTCCTGCAATAACTGCTTGATTAAATGGTTGGTAGGATGTTGTTAGTCTGTATAAATAATTTACATTTATATTAGTCTGAAAAGCTACCTGTGACAAAGATGCCTTACTGAACCCCAAAGATTCCTGCTGCCATTTCACAGTGGGGGGTTGCTGTTGAATAGCAGCTATCTAGCCAGGAACTGCATATCCCAGCCCCCTTCACATTTAGATGGGGCCATATCACTAATTCTAATTGAACTTTAGAGGAATTGCTTTGTGTTATTTTACACCAAAGTAGTTAAGAAGCAGTGACTTTAGTCTATTTCTTCATCTGCTGGCTGAATAGAGAAAATTCCAAGCTCCCCCAGGAGGGCAGAGGCATGAGATGGAAGGATTTGGGTTCTTGATGTCCATGCGATGCGGAAGCCCTTCGTATCCAGAAACGTTCACATTGAACTGTGAAATACTTTTACTGTGTTATGACACTGAGAGTTTTGAGCTTATTAGAGCAACTAGTGATATCTTAACACACTGTGAATTTTAGTGTTTGTGAGCTGGAATGATGACCTGGAGGTCATTTATGTTGAGTCTCCATGGTATCAACAGACTGAGAAAGTGGTAACTACATTTTGGTAGGTCTCACAGCCTCACAAGGAAACTGTGCTGGTTATCTTCTATTTGCCATTCAAATCCAGTCTTTTCCCCTTTCTTTCCTGCTCTCTGGCCTCCATAATCTGAACTACACCATTACATCAACCAACTCCCTTGCCCTCTGGCATCTGGCTGAGTTTGGCTAATGGGATGCTGCCGCAGGAGGTCAGAGGGAAGGATGAGAATGAGTTCAGGTTATTGATTCCTTTGGTTCTCTTGCTATGAGTTTTCCTTGGGATGGCTGTGTCCCTCAACCAAAAGTCACCACTTCTCTCAAGGCAGCCTTCTCTACACCACTTTCTTCTAACTTTAGTAACTATTCTTCCCTGTTGTCTCTTCAGATCTATGTCTGATAACAGCTTTGCTAATAGCTCTGAGTTATTGCACTATCCATTGTGTGTCCCCTATGTTTCATTTACTTTCATATAGTCTCTTATTGCAACTCCCCTGAAATTCTCCTAACCTGAATGTGTCGTCGGTTTCTTTTTGGGACCCTAACTAACACAGGGAACCAGAATTTGATGCTCACAAGACAGTATTTTTGCTCTATCATTGGGATCGGAGGTTATTGCCTGAACAAGTTGGCTACAAGTTGGACATTTCTTCCAACTGTTATGTATATGCATTTTGTTTTCTACTATCTATCTATGCTTTAAAGATATGGAGCATAGTAGTTAAGAATATTTGGCATCAGTTGTCAGGCTTCAAGTTAGGATTCAAGTTAGGCTACCTCTATTGCTTATTAACTATGTTACCTTGGACAAGTTACTTAATATCTGTAAGTCTCAGTTTCTTATCATTAATGTGGACATAATCATATTACCAACTTCATGGGGTTGTATTGAAGCCTAAATGACTGAGTTATATTAAATACTCAGTAAATTTTAGCTCCATTATATGCTTTGCTAAAATCGATGTTCCATGAAGATGAGCCTTGTTTAGTCTCTGACTTTATATTCTGTCATCATACAATCACAGAAGTTACAGTTTGAGAAGGATGAATACATTTCCATGATGTCTAAAGTTGTTTAAGAAAAGCAGCTGTAAGGGCCAAATTGCTGATATTTGATTTCTCAGAAGACAGGAAGGAAGGGAAGGAAGGCAGGCAGGCAAGCAGGAAGGAAGGGAGGGTCGGAGGGAGGGAGAGAGGAGGGTGAGAGAGGAAAGAGAGAGAGCTCAAAGTGGCTGAATAACATGGCAATTAAGAACATAAACTTGGTTCAAATCCTGTCTCTGATGGTTATCAAAAATGTGACCTTGGGAAAGTTAATTGATCTCTATGTAACCTATTTTTTTCATCTGTAAAATGGGGGACAGTAATGATATCTGTCTCATAGAATTGTTATAAAGATAAGACGAGTTAGCAAATGTAAAATGCCTACTACAATGCCTGGAATGCTGTAAGCATTATATAATTGCTTATTATTTCCTTGGATAAATTCAGAACCTAGTTGTAGTACCTTACACAAAATTTCGATTTTGAATTACTTATGGAGTAGGGGCATTATGGGCACTGTATGTTTTTCAAGTGCTTCATGTCATTGAAGATTTTATTTAGACCTTGCCCTGCTTCACAGTGTGTTGCTTGTTTGGAATACACTCCCTAGACAACCACCACCCTCTTAAGAGTAGCCCACCGCACACTTCTTCCTATTTAGAGGCAAAATTATCAAAGTCAACCTCAAACTTCCCCACGCGTTAGTTGCTCTTTCTTCCTGGGCTTTCATGGCACTCTACCATATTGTGTATGTGGATATTTCATTCACTAACCCAAGAGCTCTTGTCTACACTTTGTAACTCCCAGTGTCTGGCACATGGTAGCCTTTCAATAAACACTGGTTAAACTGAAGCATGCTTTCAGTTACAGTCAATGCAATGGTCTCATTTCACTTTAATCTTTGCCACAACCATGCAAAATAGGTATCAGTATTCCACTTTACAGGTGAGGAACTGCAGATCAGAGGGCTAAGTGACATGCCTAGGTTTACGTAAGAAAACAAGTAGTAGATCTGGGGTAGAACTCAAGTGTGCCCATCCACTTTCAAGTCAATGGCTAACCTATTTTAATGAGTAAACACTATGGCATTGTATTAGTCCATTCTCACACTGCTCTAAAGACGTTACCTGAGACTGGGTAGATAATAAACAAAAGAGGTTTAATTGACTCACAGTTCCATATGGCTGGGGAGGCCTCAGGAAACTTACAATCACAGTGGAAAGTGAAGTGGAAGCAGGTACCTCTTCATAAGGTGTCAGGAGAGAGAAGCAAGCAAAGGAGGAACTTGCCAAACACTTATAAAAGCATCAGATCTCATGAGAACTCACTCACTATCATGAGAACAGCATGGGGGAAACCGCCTCCATGATCTAATCACCTCCCTCCCTTGAGAAGTGGGGATTACAGGTCCCTGCTTCCATACATGGGGATTACAATTCAAGATGAGGTTTGGGTGGGGCCAAAACACAGAGCCAAACCATATCAGAATGACTTTTTGTTGTCAAGACCACATCTCTGTTGCCACAAATTAGGCTCATTTTCTCTCATAGAATAATGAGGTATTTAATGTATAATAAATCATATAGTCTTCATAGTAATTTCCAAGAATTCTACTAGTTAATACCTGGCTAGCAGGTAGAATAAATCTTAAATTGTTTCTGGTCTATTCAGTCAAAATAGTTGACTATTTTTTTGTGAACATGGTCTTGGTATAAGGAGAGCCATATTTGAAGCACCGTTCATAACATATATGAGCATGCCTTTGTGCAAACGAGTTTGCAATAGATAGAGTCTCTTTATATTAAGGCCTAATCTACAGGCACATGATTAAACTGAGTGTATTTGAAATGTCTTAGTGTTTCTAAGTTGTCCCAGCTTATGCAGATGGCTCCATAAACCAAGACAGTTGAATTTCTAGTTCTCTGCCATTGAGGGGTCATGGGTTTGGGTTAATGAATTGGAGTCACCAATTTTCCATCATGTCTGATTCATGAGCTCTGTCTAGATTCTGTTTCAAGCCTTCCTTATTTACCAAGGAGACTGTCTTCTGCTCACACAACAAAAGAGAGAAAACCTAATGAAAACTATGTGGAAAATGAGGAGTTGTTTCTTCTTCAGATTCATTTTGGCTGTAGAGTACATGCACATGCTTGAGGGTGTGTTTTTGTAAACTTCCCTTCCCCTCCATCCCTAAGTTACTTAGCTGGCTTACCCCATGATTGTGACTAAGTTGGAACAGTCCTCTTGGGTGTGCCTTTCTCTTTCTGGAGAGAGTTAAGTAGTAACAGGATCAGATCATTTTGACTTGAGGGAGACTGAAGTTTGGGTTGTTCGCCCATTGTAACTCTTTCTCCTTGGGATAGCAAATCCTTTGTCTCCTAATAGCCCTCACCTTTGAGTGTTTGCTAGGATATCAGAAGACAGTGAGAAACAGAAGTTTTTGTTTTCACGGGGACTAGAGTTGGATTCTACAAACTTTGGCTGCATGTCTAGGATCCAGTTGTTATTTGTAGGGCACAGTTGAAAATATGTCTCAATAGAAAAATCTCTAAGCATATGTACATGTTTCTTCACCCATATACATCTATTTTGTATTTTAAGTGTGGTTTAGGGTTGTCTGCATACTTATTAGTCCCTAAGAACCCTGAAGAACAAAATGTAACATTTGTACATTCACAGAAGTTTAAGAAAAACTCAACAGTTTAATTCATACCTCAAAAGGAGTTCTTTTAATGACTGCTAATTACTCCTTTGGCTGTTATAACTATAATCTGCATTTTCAAATCTCCCTGTAGGCCTCAGAGACACAGGGCTGTGCCAGGGTCCCAGATACTCTCAGATATCTTCTTGCCCAAGTTCTTTCAATAAAGGGAAGTCAGACTTTGTTTCCAAGCTTCCTTGAGCTAATTTTCCTTCTTTACTTTTCTTTCATCTAAATTTTTTTCCTTCCAGAATTGGCCCTATGAATAAGTAAAGGAAGTAGTTTTCTGCTATAATTTCAGAAGTACCATGTGAAGCACTGACCAGAGAGTCCCACACAAGGTTTTCCAACTGATCAACCTCAATCTCATTGTAAGAGCCATACCTACTTTCTGAGATCCTTTCTTTCTTTGCAGTAGCAGGGCCCAAAGTTTCTGACTGCTTCCGTTTCCTCCATAGCTGACTTACTCGGACTCTTTCTGCCCAAACTTGATTGCAGAGTGGCTTGCAATCTTCCTGGTGCCTCACCCTGCTGCTGTTTCTAATGATAAGTCTATAGTCCATTTGGGAGTCCAGAGCAGAGGTCAGTGAATTACACTTCACTGTCCAAATCTGAGGCCACTACTTATTTTTGCAAATAAAGTTTTATTAGAATGCAGCCACACTCATTGGTTTATTTTCTGTCTATGATTGCTTTTGCATTATAATGGCAGAGGTGAGCAGTTGTAATAAAGACTTTGATGGTCTACAATGTCTGAAATATTTACTGTTTGCCACTTAACAGAAAGTTTGCTGATCCTCGCTCTAGAGGTTTGAAGGCTAATCACTACAGGAGAATAAGCAGGGGCATAGGAAGGCTAATCACTGCAGGAGAACAGACATGGGCCAGCACAAATAGCAAACATGGAGCCAAGTTGTAAAATTTAGAATTTTTTATGTCACGGTTTCTGATAAACAGTTTCTGACTCCTAAAATAGCAAACCCAAATCCAGATGGGTTTCAGGTGGCTGCTTTCAATGCTCCATATCTTTGGATGCCTCACCCACTGCTCCATATCTTTGTTTTCTCTCAGAGGTTAGGATGAGCAGGCAGATTCAATTCTATAGAAATCCATACTCCCAGAATATAGTCTCAAATTGCAATCTAGGCAAAACATTCACATTACACAAAGTAGGTAATTTGTATCTCTGGACTCCTAGACTTGGTAACACTTAGGCTTTTTCTTACTTTCTGCACCTTCCCCTCAAATCCATCCAGAAATACATTTACATATATTTACATAGTTATTTCTTTTATTAGATTAAAATGTAAGAGTGCTCTGGAAAAGGTTGACATAGTTAGCCAATAATACCTTGGCTTGATTCTTTTTATTAGCTTCCTGTTAGAGGGCAGGACTCTGAGTATCACATGCTGTTTGCTTTCAAGCTTGTGTTGTCTCCCCTTCCCAGAACTGAAGCTGCTTGACTCCTTCTGGCAGGCTTCGGCTCGACCCATTCTCTAGGACCAATCCTGACTATGGTCAGAAAGGACTAACAGTCACCTTGTCTAATATTCTGGAAAAGGGTATTAGGTTAATCTTGTTTCAGGTGAGACCTGACTTTGTGTTCTAGCTCTGTTATCTTCCCTTCAGTCTTGTTTCTCGATTGTTCATTTTGTCTTAACTATCTAGTGCCCAGTTACACTTTGTCTATGTCCTCTTGGCATAGGAATCCTGTCATATACACATTGCCCAGTGGTTGGGGCCCTGCTATTTGCCAACATATTGCCTGGATATTGACTTTCTACCTAGATTTTCAAATGTCACTCATCTGTGGATGACCAGTTGCTCTGTTCTGTTCAGCCATGGGGATACCCATTATTTCATTTTCTATCCCTCAATGCCAACTACTGGAACATTAAACAAATGGTTGTTGAGGCCCTGAAGAATGAGGTTTTTGCTCTCATTTTTGCTCTCTCCTTCTTAGAAGCCAACAATGATTCAATATTTGGGACTTTTATGTCCATAATGGACATCTCTGGGCCTCCCCACAGTGGATGAGAACCGTGGAGATCCAAGAACACCAGTCTTGGCTGAGGAAAGAAGTATCATATAGTCCATGAAAGCTCATAGAAACTTTGACTCATCTGACCTTTTTGTGGCTGACTAACATGATTTTCATGGCTATTTAAAAATTTATTCTGTTTACATTCTTAGTATAATTTTTGCTTGCTTTTCTCCCTTTCTTTTAACTTTTCTTTTTTTGATATTTGTGCACTTTGACTCTGATAACTGAGAAATAGGGTGAAGACTTCTGCATGAGGCTTTATCCTCTCAGATGGGTTAACCCTTGCATGAGTAGTAGGGCTTTAACTTGGAAGCCCAAAGAGGTCAACCTACAGCCCTAATATACCCAGAATCTTCACCATGGTATCCAGAAAAGGCAGTAGGAACAGGAGACAGAACCCTGGATGGAGAACAAGAACCATATTTTGTCTTTTAATAAAGCAGTAGTTAACACAATTCCTGATGTAGATTATGTACTCAGGAAAGCATCTGTTAAATGAATGAAGAATTGTATAAAATTTTTACATACTGGTTTAGCCCATTCTTCCAGTTAACATCTGTAGGTTGTTGTTAGCAGTGTTTTTTTATTTTTCAGGGTGGGGGGAGGTACAATACTCATCTGATCAACATAATTAATCTTTATCCCTCTATTTCCCCAACACACAGTGATAAAACACAGCCTGTGCATTAAACATTTGAATTTCTTCCTAAAAGAGAATTATTTTAAGCCATACCAAAGCTGAAAACTTTGACATGAGGTGACAGCTCATATTTACGGCATTCAATAAAATTCTCTGCTCTAGAGGACATCCCTTTCCATAAAGACTGAGATGACATGAGGGTGAACTAAGACAGTAATAAGCTAAAACTAGCTTGTGTTTTCAACATAGTTCGAGTTCATAAGGCACAATGTGCCAGTCTTTGCCAGATGGATGAACCCCACGGTAGTGCACTGTTTCTGATGCCTATCAGCTATACCTAGTATGTTGTAGCTGTGGTACAGCCCAGAGCTGGTGGAAAAAAATTTCCTTCTGTCTGTTCAGACATCATCTCAGCCAGATTTAAGGTGCGGTGACTCTTTATCATCTTGGCTTTTTTGAGCTGTTGATCCTCTCTTTACAGATGAGTAAACAGACACAGAGAGGTGAAGTGATTAATTAATTAATCACCTAGCTATATCAGGGACTAAACTTGAACTTGACTTTCGTGATTCTCCAGTTCAGAATTATTTTATTACCCATGCTGCCATCCTGACTGTGGTGACACCGCTTATATCACTGGGCTAGCTTGGCTCTTATGGCAGGCACTTTCACCACAGAGATTTTATATATGTCTGACATTATAACCACTGGTCGAAAAGAAGGAAATAGTGGCTCATAAATCACAGTCACTTAACTGATTGACTATCCAACCAAAATGACTACATGTACATGTGAACAAAGAAAACAGAAATTATCACCCTTCCTCAAAGTAGACACATCTGTACAAATTTTCCACGTAGGATGAATCAATTTAACTAATTGTGCTGGGATATGATTTATCAGTTTGGAAAGCAATATGATATATTTTATGTTTCCTTAAATTTGTTTCAAAATAATTCTGAGGTTTTCGCTCTCATTAAAATCCTATCTACCTACAGAAGAGCCTTCAATGACCCCTTACTGACACATTAGATAATTAACATTTATTTTCACCTGTGTGAAGACACTCGTGTGTGTGTGTGTGTGTGTGTAGAAGAAAAAGTATTTAATGAACAACATAACATATATCGTTCCTGCCATTGAGGATTTTGGAATCAAATTAGGGGGGCAAAGCTAAGACTTAAGAAACCAGCATAGAGCAATACAAGATGTATACAGCTAAATGCTAGTGTGGGTATTATTGATTACGGAGAGAGATGGCCTTAGTCTGAGGCAGTCAAGGAAGGTTTTTCAGGAGACAGAGAACTTGATCTAGGTTTTGAAATGTATTAGGATGTTCATAGGCAAAGGAAACAGGAAAATAATTCCAAGTGGAGAAACAACACAGGAAATATAGGAATTAGAATCATAAAAGTTAGAAGAGCAACAAGACAATCAGTATAAATGAATCAGAAAGTATGTCTGTGGAGGGGTAAGCTCAGCCCAAACTCCTTTGGCTAGCATTCAAACCCTACTTTACCTGTCTCATATAGTCATGATACAATCCAATGACTTTTCTTCTTCCCAAAGAATAGGCCAAAGATCATTATCCTGATTAAGTCCAACGTCCTAGCGGGATACCTTCCTTCACACATGTGGCAAATGATCAAAATTAATTGTGTTTCAAAAATTTAGTGGTAACTCTACCAACGCCTATTAAATCAGTGTGAGAACTCAAATAGCAGATGGAAAACATTGGTCCTTAAATGACGTTTTTTTTTTTTTTTTTTTTTTTTTTCTAGAATGAGCAATGTTGTTAGGGATCATAGGGAAGGTCATGGAAACAGTTTTGGAAACTTTGCTTGCAGGAATTAATTGCCTTCAGTTTCGAAAGGGCCTATTTCTTTCTCATTTACAGTCAAAATTTGGTGAAAGGGAAAAGTTGCTACTACACAATGGCAGGAAAATACCCACTATTTTAGAGAATGTGCTGGCTCTTGCTGGAATTGATCCATCTCTGGCAAGCTGCATGTGCTGTAATGTCTGGGGTAACTTTTTCCCTGGTGCCCCCATTACCACTTCAGATCCTTTGTTAAGCAAACAATGTAGGAGTTTTCTTAAAACTGGGCTCCGAGTGCTTATTCTCAAATAAGCCCTGCCTCAGTTGCAAGGTCTTTCATCTGAAGATGACCTATCTTACGTGTGTGGGAATACATTTTTCCATGATTACTTCAACAGCTGCATTCTGATAATCTGCCTGGGGAATAACTGTTGATGGATAAAATACAGTCAGCTCATCTCGCCAGTGAATAATGTGCTTTCTGGTTCTACCACGTGAAAATGAACTGCTCAGATCCTCTTCATCTGGAATGATTTCCAGGGAAGAATGAGTGACTGAAACTGCTGACACTTTCAGAATAAACCCTTGATGTCTTTGACAATTGCTCCAAGTGATTTGTTTTGGGATAAGCTTTCACACCATATAAGGTAAAGTGACTGATTCTATAGCGATCCAATTGTTCCTTTGTCTCCCCATTTACATATAACAGTGTTGTCAATGTTTGATTGAAAATACCTAGCAGGCAAGGAAAATGCTCTTCAGAACTCTGCTCTTCAGAGTTCCAAAGAAGGGATAAAACATCTTTTATCACCATCAAAATAGCCACAGAGTTGCTTGGAGACACATTTGGGGCAATGTGGTTCACTGTATCTGGTTCCAAATTCCAGATAGATATGGGAGTTAAATAGGAGATTAGTATAATCCAGTCTCTCTCCTCACTTCTGTTAAGATGGCTGATATAGTCCATGAATCCCACTCATGATCTCTTTATCAAATGATTGTTCAGCCACACATTCAGGATTCTCTTCAGCACAAGTTTTCTAATTTTTGCGGTATGGATAGGCTGAGAATTTTCCAAATCTCCAGGTTCTGGTTCCTTTTTCCTTAATAGTTGCTTCTGCAATTCAAGTCTCCTCTTTGGATTTCCCTGTAAGCAGTCAGGAAGAATGCAAAGCTTCCATTGATGGCAGCACTTCAATTACAGATGTTAGTGATAAATACCTAATTTTATCTCTCTCCAGCTCTACCTTGCACAAAATGCTAGAATACAGTTCTGCCAAGTTCTTCACCGCTTCATATCAAGGTTTGTCTTATTTCCCAATAGCATGTTCCTCATTCCCCAATGACACCTCACCAGAATCACCCTTGCCAACCTCATTTCCAGCTTGCACATCACAATTTTTCCAGCCACTACTCATTTGTCACTTTCAAAGCTGCTTCATATTTTTTAGTTTTGTTGTTTCTTTGTTTTTAATCTGCCTTAATGAGCTCAGTCCACCATAACAAAATACCACAGACCAAATGGCTTGCAAATTTATTTAATTGTAAATAAAACATATAGGTTAAAAACATTATATTCTGCCGGGGGAGGTAGCTCAAGCCTGTAATCCCAGCACTTTGGGAGGCTGAGACAGGTGGACCATCCTGGCTAACTGCAGTGAAACCCCATCTCTACTAAAAAATACAAAAAAAAACAAACTAGGCGGTGTTGGCTCAAACTGTAATCCCGCTTTGGGAGGCGAGGCCAGTGAATCCGCGAGGTCAGGAGGTGAGACCATCCTGGCTAACATGGTGAAACCCCTCTCTATTAAATACAAAAAACCTTGGTGGCCCGAGTCCTGTAGTCCCAGCTACCGGGGAGGCTGAGGCGAGGAGAATAAGCGTGAACCGGGGCCGGGCTTGCAGTGAGCTGAGATCCGACCACTGCACTCCAGCCTGGGGACAGGCGAGACTCCGTCTCAAAAAAAAAAAAAAAAAAAAACTAGCTAGGCGAGGTGGCCCGGTGCCTGTAGTCCCAGCTACTCCTACTGAGCAGGAGAATGAAATAAACCAGGAAGCAGGCTTGCAGTGAGCTGAGATCACAGCCACTGCACTCCAGCCTGGGTGACAGCAGCAAATTCGATATGAAAAAAAAAAATCATTATATTCTCCCACATTTTCTCGAGGCCGGAAGTCTGGTCAGTACCAGCATGGTCAACTTCTGGTGAGAGCTCTCTTCCTGGTATGTAAATGCCCACTTCCTCATGTCTTCACAGGATGGAAACCAGCAAATAGGTCTCTCTCTTTCTCCTCTCTCCTTCCTCCTCTGTCCTCTCTCCCCACCATCTCTCTCTCCCCCCTCCCTCTCCCCCACCCATCTCTTGACATCATTTCATGATACTTCCTAAAGACTCTATTTTCACATACAGTCACATTGGGATTTGAAGCTTCAACATATGAATTTTCGGGGTTATCATTCAGTCCAAAGTACTTGGTGTGATTCTTTTCCGTTTCCACATAGACAATCACATAATCTGTAAGTAACGACTCTTATTTTTCCACTTTAGTTGTTAGGTTATACATATATATATTTTCCTTGCTTTACTGGACTCATTTCAACCTCCAGCACAACACCAACTAAAAGTAGTAATACCAGCATAATTGTCTGCAGTTCTGCTGAGATATGTGCTCTATTTTATTGGCTTGGCTGTAGGTTTTTATCTTATTTTTTGAAGAGGCTCTTACAGGAAAAGTTTCCTTTTATATCCAGTTTTTACATGATGAATGATTTCCCAATATTTCATAATTTGTGAGGCTAAATTCCTCTTGAATTTATTAACTGCTTCCTGTGCATCCTCTGTGATGATCATGTTTATTTACTAATACTCAAGTACCTAGAACTGTACCTGGTCTATGATGGTACGTAATAAATACTTCAATGAAAAAAAAATAGGAGATTAGGAGTTAAATAGGAGTTAACTAAATAGGAGATGAGGTTAGAAGGAGGAGAAAATATTTAGGTATTTCTTTTATTGGTTTATATGTCAAATTCCACCTGGAACCAATTAAGAAAAATGTAACTTCCCTTTGTTTATGCAACTGGATGCAGATTTGGAGAGCGGTTGAGTTTCAGACGGAAGTAGTGCTTACATCCAATGGCGAAATGGTATTTATATATTTAGGGGTAAGAGTTAAGGTTGCTTTTCCTCTAAAACAAGGATTCTCAACCTAGTGGAGAGGAGGAATTGCAATAGGTAGAATCCCTAAGCCCTTCTGTGATGTATGCCCTGTGGGAGTGTTGGAGATATCCTTCTCAGGGTTCTGGCCAGGGAGTGATTTAGGGAACAATTCACACATGAGACAGGTTCTTTGAAATTTCACGTGTGAACCTCTGAGGGATATATATGCAACATCAATCCAACTTCATTTCTTCAGTGAGGAAGTTCCTTCTTGTGTGGCTGATGCAGTCTGGAGAAAATCCTTCTCTGGACCTCTCTTGATTAAAATTTAGTTCTTTATTTGGTTGATGCATTCACCAGAGCCATTCTCTTCTATTTCTGTAATTCACCTTTGGGCCTTGTAGTAGATTGGTATAGCAACGACTACAAATGTGTTCATATTTCTCTGTTCCATATCCTTGTATAATCCCTGTCTCTACTGAATCTGGGTTTGACTGTGTGACTTTCCTTGACCATGGGACTATATAGAACATGTAAACAGACATTTGAAAATTATTTGCACATTGGGACTTGTTCTCTTTCATTGTTTATAGAAATCCTGTGAAGGACACAAGTGAAGAAACCTGTTGTAACCTGCTGAATAAAGACAGATCTGTGGTCCAGTCACCCTTATTGCTTCCGCTAATAGCCTAAGAAATGCTGGATAAGAGAGTGAGACTATTTTTGATCATCTAGCCGCTAGCTGACTGGCAAGCTGATTACAAGAGCATAAAAGAACCCAGTGGAATTGGAGAGCTAATGACCCATAAAACTCAGAGTTGATATTTTAAAATGCTTTATAGTTTTCTTTTTATATATGCACCATTATAGTGTCCATTTTCAAATTATTCATCTGTTGGCTCCTGGGGAAAATTAATAGTCTATAACATTAAGTTGATTTAAAACTTGGATACGAAAAGTCTTTGTAGTGTTGTTACCTTTTTTAGCAGTGGAGTGAATAACATTAATATGTCTACTTAATACCAATAGAGATTTTCCCCCATTTGACCAATTATAAAAAATATCATTAACATTTTTCAGGATATATTGTGTTTGCATAAGGCTTTATTATAAAATCATTACTTTTTCCAGGAGGAGATGTGAATATGAAAGAACCATCAAGTAGTTCCAATGTTCCCCCAGACATGGGGTAGATTACATTGTAGTTTAATTAAACTGTACCAATTCTTTTAACCAATAAATCAAATAGGCACTCTAAAGTACTGCCTAATTTCTATCATTTCAACTGGGTTTATAACTCACTTCAGTTATTATAGAAAGAAAATGAAGAAATTGGTAAAAATCACAATACAGTCGACCATTGGATAACATGAGTTTGAACTCAGTAGGTTTATTTATACACAAGTTTTCTTCTGCCTCTGCCACTCCTGAGATACTAAGACCAACTCCTCCTTTTCCTCAGCCTACTCAGCATGAACATGATAAAGATGAAGACCTTTATGATGAGCCACTTCTGCTTAATGAATAGTAAATATATTTTATCTTCCTAATGATTTTCTTAATAGCAAACTCTTTTCCAGCTTACTTTATTATAAGGATACAGTATATACTAGGTACAACATACAAAATATATGTTAATCGACTGTTTATATTATTGGTAAGGCTTCCAGTCAACAGTAGGCTATTAGAAGTTAAGCTTTTGGGGAGTCAAAAGTTATACACAAGTCTTTCACTGCTTGTGGGTGGAGGTCAGCACTCTTAATCCAGTGTTGTTCAAGGGTCAACTGTATTACAAATAACCTATAGGCAAATAGAGTCTTTGTATGGCCTGCAAAACACATAGAGTGAGTAGGGCTAAAATTACTTGGCAAAAACAAACAAAAAAAGATTTTTCAGGGTGAAAAAATAAGTTTCTTTCAAGAGAAAAGGAAAAAGAGACTCCAGCAGTGATTACCCCACCTGGTTTAGACAAGAACCATCAGGGCTGGGACTGTGGTGAGACAAGTGAGGCACTCAAAGCAAAAAATGAGAAGAGGCACTAACTTTGAGGGTCATGCAAGTACAGGGTTGCCAGCATGACCATAAGAGTGAATGCTTCCTTCAGTTTTGTGCCCTAGGAAGCTCACTTCAGCTCCCTGTAATCCTGGCCCTGGGGGACCACAGAACATGAGCCAAATAACTGGTGGTTGTTTTAAATCACTAAATTTGGCAGTGGTTTGTGATACAGCAACAGATAACTGGTACGTGTTGGCTATTTCCTCCATTCTTGTTTCAGAATGGCAAAATGAGCCCTGAGGGAATGGAGCTGTAAATCCAATTAAGTTAATGAGCTCCCCAAGAGTAGATCCCCTGATGCATTCGATAAACAAAAAGTTTTCCACATCAACTGTGGGTTCCAAGTCATTGTTCGTTTTTGATTTGCTTTATTTTAGGGGTGGATGGTGTCTCATTCTTCACAGACAAAGCTGGTGCCAACTGACTTACTGCTGGCAGAATATAGCTGGTTCCCTTTTTACCTTTCAGCACCCGTGAAAAATTTTAATTTTTCTTAGGTGGTAATTTTCAGAGGGAGGTGATCATAATCTTGAAAGACACAATCCCAAACCATAATCCCAAATATTGAAATCCCAAAAGTTAAAAATTCTTGAATTCTAGAATCCCAAAAATCAAAATCCTGCAAATATAATTCTAGAAAAAATAAGTTGAAATACTTTAAAAGATATTTACTTACATCTTAAAAAGAGAGATTTATTTGAGAAACATACAAACATGATAGAATACTTCATAGGCCACTTCATGCAACAAAATAGGCAATAACAACATACATATTTTTGCAAGCATGAACACTCAGGTATACAATGACAGTCCACAGGTATAACAGTTATGAGCAGATGAACCATTTTAATAAAGAAATAGCTCAAAGAGGGAAATGTATAAATACATATCACTATGGTTGGTGATTGTGTGCACCCAGCTTTAGAACTGTAGCTGAAATACCATTAAATACATCTGAAATACCATGATCTTACCAAAAGATCTTGGATAGAGAATATTTCTCACACACATCAGATGTTAAAAAGCTGACCTGCCATTCCATCTGCATATGTCAAGCAACTCAAGCAACTTCCATTCTCTTATGGCCTTGGCCTAATTGGAATATCAAGTACTTTGCTTTTATTTCTAATTGCATTAGTGAAATTATCTAACAAGTAACCATGACATAGTAATTTTAGGAACTTAAAAATTTTTCACCTTTTTTTTTTTTTTTTAGAAAAAATAAAAAAGGAAGGTTGTGTTTTTTTTTCATGTGGCTCTTTTCACCCACTTTTTTAAAATAAAGGGGGCTTCTTATATCTCATACTTTCTACATTCTAACAAAAACAACAAAGCAAAGTCAGGATCAGTGATTTGACCTTTAGACACCTTGAGATGGTCTCTTTTTGACAAAGCTATCCCTGAATCTGAAACAGCTGTCTTCTTCTTGCTGCCAGGCAGGTCTGGCTGTTCCTCATATAGTATCCCAAACATCCGTAGAAAAACTAGAGGAGACGGATAAATTCCTGGAAAGACACAACCCTCCTATCTTAAATCAGGAAGAAATAGAAACCCTGAACAGTCCAATAACAAGCAGCAAGATTGAAATTGTAATAAAAATATTACCAATGAAAAAGTCCAGGACCAGACAGATTCAGAGCTGAACTCTACCAGACATTCAAATTAGAATTGGTACTAATCCTTTCGGCACTATTCCACAAGATGGAGAAAGATGGAATCCTCCTTAAATCATTTTATGAAGCCATTATCATGCTAATACCAAAAGCAGGATAGAACATAACAACAAAAGGAAATGTCTCTGTTGAACCAATATCTCTGATGAACATAGATGTAAAATTTCTTAACAAAATACTAGTTAACTGAAACCAACAGCATATCAAAAAGATAATACACCTTGATCAGGTGGGTTTTATACCAGGAATGCAAGGATGGTTCAACATATGCAAATCAATTATGTGATACATTATATAAACAGAATCAAGGACAAAAATCATATGATCATTTCAATAGATTCAAAAAAGCATTTGATAAAATTCAATATAGCTTCATAATAAAAACTCTCAACAAACTAGGTGCAGAATGAACATACCTCAAAATAATAAAGACCATATACAAGAAATGCAGAGCTAACATTATACTGAATGGGGAAATGTTGAAAACCTTTTCTCTAATAACTGGAACAGGACAAGGATGCCCACTTTCATCACTTCTATTCAACATAGTACTGGAAGCCCTAGCCAGAATAATTAGGTAAGAGAAAGAAATAAAAGGCATTCAAATTGGAAAAGAGGAAGTCAAATTATCCTTGTTTGTCAATGATATAATTTTATATCTAGAAAAACCTAAAGATTCCACCCAAAAAATATTAGATTTAATAAAAAAATTCATTAAAGTTGCAGGATGCAAAATCAAAGTACAAAATTTAGTAGTGTTATACACCAATAATGATCTAGCTGAGAAAGAAATGTAGGAGGCAATCTCATTTATAACAGCTACCCAAAAAAATATCTAGGAATAAATTTAACCAAGGAGTTGAGAGATGTTTACAAGGAAAACTACACAATACTGATTAAAGGAATCAGAGATGACACAAACAAATGGAAAAAAATCCCGTGCTTATAGATTGGATTAATATCTAACTAGTGTCAATTAATATTAGGTTAATATCTGATTGATATGAGAATCAGCCAGACTTGTCTGGCAGCAAGAAGACAGCTTTTTCAGGATCCCAGTTGGCTTTGTTAGAAAGAGAGCATCTCAGGCCAGCACGGTGGCTCACACCTGTAATCCCAGCACTTTGGGAGGCCAAGGTGGGCAGATCATGAGGCCAGGAGATCAAGACCATCCTGGCCAACACGGTGAACCCCATCTCTACTAAAAATACAAAAAATTAGCCGGGCGTGGTGACGGGTGCCTATAGTCCTAGCTACTTGGGAGGCTGAGGCAGGAGAATGGCATGAACCCAGGAGGTGGAGCTTTCAGTGAGCAGAGATTAAAAAAAAAAAAAAAAGAAAAAAGAAAAAAAAATCATCTCAACATGCCTAAAAGTCTAAAAGTCAAGACACTGATTCTAACTTTGCTTTGTTATTTTTGTTAAAATAACCACACTGTACAAAGCAATCTACACATGTAATGTAATCCCTATAAAAATACCAATGTTAACTTTTGACCAAATTAGAAAAACTAATTCTAAAATTCATATGCAACCAAAAAAAAAAAAAAAAAGTCCAAATAACCAAAGCAATCCTGAGCAAAAAGAATAAAGCTGGAGGCATCACATTATCTGACTTCAAATTATATTACAAGGCTATAGTAACCAAAACAGCATGGTACTGGTATAAAAAGACACATAGATCAATGGAACAGAATAGATAACCCAGAAATAAAGCCATATATTTACAGCCCATTGATCTTTGACAAAGCCATCAAAAGCATATACTGGGAAGAGAACATTCTCTTCAATAAATGGTGCTGGGAAAATTATGTTGCCATATGCAGAAGAATGAAGCTGGAACCCTATCTCTTACCATGTACAAAAATGAACACAAGATGGATTAAAGACTTAAACATAAGACTCAAAACCATAAAAAACTAGAAGAAAACCTAGGGAAAACTCTTCTGGACATTGGTCTTGGCAAAGAACCTCAAAAGCACAGGCAACAGAAACAAAAAGATAGACAAATGGCACTTTGTTAAACTCAGAAGCTTCTGCACAGCAAAAGAAATTATCAACAGAATGAAGAGACAGCCTGCAGAATTTAAGAAAATATTTGCAAACTATTCATTCAACAGGAGATTGATATCCAGAATATACAAGGAACTCAAACAACTCAACAAGAACAACAAAAACCACACAGATAATCCCATTTAAAATTGGGCAAAGGACATGAACAGACATTTTTCAGAAGAAGACAAACAAATTACCAACCCGTATATGAAAAAATGCTGAACATCACTAATCACTAGAGAAATGCAAATCAAAACCACAATGAGATATCATCTTACTCCAGTCAGAATAGCTATGATTAAAAAGACAAAAACAAAACAAAACAAAACAAAAAAAACCCCAACAGATGTTGGTGAGGATGCAGAGTAAAGGAAATTTTTCATACACTGTTGGTGGAAATGTAAATTAGTACAACCTTTATGTAAAACAGTATGGAAATTTCTCAAATAACTAAAAATAGAACTACCAATGAATTCAGCAGTCCCACTACTGGGTATCAACCAAAAGGAAAGAAATCTATATATGAAAAAGACACGTGCACTCATATGTTTATTGCAATACTATTAACAACAGATAAAATATGGAATCAACATAAGTGTCCATCAATTGTTGATTAAAGAAAATGTGGTATATATATGCAATAGAATACTATTTCAGCCATAAAAAGAATAAAATATGCCTTTTGCAGCAAAATGGATGGAATTGAAGGTTATTACCTTAAGTGAAACAAGGCAGGCACTGACAGAGAAGTATAGCTTGTTCTCATTCACAAGTGTATCAAAAAGCTTTTTCTTACATTTAACCTAAATATTTTGTGTTGCAATTCACCTTTTCCCTTCTGAGTTCTGTCTCATTATCTCTCTCCATATGTCTAAAGACAACTGAACTGTGTCTTTTGGAGCTTTTCTGATGACTGAGTGAGTGGGTTGAATTGACAGACCAGTTTAGTCAGGCATTTCCTTTGACTTACTAATTTTTTTCTCTCCACTATATTGACTAGTTGTTTGACTGAATCCACCTCACCAGCCAGTCTTCTTGGCCCTGTGAATTTCTGCGTGTGTGTGTGCCCACGCCCAGTGGTGGGATCATTATCCAGTGGTTTCAATCACTACTTTTGATTGAACCAAGCAACCTTGGTCAATTTACCTGGCATTGCAACCAGTAGCAGACATCACAGTGGATATATATCACCCCAGTTACTGTGATGAGTAGAGAGAAGATGGGCTTGATAGATTCAACTGGAAATTCTGTTCTGATTTGGCCTCTGAACATACAGAACAAACAAAACTGTGAAACAGGCATGTTTGATTGGTGATGCCCTTCTGTCTCATCTATCACGGCCTCACTCTTTGGCTACTTTCCTGGCACAGTGCTCATGCTCTCCATACCTTTTGTTTCCCCCAGTAGCCAAATATCTGTCTTATGCTCCAGTCTGTGGGTTCACTGATCAGTGGTTGAAAGTAACATCATTTATGGGTGACTCTGGGTGTTGAAAGATGAGGCAGTAGGAACAAGTCAAGGTTATAGGTAAGAAGTTGGTGAAAGTGGGACTGTATTTCTCAAAATTGCCTTTGCAAGAGGCTAATTCTGAGGGATGTAAACAGAGTTTATGGGTAGAAAGTTTCTGTGGGTAAACATTATAATAGTCTGCTGGTTTTGGGAACCCTTCTCGTCTTGTTCTCACTGTACTAACTTGGGAAAATCACCTTATCTCTCAGAGCCTCAGTTTCATTATTGGTAAAATGGAGTAAACACAGTATGAAGACCATAAGATTGTGTGAAGAACAAAATAAGCTAATGCAAGTAAAATTCTTAGCACAGGGCCTGGCACAGTAACTGCCTGATTAATGTGAGCTTTTTTTATTCATAAGTAACTTTTGAACACTCTAGATTATACAGGTTAACTTCTCGGATCCTTTGACATGCTGATGTGCCTAGTGTATCAACACAAAGAGGTTAGAAAAATAAGCAAAAGCTTATTAGATCATGGAACCTCTCTTTCTGCCAATGTAATTCTCCATAAACTTGTGCTCTATGAAGAATACTTTGGGAAGTTCTGGTGTAGAGAAAGAAGATGTGATTTGGAGACAGAAAGAACACTTAGGTTCCAGGTTGACTTGAAAATGACTTCTATTTCTTTTTTGACTTTGTTCAAGTCACAAAATCTCTCTGAGCCACGGGTTTCCTGTTTGTAAAATTATAAGCATGAGACTACCTGTGTTATCTGCCTTGTAAGATACAGGGAGAGAGAGAGTTTTATAAGCTATCACACATTATACTAACATCACGGATCAGAAGGAGGAATGATCGTGGTGAATCCAGGTGCAAGAAGGGGTGAAAAAATGACTTGTGTGGTGAATTCAAGGGTGTGGTCAGCGAGACCTCAGGATGACAGTAAATACAACTGAAATGGGCACAAAGCAGAGCTCCCTGGGACTTGCAGTGTGAGGCTGTCTGGATTTCTATGCCCCATCCATTTCTCTAGGCTCTTTTCTCACTGCAGTTAGTCTCCAAAGCAGGCACTTTCTCTAGATGGACAGGAGAGTTCTAAGGAAATCCAAGCACTCCATGATCTATTGGTCAGATTCCTGGCTTACATCATTTGCTACTTTCCTCGGTGTGGATTTATAGAATCCCTGAAAATCAAATAGTGACCTAATTCACAAGACTTTAGTCGCTGGAAACAGCATTCAGTGTTTTCTTTCCAAGGCTCTTTTAAAGGCGGCCTATAGGAGAGTTAATACATACCTGAAATAGTAGGTTGATGGGGAAGACCATCTGGGCCAGGAGAGGCTCATCAGCACCCCACAAGTTATATCAGAGAGATGACTGTTTCCTTCCTCTACAAACTAGACCAGGCACAGGCTTGAATTAAATTAATTTTTCCTCTGCCTGTTGTTCTCAGACACACACAGCCCAGTGGAAAGACTATAAACAGAAAACATGTGACTGACTCTTGTCTGTAACATTTTGGCTGGATATTAAACTTTCCTGCCTTGGAACCACCCACTATTCTCTTCATCAGTAGCTTTCAGCATGCTTCTTCCAACTGGTCTAGATGCTTGATTAGTATAGTGGAAAGAGCACTGGGCTGGGAATTGAGACCTGGAGGCCCAGTCTGTGCTCCTGACTCACTCTGACATAAGACAAGATATGACCCCTTCCTGAACCTCAGTTTTCTCATCTGTTACACAAGGCATTTCAACTGGGGTGATCTCAAAGCTCCCTTCCAGTTCAGCCTATGGTTTTACTTATTTATTTTCATCCCTGAGATTGGAGTCACCTTCATTCCATCTTCCTGTATGGAGCATATCGATTTAGGTTAATTGCAGGATGTTGGAGAGCTGTCCAGGAACATCTGAAACATTGGAATATTTGTTTGAAATTAATCAGACACAACAAGACATGCAGGTGGCTGCTCTTTTCTTTCGACTTTTTGCCTCCTAGGATTCTGCCTCCTGGAAGGTGTTCACAGGCCACAGCTGCAGAACACAGCCTGTGGATTGTTGCCTAGAAGAACATTCTCTGTAAATGGGAGGGGTTAGGGCAAGACCACTAATTGAATTCCTTTCCCAGTAAAAATAGGGGTGAAAGTGTTGAAGGAAAGGGTACAGTGTAGGGGTCAGAAAATCCAGACTTACCAAGAGCAAGAACCAAGGTCACAGCCTTTATTTCTTGGCCCGTGGTCTTCTTGTCTGGGGATTCACTTGGATTGATGTCATGAAAGAGACTGTCTCATGCTGGCCTCCACCCAGCCTCCAGATGTTTCTAAATACACTGATGCCTGGGGTCACTTAGGCATATATCCCCACAGTGGCCTGGCAGTTTTTCATTTCTCATCAGTGCTTGAATCCTGATGGGTCTCATTCAACCCCACCACCTTCTGCTCTTCAGCCATAGTCTCATTGAGCTCTCTAATCTTGGAGCCTTTGCATATGCTGCCCCCAGGCTGACTTACTATCTCTTATGGGGAATCTTTTTCTCCTTTAAGACTTATCTCAAATGTTACAGTCTATGAGAAGTCTTCTGCTATTGCCCTATGCCAAATTGATTGCTTCTTCCTTTATGTTTCCACAGGACTCTAGAAACTCTTCTACTTTATACCCACTATATGGCAAGCTCCATGAGAGCAAGGACCACTGATTTTGGAGTTAAGATATTGTTAGCAATAATGTGTCATATAGTTTCAAGTAGCTAGAAGGAGGATATTGAATGTTCCTTACAAATAAATGATAAATATTTGAGATGATGGATATACTAATGACCCTGATCTGGTTATGATACATTATATGTGTTAAAACACCACTATGTATCCCATAAATATTTACAATTATTATTTGTCAATTAAAAAACTTTTAAAAACTTACACTTAAAAAGATAATGCTAGCTCCAGGAAGAGAAAAATCCCCAAATCTCAATCTCAATGGTTTAACAAAGTAAAGTTTATTTTTCACTCACATATAGTTGGTGATAGCAAGAGTAGGTGGCAGTGTTACATGTTCTGCTCCGTGAAGTCATTTAGGACCGAGGTGATGGGAAGCTAGCTTCTTTTGTATGTGGCTTCCAAAGTCCCCGTCCATTAGCCCACTAATGGGAGAAAGTAGACAAGATCATGCACCTTAGGTGTTTTTATGGGCAAGGTCTATAAGTGGCACACATCACCTCTGTTCTCTTTTGTTTGCTGGAATGCAATCACATAACCACATGTAACTTCAAAAAAAGGCTGGGGAATGTAGTCTAATCATGTGCTTGGGAAAAAGAAGAAAAATATTTTGGCAAACAAGTCTGTCTCTAGAGGCCACACTGCTTTGTTCACTGCTGAATCCCCAAGATGGAGCCCAGCAATCAGGAGGTGGTAAGCACCTTGGATTGTGATGGAAATTCCACCACTGGGCTGTGAACTCATGGTCTAGTGTCTTAAACCCTGATCAAGCACAGGTACATACCTTGGGCTCAATAAATGTTGATTGGTCATTATTGCAATTGGTGTATCCGGGAGGTGTTCCTATTCCAGAAAAAAATTTGGTATAACACCTCCTAAGGGCAACTCATTCCCTAGTAAGTAGCCCCTGGTTGGACTGGCTTTTCTAACCACCAGAACACCCCTGATCCCTTGGTCTTTGACCTAACTTTATCCAATCACCAGAATTATCTGCTCCTCAGACTTCTTGAAACCTAACTGTCAATTCCTGCCTAGCCAGAGAGTTCTGAGCTTCTTTCTATGTAAAGGCTTATCTTATTCCATCTCCGTTCTCTCCCCTTCTCCACAAGAATGCCCTCAATTTTGCAACTTCAGCTTTTACACTGTCTTTAGCTACCTTCTGTCCCATTATTTTTATAATTGGAGGGATAGAGGTGATGAGGCAGGGGAGATGCTTATATCCCAGCCAATGTCAGTATTATGAATATCTCACAATGCTTGCCTCTGCTCTAACCTGGTCCAGTCCAGCCCAGGCCAAACTAACTTCTATGGTTTAGCCAATCAGCATATATTTTTTTGGAGATACATTGCTGGAGCCACAAACACATTCATTAATGGTGGCCACGAAATGTGTTCTTATCCTGCAGCTGTCAGAATCCAGAATATCTTACCAGCTAAAGGTTCACTCAGCTACACATTACTATTCCTTATGGAATTCTTCTCTGTGAGAGAAATAGAATTTGGAGGCCAGGCATCGTGACTCTTACCTGTAATTCAAACACTTTGGGAAGCCAGGGTGGGAGGATCACATGAGCCCAGGAGTTCAAGACCAGCCTGGGCAACATAGTGAGACTCTGTCTCTACAAAGCATTTTTAAAAATGAGCCAGGCATGGTGTCATACATATGTAGTCTCACCTTCTTGGGAGTCTGAGGCAGGAGGATGTCTTGAGCTCAGAAGTTAAAGGTTACAGTCAAGTTAAAGGTTGATATGATTACAGCCAGAAGTTAAAGGTTACAGAATGTAAAGGTTATGATTGTGCCACTGCACTCTAGCCTGGGTGACAGAGTGAGACTCTGTCTCAAAAAAAAAAAAAAAAAATGCAGCAGATCAGATGGCCAGGACACACAAATACTTCTGAAGAGGCCTTGGGGAAATCACCTGGACATGACAGGGAACATTATTTAGCCAAGGAAAACACAAGATTTGGAGTTAGACTTTGGCTAGAGTGAGCCAAGAGCAAGTTTGCAATATTGCTACTGTTAGCTTAGAGAAACCTCAGCTCACTCTTCCTGAGGCCTTCCTCATGCTGCAGTGTGATTTTTCATCCACTGCCTACAAGGGCCTGGGACACTGTACCCCTCAGCTCTCTCTCCTCCTTCCTATGGCTGCACCTGCTCAGGTAATTTCCCTCTCTAGGAAGATGACAGCCAATGTGCCTCTACTCTTCCTTATATCTGCCCTGTCAGGCCCTCCATGACTGGGACAGAAAGAGATCTAAAGGTCTGACTCTGAGTAAGTAGGGAAGTTGGTTATTAGTCCTCAGGAGGCAGCTGTCCACTTTGCCAGTACTAAATGGCAGCTCTTGGCTGGCCCAATTATTTTTCTAGAAAGGGGTTCTTTCACCTCCACAGAATGTGGATCACAAACAACTGGATGCAGTGGTTCATTTTGCTTTTTTTTTTTTTCCTTACTTCTGCTTTAGATGAACATATGAGAGCTTGTTCAATTGACTAAGGTTCTCAGACAGAGATGGAAAATGAGGAGATAGTATAAATGAGCCCAGGAAACCAAATAAAAGAAATCCCTCAGGCTTTGGACTCACTGGAGGGAAGTCAAGAAGTGAGCCCCTTTTCTGATACCTTCAAGGTGAAATGGCTCCCGACTGCCCATGAACTGGTGGGGGTCATAACTTTTTTTTTCTTTTCTTTTGAGACAGTCTTGCTCTGTCACCCAGGCTGGAGTGCAGTGGCACTGCAAGCTCCGCTCCCCAGGTTCACACCATTCTCCTGCCTCAGCCTCCCAAGTAGCTGGGATCACAGGCACCTGCCACCACACCTAGCTGAGTTTTGTATTTTAGTAGAGACGGGGTTTCACCGTATTAGCCAGGATGGTCTCGATCTCCTGACTTCATGATCCGTGGTGGGCATCATAGCTTTTAAGGGGAAGGGAGGTAAGTGCAAAACTCAAGTCCACTGAGCAAAATACTATGAGACATAGTCATTGAAGCCATTTTTAGAGGAATAAAAACTAAAGAAGCTGGGACACAGGTCTTTCTTTAAAATTTCTATCTGAAATTAAGAGAAAAAAAACTGAGTTAGGGAGGAGAGCTTGTGAAGAAAGAGATACATGTGAGATACAGAGGGTGGGGTCATGGGTTACAAAGAAACAAAGAGAGTGAGAGAGAACAAGAGCAAGAGTGAGAGCAAGGGCAAGAGCGAGAGGGAGAGAGAAATGATCTCAAAGAGTTGGCCCCAAATACTTTTTTCCTTTAAAAGAGGAGGGAAATGTTTATTTGGATTAATCAAGAAAACAAAGGGAAATCTAATAAACACTGTAAATTCTGCTACCAAAGTGTTTATGTCAGACATCTCTTTTGTCTGTAACTATAGTATTCAGCAAACTAGAGGAAAAAAAAATCCTGCGGTTGTTTATTTGAAAAAATGAAGAAAATTCCATCAGCAGAGAAATAAGCTTAATTTAATCATTTGGGGAAAATAATTACATGAAGTAGCTTTTCCTACTCTGCTTTGAAAGCCCCTTCTGAGTCATCAGAGGATCCGTAATTCCAGTATGTCGCTAAAGGAGAATGACGGATTTTGCACACATATGAATCCTTTTAAGGGCAGCTCGATAAGACAGTATTATCTCTAGGATGGGAGGCTCAGTCAGCCACTCAAGCTAATCCTGAAATTGGAATAATTGAGTTTAATCATCACTGCCTCTGTGACCCCCACCCATCCACAGTTCTCAAGAAGACATTTTCAAGAGCTGTGGCTCTGACTCAGCAACAGTTTTAACGATTTCCAGGAAACGGATTGTTGTTCAAGTTCAAGAACAAGAAAGGAGAGGCTCCTAATCTTTGTGAAGAGCCAAAATTAGTATAGTCAAGTTCCTCGTTTATTTACGCAATAGTAGAAGCTCCCATACTAAAGAACTTCTGATAAGCACTTGAAGGGAGGCTAACAGAGTGGGAAGGCAAAGTAAATGATGTAAACCAGTCCAGGGTTCGCTTCCCAAATTTGCCTTTTATTGACTGATGTTACACAAGTTCCCTAACCTAAGTTTATTTTTTTCCTTTGTACAATTAGGCTGATAATAATAGTACCCATCTCACATGACTATTGCTATTTATAAATGAGATAAGACTATCAGTGTTCAGTAGTTACTACTTATAATAATTATAAAAATTACATTAAAAATTCAGTCAGTGTAATCCAACATGTCAACAAGTTAAAGAAGGAGAATCATATGATCATATCAATTGATGTGCAAAAAGCATTTGGCAAAAATCTAGCACCAATTCATGATAAAAACTCTCAGCAACTTAGGACAAAGAACAAAGAATAATTACCTACACCTGATAAAGAGCATCTACAAAAAAAGTACAGCTAATGTCATATTTAATAGTGAAATTTTGAATCCTCTTTTTCCTAAGATTGAGGAAAAGGCCAGGATTTTCATCTCGTTACTATTATTTAACATCATACTGGAAGTTCTAGCCACTGCAATAAGGCAAGAACAAGAAATAAAAGGCATACCTGTTGGAAAAGAAGAAATAAAATGTTCTCATTTACAGATGGCAGAACTGTCTACGTAGAAAACCCCAAATAACCTACAAAAAATTTCCTTAGAACTAACAAATGAATTTAGCAAGGTCACAGGATATAAGATCAAAACTCAAAAATAAATTGCATTTCTATATACTAAAAAAAGATCATGCAGGAAATAAAATTAAAAACACAAACTATTTACAGTTACTTTGAAATAAATGAAATATGTAAGTATGAACTTAACAAAACACATAGGATCTGAATGCTTAAATTAGAAAACACTGATTAAAGAAATCAGGGAAGACCAAACCAAACACCGCATGTTCTCACTCATAGGTGGGAACTGAACAATGAGATCACTTGGACTCGGGAAGGGGAACATCACACACCAGGGCCTATCATGGGGAGGGGGGAGTTATACCTGATGTAAATGACGAGTTGATGGGTGCTGACGAGTTGATGGGTGCAGCACACCAACATGGCACAAGTATACATACGTAACAAACCTGCACGTTATGCACATGTACCCTAGAACTTAAAGTATAATAATAATAATAATAATAATAAAAAGAAATCAGGGAAGACCTAATTAAATGGAAAGACATAGTGTCTTCATGGATCAGAAGACTCAGCATAGTAAAAATGTCAATTATCATCAAATTAATATTTAGGTTTAATACAATTCTTATCACAATCCTAGCAAGGTATTTATTTTGTAGACATTGACAGGTTTATTTTAAAATTTACATAGAAAGGCACAGGTCCTAGAATAGCTAAAACAATCTTGTAAAACAGAATAAAGTGGGATAAATTACTGTAATATTAACTCCTTCTCTACGGTTAAAATAATTAAGATAGTGTGGTATTGACACATAGGTAGGTGGCATATAGATAATGGAATAGAATAGCAACACACACAATTATATTGTTGACGAAGTTGCAAAAGCAGTTCAATAGAAGTAAGATAGCCTTTTACATAAAAAGAGTCAGAGCAACTAGACATCCATAAGCAAAAAATAAAAACCTCATCCTCAAAAAGTTACAAAAATTGATATAATTATTTTTAAAATTGTTTATTTTAAATTCATTTTTATTTTTATTTTTTAATTTAGATTCAGGGTATGCATGTGCAGTTTTGTTTCATGAGTATATTACATGATGCTGAGGTTTGGGCTTCTATTTATCTCATCACCCAAGTAGTGTACACAGTACCCAATAGGTAGTTATTCAACCTGTAGCCCCCTTGATCCTCCCTTTTGGAATCTCCAGTGCCTGTTGGTCCCATCTTTATATCTGTGGGTACCCAATATAAAAAAATGGTTAATATATTAAAAATTAACTCAAAATGGATCATAGACTATAAATGTAAAACATAAACCTATAAAACTTCTATTTTTTAAACTTTTAAGTTCAGGGGTACAAGTTCAGGATTGTTACGCAGGTGTCATGGGGGTTTGATGCACAGATTATTTCATCACCCAGGTAGTAAGCCTAGTATCCATTAGATATTTTTCCTGATCCTCTCCCTCCTCCCACTCCCAATGCTCTGATAAGCCCCAGTGTGTGTTGTTCCCCTCTATGTGTCCATGTGTTCTCATCATTTAGCTTCCACTTATAAGGGAGAACATTAAGGTTTTCTGTTCCTGCATTAGTTCGCTAAGGATAATGGCCTCCAGCTCCATCCATATCCCTGCAAAAGATATTTTTTAATGGCTGCATAGTATTCCATGGTGTATATGCACTACATTTTCTTTATCCAGTCTATCACTGATGGGCCTTTACGTTGATTCCATGTCTTTGCTATTGTGAATAGTGCTGCAATGAACATGTACATGCATGTGTCTTTACAATAGAATGATTTATATTCCTTTGGGTATATACCCAGTAATGGCATTGCTGGGTCAAATAGTAGCTCTGTCTTTAGGTCTTTGAGGAATCAGCACACTCTCTTCCACGATGGTTGAACTAATTTACACTCCCACGAACAGTGTATGAGTTCCTTTTTCTCCACAACCTCACTAGCATGTGTTATTTTTTGACTTCTTAATAATAGTCATTTATCATACAATAAAACTATATATAATACATATTATATAATAATAGTCATTCTGACTGGTGTGAGATGGTGTCGCATTGTGGTTTTGAATTACCTTTCTCTAATCAGTGATACTGAGCTTTTTTTTTCATATAATTGCTGGCTGCACGTATGTCTTCTTTTGAAAAGTGTCTGTTCATGTCATTTACCCATTTTTAATGGGGTTGTTTGTTTTCTTATACATTTGTTAAAGTTCCTTATAGATAATGGATGTTAGGCGTTTGTCAGACGTATAGACTGTACATGTTTTCTCCCATTCTGTAGGCTGCCTGTTTACTCTGTTGATAGTTTCTTTTGCTGCACAGAAGCTCTTTAGTTTAATTAGACTCTATTTGTCAATTTTTGCTTTTGTTGCAATTGCTTTTGGTGTCTTTGTCATGAAATCTTAGCCCATGCCTATCTCCTGAATGGGATTGCCCAGTTGTCTTTCAGGGTTTAAAACTATAAAACTTTTAGAAAAAAACAGAGAAGAAATTTTTGGGATCTAGGACTGGGCAGAGAGTTTTTAGATTTCACACCAAAACTTATTCCATAAAGGAAAAACTGATGAATTGGACCTCATCAAAATTAAAAGCATTTGTTATGTAAAGTCTACATGAAGAGGATGAAAAGGCAAGCTACAGACTGGTAGAAGATATTTCTAAACTATGTGTGCCAAAAAGAACTAGTATCTAGAATATATAAAGAACTCTTAAAACTCAATGGTAAAAAATCAAACAATGTAATTAGAAATGGTTGGTTCCAAGTCTTTGCTATTGTGAACAGTGCTGCAATAAACATATATGTGCATGTGTCTTTATAATAGAGTGATTTATAATCCTTTGGGTATATACCCACTAATGGGATTGCTTGGTCAAATGGTATTTCTAGTTCTAGATCCTTGAGGGATCGCCACACTGTCTTACACTAATTTACACTCCCACCAACAGTGTAAAAGTGCTCGTATTTCTCCACATCCTCTCCAGCATCTGTTGTTTCCTGACTTTTTAGTGATCACCATTCTAACTGGCATGAGGTGGTATTTAATTGTTGTTTTCATTTGCATTTCTCTAATGACCAGTGATGTTGAGCTTTTTTCATGTACTTGTTGGCTGCATAAATATCTTCTATTTTTTTTTTTATTATGCTTTAAGTTCTAGAGTACATGTGCACAATGTGCAGGTTTGTTATATATGTATACATGTGCCATGTTGGTGTGCTGCACCCATTAACTTGTCAATTACATGAGGTATATCTCCTAATGCTATCCCTCCCCCCTCCCCGCACCCCACAACAGGCCCCAGTGTGTGATGTTCCCCTTCCTGTGTCCAAGTGTTCTCATTGATCAATTCCCACCTATGAGTGAGAACATGTGGTGTTTGGTTTTTTGTCCTTGCAATAGTTTGCTGAGAATGATGGTTTCCAGCTTCATCCATGTCCCTACAAAGGACATGAACTCATCCTTTTTAATGGATGCATAGTATTCCATGGTATATATGTGCCACATTTTCTTAATCCAGTCTGTCATTAATGGACATTTGGGTTGGTTCCAAGTCTTTGCTATTGTGAATAGTGCCGCAACAACCACACGTGTGCATGTGTCTTTATAGCAGCATGATTTATAATCCTTTGGGTATATACCCAGTAATAAGATGGCTGAGTCAAATGGTATTTCTAGTTCTAGATCCTTGAGGAATTGCCACATTGTCTTCCACAATGGTTGAACTAATTTACACTCCCACCAACAATGTAAAAGTATTCCTATTTCCCCATATCCTCTCCAACATCTGTTGTTTCCTGACTTTAATTATTGCCATTCTACCTGGCATGAGATGGTATCTCATTGTGGTTTTGATTTGCATTTCTCTAATGGCCAGTGATGATAAGCTTTTTTTCATATGTTTGTGGACTGCATTAATGTCTTCTTTTAAGAAGTGTCTGTTCGTGTGCTTTGCCCACTTTTTGATGGGGTTGTTTTTTTCTTGTAAATTTGTTTAAGTTCTTTGTAGATGCAGGGTATTAGCCTTTTGTCAGGTGGATAGATTGCAAAAATTTTCTCCCATTCCGTAGGTTGCCTGTTTACTTGTATGATAGTTTCTTTTGCTGTGCAGAAGCTCTTTAGTTTAATTAGATCCCATTTGACAATTTTGGCTTTTGTTGCCATTGCTTTTGGTGTTTTAGTAATGAAGTCTTTGCCCGTGTCTATGTCTTGAATGGTATTGCCTAGGTTTTCTTCTAGGGTTTTTATGGTTTTAGGTCTAACATTTACGTTTCTAATTCATCTTGAGTTAATTTTTGTATAAGGTGTAAGGAAGGGATACAGTTTCAGCTTTCTGCATATGGCTAGCCAGTTTTCCCAGCATCATTTATTAAACAGGGAATCCTTTCCCCATTGCTTGTTTTTGTCAGGTTTGTGAAAGATCAGATGGTGGTAGATGTGTGGGGTTATTTCTGAGGCTTCTGTTCTGTTCCATTGATCTATATATCTGTTTTGGTACCAGTACCTTGCTGTTTTGGTTACGGTAGTCTTGTAGTATAGTTTGAAGTCAGGTAGCATGATGCCTCCCACTTAGTTCTGTTTGTTTAGGACTGTCTTGGCTATATGGGCTCTTCTTTGTTTCCATAAGAAATTTAAAGTAGTTTTTTCCGATTCTGTGAACAAAGTTAATGGTAGCTTGATGGGATAGCATATAATCTATAAATTACTTTGGGCAGTATGGCCATTTTCATGATATTGATTCTTCCTTTCCATGAGTGTGAAATGTTTTTTCCATTTGTTTGTGGTCCTCTCTTATTTCCTTGAGCAGTGGTTTGTAGTTCTCCTTGAAGAGGTCCTTCACATCCCTTGTAAGTTGTATTCCTAGGTATTTTATTCTCTTTGTAGCAATTGTGAATGGGAGTTCACTCATGATTTGGCTCTCTGTTTGTCTGTTATTGGTGTATAGGAATGCTTGTGATTTGTGCACATTGATTTCGTGTCCTGAGACTTTGCTGAAGTTGCTTATCAGCTTAAGGAGATTTCAGGCTGAGGTGATGGGGTTTTCTAAATAGACAATCATGTCATCTGCAAAGAGAGACAATTTGACTTCCTCTTTTCCTAATTGAATACCCTTTATTTCTTTCTCTTGCCTTATTGCCCTGGACAGAACTTTCAATACTATGTTGAATAGGAGTGGAGAGACAGGGCATTCTTGTCTTGTGCCAGTTTTCAAAAGGAATGCTTTCAGATTTTGGCCATTCAGTATGATATTGGCTGTGGGTTTTTTCATAATTAGCTCTTCTTATTTTCAGATGCATTCCATCCGTACCTAGTTTATTGAGAGTTTTTAGCATGAAGCACTGTAGAATTTTGTCGAAGGCCTTTTCTGCATCTATTGAGATAATCATATGGTTTTTGTCATTGGCTCTGTTTATGTGATGGATTATATTTATTGATTTGTGTATGTTGAAACAGTGTTGCATCCTAGGGATGAAGCTGACTTGATCAGGGTGGATAGGTTTTTTGATGTGCTACTGGATTCAGTTTGTCAGTATTCTATTGAGGATTTTCACATTGATATTCATCAGGGATATTGGCCTGAAGTTTTCTTTTTTTGTTGTGTCTCTGCCAGGTTTTGGTATCAGGATGATGCTGGCCTCATAAAATAAGTTAGAGAGGATTCTCTCTTTTTCTATTGTTTGAAATAGTTTCAGAAGGAATAATAGCAGTTTCTCTTTGTACCTCTGGTAGAATTAGGCTGTGAATCCATCTGGTCCAGGACTTTTTTTTTTTTTTTGATTTGTAGGCTATTAATTGCTGCCTTAATTTTAGAACTTGTTATTGGTCTATTCAGGGATTCAACTTCTTTCTGGTTTAGTCTTGGGAGGGTGTATGTGTCCAGGAATTTACCCATTTCTTCTAGCTTTTATAGTTTATTTGTGTAGAGGTATGTATAGTGCTCGCTGATGGTAGTTTGTATTTCTGTGGGATCGGTGGTGATATGCCCTTTATCATTTTTTATTGCATCTATTTGATTCTTCTATCTTTTCTTCTTTATTAGTCTGGCTAGCAGTCTATTTATTTTGTTGATCTTTTCAAAAAAACCAGCTCCTGGATTCACAGATTTTTTGAAGGGTTTTTTTGTGTCTCTATCTCCTTCAGTTCTGCTCTGATTTTAGTTATGTATTGTCTTCTGTTAGCTTTGGAATTTGTTTGCTCTTGCTTCTCTAGTTCTTTTAATTGTGATGTTAGGATGTCAATTTTAGATCTTTTCTGCTTTCTCTTGTGGGCATATATATTTCCCTCTACACACTGCTTTAAATGTGTCCCAGAGATTCTGTTATGTTGTGTCTTTGTTCTCTTTGGTTTCAAAGAACATCTTTATTTCGGCCTTCCGTTTTCTTATTTACCCAATCATTCAGGAGCAGGTTTTTCCATTTCCATGTAGTTGTGCGGTTTTGAGTGAGTTGTTGTTGTTGTTTTTTTTTTTTTTAACTTATCACATAAAGCATGTATATTTGTATTTGTCCATTATTATTACATCTCAGTTTATTGTACAGATTTTTGTTGTACTTTTACATGAATGTTAATTTCTATTGTCAGTTGTAAACTGCTAGAAAAAGAGTCCCATTTTAATACTTCAGCATATTTATCTCACATGATTTGGTTTTCTTTAAGTTTTTGTTCCAAGTCAGATTTATACAAATTTAATAATGTTATAACTGTCCTATTTCTCATCTTTTCCTTTCCCAGCATCCTGCTCCTCTTTCTAAAAGGACTCTTTTTTTCTTTTAATTATACTTTAAGTTCTAGGGTACATGTGCACAACATGCAGTTTTGTTACATATGTATACATGTGCCATGTTGGTGTGCTGCACCCATTAACTCATCATTGTGAGTTTCTTAATCCTGAGTTTTAATTTGATTGCACTGTGGTCTGAGAGACTGTTATGATTTCCGTTCTTTTACATTTGCTGAGGAGTGTTTTACTTTCAATTATGTGGATGATTTTAGAATAAGAGCTGTGTGGTGCTGAGAAAAAAGTATATTCTGTTGATTTGGGGTGGGTGCAGAGTTCTGTAAATATCTATTAGGTCCTCTTGGTCCAGAGCTGAGTTCAAGTCCTGAATATCCTTGTCAATTTTCCGTCTTGTTGATCTGTCTAATATTGACAGTGGCATGTTAAAATCTTCCACTATTATTGCGTGGGAGTCTAAGTCTCTTTGTAGATCTCTAAGAACTCGTATGAATCTGGGTGCTCCTGTATTGGGTGCTTGTGTATTTAGAATAGTTAGCTCTTCTTGTTGAATTGTTCTGTTTACCATTATGTAATGACCTTCTTTGTCTTTTTATTTTATTTTATTTTGAATCTTTGTTGGTTTAAAGCCTGTTTTGTCAGAGACTAGGATTGCAACCTCTGCTTTTTTTTTCTTTCTATTTGCTTGGTAAACTTTTCTCCATCCCTTTATTTTGATCCTATGTATGTCTTTGCACATGAGATGGGACTCCTGAATACAGCACACCGATGGGTCTTCACTCTTTATCCAATTTACCTGTCTGTGTCTTTTAGTTGTGACATTTAGCCATTTACATTTAAGGTCAATATTGTTAAGTGTAAATTTGATCGTGTCATCATGATGCTAGCTGGTTATTTTGCATACTAGTTGATGCAGTTGCTTAATAGTGTCATTGGTCTTCATATTTTCATGTGTTTTTGCAGGGGTTGGTACTGGGTTTTTCTTTCCATGTTTAGTGATGCCTTCAGGAGCCCTTGGAAGGGAGGCCTGGTGGTGACATAATCCCTCAGCATTTGCTTGTCTGTAAAGGATTTTATTTCTCCTCCATTTATGAAGCTTAGTTTGGCTGGTTATGAACTTCTGGGTTGGAAATTATTTTCTTTAAGGATGTTAAATATTGGCCTCCAGTCTCTTTTGTGTCACTTGGTGGAGGTGGTGTGCTTCACTGGGGGAAAACCCACTCATCTGGATGCTCAGATTTCTCAGAACTACCAGGAGAAAAGGCTAAGTTTGCTGGTCCACAGAGACTGTGGGCAGCCCTCCCCCTACGAGCTCAGGTTCAGGGAAATCTGGGTTCTCTCCCTGAGCATCTGGCTGGAGTTATTGGAGTTCCTGCAGGGAAGCCGCACCCAATGAGGAAGGATGAGTCAGGGTCAGGCCTGAAGGGGCACTCTTGTCACAGTCTGCCACAGCTGGTGTGTTGGGCTGTGGGTGACATGTCTTGGGACCAAGCCTTCCAGCCTCCCTGTCTCCAGCAAGGGAAAAACGCAGCCTGGAGCTATAGAGAGGGATGCTTCCCTTCCCCTGCCCAGGGAGCTTAGCTTGTTAGATAGTTGTGGGTCCCAGAGCTGGCTGCTGCCCTTCCCCCAAGGAACTCAAATGGCATAGACAGCAGGCTGCCACAGCTGTGGTGCTGGTCACCCCTTCCCCCAGTAGCTCAGTAGGCTTAAGCAGATTCTAGCTGAGAGGTATTTGAGAATCTGCACAGCTCCACCGTTGGGACACTACGACCTGATGGCGTGGGTGCGTGAGTGGGATCTTCTGATCCCTGGGTTGCACAGTTCCGTGGAAAAACTGGGTAGCATCCTCACTCACTGCCTCCTTTGGTTGGGGGGGAAGGGGCTCCCCTGTCCCATGTGGCTCTCAGGTGGGCCACCACACCACACTGTTCTTCCTCCCTCTCCATGGATCACACCAGCCTCCTAGTCAGTTCTGATAAGAAAACCTGGATACCTTAGTTGCCAGTGAAGGATTCACACTCTTTTTACGATTCTTTTCAATGGGAGCCTCGAATGCCACTGTTTTTAGTAGGCCATCTTGGCCCTGAACCACTATATTCTACCAAACATTTAGAGAACAACTAATAACAATCCTACTCAAACTATTCTGAAAAATAGGGGAGGAGGAAATACTTCCAAAGTTATTCTGTGAGGTCTGATACCAAAATCAAACAAAGACACACCAACAAAAGAATACTATAGGCCAATATCACTGGTGAATATTGGTGCAAAAATGGAGACAGAAGGGAATACTTCCAAACTCATTTTATGATGCCAGTATTATCCTGAAACTGAATCAGACAAAAACACATCAAATAAAACTATAGGCCAATATCACTGATAAGTATTGATGCAAACATCCTCAACAAAACTTTAGAAAACAAAATTCAACAACACAGTAAAAAAATTATTCATCATGACGATGTAGGATTTGTCCCAGGAATGCAAGTATGGTTGAATCTTTGCAATTTAATTAATGTAATACATCATATCAAAAAAATGAAGGAGAAAAATCATATAATCTTTGCAGTTGATGCTGAAAAATCATTTGTTTAAATTCAACATCCCTTCATGTTAAAAACCTTGAAAAGCCTTGGTATAGAAGAAACATAACTCAGTATAATAAATGTCATATATGACAGACCCACAGCTCATATCATACTGAATAGGGAAAAACTGAAAGCCTTTCCACTAAGATCTGGAACATGATAAGGATGCCCACTGACACTCATGTTATTCAACATAGTAGTGCACATCCTAGCTAGAGCAATCAGATAAGAGAAAGAAGGACATCAAAATGGAAAATAAAAGTCAAATTATCCTTGTTTGCAGATGATGTAATCTTACGTTTGGAAAAATCTGAAGACTCAACAGAGAAAACTTTTATAACTGATAAACAAATACAATAAAATTGTAGGATACAAAAATCAACATACAAAAATTAATAGCATGTCTATATGCCATCAGCAAACACTATAAAAAAAGTAATCCCATTTACAATAGCTACAAACAAAATAAAATATCTAGGAATTATTTTAACTAAAGAAGTGAAAGAGGCCAGGCATGGTGTGGCTCATGCCTGTAATCCCAGCACTTTGGTAGGCCGAGGCAGGCAGATCACGAGGTCAGAAGATCGAAACCATCCTGGCTAACATGGTGAAATCTCATCTCTACTGAAAATACAAAAAATAAAATAAAAATTAGCCAGGTGTGGTGACGGGCACCTGTAGTAACAGCTACTCGGGAGGCTGAGGCAGGAGAATGGTGTGAACCCGGGAGGCGGAGCTTGCAGTGAGCCAAGATCACGCCACTGCACTCCAGCCTGGGTGACAGAGCAAGACTCCATCTCAAAAAAAAAAAAAAAAAAAAAAAAAAAAAAAAAAAAAAAAAAAAAAAGTGAAAGATCTCTAAAATGAAACCTATAAAACATTAACACAAGAAATTGAAGAGGACACACACAAAAGGAAAAGAAAATTCCATATTCATGGATTAGAAGAATGAATATTGTTGAAATGTTTATACTACCAAAGCAAAACACAGACTTAATGCAATCCTTATCAAAATACCAATGACATTCTTCCCAGAAATAGAAAAAAACAGTCCTAAAATCTATAGGGAACCACAAAAGACCCGGAATTGCAAAAGCTATTCTAATAAAACAGAACCAAACTGGAAGAATCACATTACCTGACTTTAAATTAAACTACAGAGCTGTAGTAACCAAAACAGCATGGTTTTGGCATAAACACACACACATAGATAACGGAACAGAATGGAGAACCCAGAAATGAATTCATACATCTACAGCAAACTCACTTTTAACAAAGATGGCAAGAACGTACATTGGGGAAATCATAGTCTCTTTAATAAATGGTGCTGGAAAAACTGGATATCCCTATGCAGAGGAATGAAACTATACACATATTTCTCACCATATACAAAAATCAAATCAAAATGTATTAAAGACTTAAATCTAAGACCTCAAACTATGAAACTACTATAAGAAAACACTGGGGAAACTCTCAAGGACATTGGACTGGGCAAACATTTCTTGAGTAGGCTGGGCACAATGGTTCATATCTGTAATCCTAGGACTTTGGGAGGCTGAGGTGGGTTGATCCTTTGAGTCCAGGAGTTCAAGACCAGCCCGGGCAACATGGTGAAACCCTGTCTTCACAAAAAATACAAAAACTAGCCAGGCGTGGTGGCACATGCCTGTAGTCCCAGCTACTTGGGGGGCTGAGGCATGAGGATCATTTGAGCTCAGGAAGTAGAGGTTGCAGTGAGCGGAGATTACACCACTGCCATTGTGCTCCAGTCTGGGTGACAGAGTAAGACCATGTCTCAGAAAAAACAAAAACAAAAACAAAAACAAAAACAAAAAAAAAAACAACAAAAAAACCCAAATCAAAACAACAACAACAAAAAGATCTTTTGAGTAATACTTCACAAGTGCTGGCAACCAAAGCAAAAATGGACAAATGGGATCACAAGTAAAAAAGCTTCTGCACAGCAAAAGAAACAATTAACAAAGTGAAGAGACAATCCACAGAATGGGAGGATACATTTGCAAACTACCTGTCTGACAAGTGGTTAATAACCAGAATATGAAAAGAGCTCAAACAATTCTATAGGAAAAATTCTAATGATCTGATTAAAAATGGGCAGGAAATCTTAGTAGATATTTCTCAAAAGAAGTCATACAAATGGCAAACAGGTATGAAAAGGTACTCAACATCATTGGTCATCAGAGAAATGAAAATCAAAATTATAATGAGATATTATCTCACCTCAGTTAAAATGGCTTTTATTCAAAAACTGGGCAATAACAAATGCCTAGGGAGGTTGTGGAGAAAAGGGAGCCCTCATTCACTGTTGGTGGAAATGTAAGTTAATAGAACCACTATGGACTACAGTTTGAAGGTTCCTCAAAAAACTATAAATATAGCTACCATACAATCCAGTAATCTCACTCCTAGGTATATATGTAAAAGTAAGAAAATCAGTATGTCGAAGAGATATCTGCACTCCCATGTTTATTTTGGCACTATCTATAATAGCCATTATTTGGAAGCAATCTAAGACTTCATCAACAAATGAATGAATAAAGAAAATGTGGTACATATACACAGTGGAATATTGTTCAGGCATAAAAAAGAATAAGATCCTGTCAGTTGCAAAAACATGATGAACCTGGAAGTCATTATGCTAAGTGAAATAAGCTAGGCATAGAATGACATATGTTGCATGTTGTCACTTATTTGTGGGAGCTAAAACTCAAAACAATTGAACACGTGGAAATAGAGAATACAAGGATGGTTATCAGAGGCAGGAACGGGTAGTGGGGGAGGGAGTGGGAGGTAATTGGGGATGGTTAATGAGTACAAAAAATAGAACAAACGAATAAGGCTTAGTATTTGCTAGCACAACAGTATTTGCTAGTAAAAAATAATTTAACTGTACATTCAAAAATAACTAAAAAGGTATATAGTTAGATGGTTTGTAACACAAAGGATAAATGCTTGAGATTATGGATACCCCATTTACCCTGATGTGATTATTTCACATTCCATGCCTGTTTCAAAATATCTCATGTAACCCATAAATATAAACATCTACTGTATGCCCACAAAAATTACAAATTAAAAATAAAAAAAGTGAAAAAGCAATCTGTAGAGTGGAGGAAAATATTGGTAAATCATACATCTGATAATGGTTTAATATCCAGAATATAGAAAGAACTCCTATAACTAAACAACAAAAAGACAAACAACCAATTTAAAAATGGCTAAAGAACTTACAGATACATTTCTCCAAAGAAGATATACAGATGGCCAAAAATCACATAAAAAAAATCCCAACATCATTAATCAATTACTCACTATGGAAATACAAATTAAAACCACAAGTAGATATCACTTCACACTTACCAGGAAGACTGTAGTAAACAAAAAAAAAAATTTTTAAGACAAGTTGTTGGTAAAGGTATGGAGAAAACCAGAAACCTCATACTTTGTTAGTGGGCATGTAAAATGGTTTAGCCAATGTGGAAATTGGTTTGCTTCCTTACAAAGTAAAGTTAATTATCCCAATACCAATTACTGAACAGTTTATCCTTTCTCCACTGATCTATAAAACTATTTGTATCATACATGAAATTCCTATATATATATGTATATATGTGTATATATATATGATTCTACTACTGGATTTTTTTCTGTTGTATCGATCTATTTGACTATTCCTGTGCCATCACTATATTGTTTTATAAAAATCCTTGCTATTTGGTAGGCAAGCTCTTCTGTGCATTATAGGATTTTCTTGGCTAATTTTGAACCTGAATCCTTCCATACAAATTTTAGAATCAGTTTGTCAAGTTATACCAAAAAAAACACTATTGAGATTTTTGTTTGGGATTGATTAACATTTATGAAGAATCTTAAGATAATTGTCATGGTTTATGTCTCAATTTATTTAGGTCTACTTTTATGTTCTTCAATAAAGTTTTAGAAGACACTGCATAAAAATGTTGTACATACTGTGATCTGTTTATTATTTAGGTACCTATACCCAACCTGTGACCCATATAGCCATAGGAGCAAGCCGAAGGAAGAGTGCTAGCGCACCATGGGTGACATGGTGGTGGTAGTGGGTGGGGGGTTGGGGCGGGGTCTAGTTTACCTGCTCATGTAGCTTACTATTGTCCTCTGATCCTTTTAGATCTCAATCCTGGAGTACAATTTCTGTCTTATGATGGACTACTGCTGGGCCAGACTGACTTTATGCCTTGGTGAGTATTACAAAACTCAGGCCATAACAAGCAGTTCTGGGTTCATTATCACTTAATGTCACATAGTTAAGTGCTCCATCTCTATTAGGGCCCAGCAACATTCCAAGAGGTGTTTCTTAAAAGGTATGTAATTTTCTGCTGCAGATGGTCTTGCTCCAGAATCTCAGAGACCAGCACTGTGATTTTTCCACCACAATTTGCCATTAATTTTACGTAGATTTTTTTCTCACCACTGGAACCTCTATGTCGTAGGGTCTTTCAAATCATATGCTGCAAACAGAAGAGCAGCTTGAATCATAACCTTAATCTGTTGCAGAGCCCTCTTTTTCTCCTAGTTCCACTCAAAGTTGACAGCATTCTCTGTCATCCAGCATATGGGCCACTGTAGAATGTGTCACCTCTAGAACTCAAAGAGATGTATTAGATATAGTGGTTCCTCCTTTGTAGTAAGGAATGCAAGATGCTGCAAGTATTCTTTTGCTATGGAATGGATATTTCGGCATGTCCCTGACCACTGGAACCTTAAAAATTTTAACAAAATGGCAGGTCTCTGAAACTTTGTAGGATTTATCTTTCACCATGTGCAGCACACGTGTGTCTTGCCAAGTCCTCCAGTGATTAAGTCACCTCTTTGCCCATTCTGCCCAATGAGCATGATGTCAAAAGTGCAATGAATCTATGTGATGTCCCGAAATGTGAAGATGGTCCAGATCTCTTTAGACTGTATTATGGCAGAAAGCAAAAGAGTTAAAATGTACCTGGGGCAAAATTGTAGATGTTTATTTTTTTCCATTCCATGTGAATGCAATCTGTTTCTGATACCTTTTTCCGAAGGGGATAGAAAATAATACATGTTCTAAATCAATGGACACAAACTATATACCTGAAGCCAGGTTAATCTGCTCTAGTGAAGATACCTGTTCAACATGGCAACCACAATGGCCAATTCTCAGTGATTCCAGTAATCCAGTGACTTGATAGATTTCCTAATGTTGAATTATCCTTGCATTCCTGGATATATTTGGTTAAGATGGTGGTTGTGTCTATACACTGATGGATTTGATTTGATTTGTGAGTTTTATTTAAATTTTATTTAGGATTTTGTTTTTAGTTTCTGTTCATAAAGGAGGCCAATGTGTACTTTTCTTACTGTTTTTGTTCTGTTTTAGTATCAAGGTTATACCAGCAAATAAAATAATATGGGTATCTCTTAATCTCTTTCTATTTCATAGAAGAGTTTTTAAAAGATGACATTATCATTTCCTTGAGGGTTTGGTAAAATTCACCCACAAAACCCACCTGGGCAGATCTGTTTTTGGAGTGATATTTTCAATTTCAAGTCTATTTTCTTTAATGGTCATTAGTATATTCACATTTTTGGTTTCTTGAGACAATTTTGTTAAATGAAATTTTTCTAGAAAATTATCCATTCCTCTAAATCATCAGCATAAATCATTGCCATACATAGTATTCTCTAATAATTTAAAACTTTCTGCTTTATATGTATGCATTTATCCCATTTTGCATTCCTAATGTGCTTTTCTGTTTTCTTCATTGGTCTTGACACATATTTGACTATTATATTAATCTTTTCAAAGAAGGAGCTTTTAGTTTTGTTCATCACCCCTATAATTTGTCCATTTAAAAATTTTATTAAGAACGGGAGCAGTGGCTCACGCCTGTAATCCCAGCACTTTGGGAGGCCGAGGGGGGCGGATCACGAGGTCAGGAGATCAAGACCATCCTGGCTAACACGGTGAAACCCTGTCTCTACTAAAAATGCAAAAAATTAGTCGGGTGGTGGTGGGTGTCTGTGGTCCCAGCTACTTGGGAGGCTGAGGCAGGAGAATGGTGTGAACCCGGGAGGTGGAGCTTGCAGTGAGCCAAGATCACACCACTGCACTCCAGCCTGGGCAACAGAGCGAGACTCCGTTTCCAAAAAAAAAAAAAAAAAATTATTAATTATCATTTCCTTCTTTATACATTCTTTGGGTTAACCAGTGGTGTGCTGGAGCCAGCTCCTATCAGCTAGCGATGAACAATTGTAATGTTTTCAGAAAATTTGCCATCTGGCTGTTAAGACAACTATTATTAAAATTACATTTTATAAAATTATAATTAAATTATATTAAAAACAAACTGAATTCACACCCAAACCTGTCAATCCTTAATTAGTTTACTACATTTTACTAGTATTTATGTTCTTGAGGTTATTTACATCTATTGTATCTGAATGGAGGAAATGCTACATAATGGTATGATGTTGTGCATCTTTTCCCAGTAATGTCATGGCAGCTTAAAATTTACCATAGTCAGAGTATTCAACTTGCTGGGCGTGGTGGCTCACGCCTGTAATCCCAGCACTTTGGGAGGTGGAGGTGGAGGCGGGCGGATCAGGAGGTCAGGAGATCGAGACCATCCTAGCTAACACGGTGAAACCCCGTCTCTACTAAAAATACAAACAATTAGCTGGGCATGCTGGCAGGCACCTGTAGTCCCAGCTACTGGGGAGGCTGAGGCAGGAGAGTGGCGTGAGCTCCGCCTCCAGGAGGCGGAGCTTGCAGTGAGCCAAGATCGCGCCACTGGGCAATGGAGTGAGACTCTGTCTCAAAAAAAAAGACATTTCTGTATATCCGGAATGTGTGAGTTTGTGGTATGTGTGTGTATGTGTGTGTGTGTCAATGGAATGTTTGATTATTTCCTACATCAGCCTAGACTTTGATCTTGACTGAATAACAAGCCTTTGCTCCTAACCACTAGGCTCTACTGCCTCCTAGTGTTGTTTTTCCTCTTAGGTTTCCAGTATCATCCTTGATGCTTCTGTGTATTTTATAAATAAAGAGACAGACTCTGTGACATACATTTTCTCCATACAATAAATATAGACATATCTGTCACACTTGAAGTTAACTATGGAAAACAAGTTAGTAAATTAATTATTTTATTTACTTTCCAAATGAGGCAATTATTTCTTTCATTAGCTATCATTTTGATTCTCCATTTGGGACCTTAATAATAAATATACTATCTATCTCTTTTAGTTTTATACCACCTTTCACTGGACACCAGGGAACCAAATTTAGATAGTTTCTTCATACGAAAACGAGGTCCAAAATTGAATGATAAAATTTGGTCCTTCTTCAAATTTAAAATTTAAAATTGAAGTGTAAGCAGGATCTTGTATAAATATGCTGACTGTTTTTTTTTTTTTTTTTTTTCCAGCTGCAGACATTCGGCTTTGACTAATATATTTAGAAGGTTGAAGATCAACACCTGTTCCTGTAGTGGTTCTCTCTTGTACAGTGACCTTTGCCTCACCCTGTATAAATACACCCATGGTGATTAAGCTGTCAAATATCACAGGGGTCTTTTTCAGGGGTGAGGACAATAAATCATTCCTGGAATTTCTCGCTAATGGTCCTTCAGATGTCTGCCATTCACCTTGCCAGCTACTTCTTTGCGTACTCATTTTTATTAAGCCAGAGTCTCCAAATGGCTCACTAATGTCGTGGCATTTGAGAATTCTCTGTCAAGTATAATGCTTGGACTAGATGATCTCTTACAAAGAGCCCTCCGAATTCTGGCATTTTATGGGCTCAAATTTCACTGCCAGCTTCCACGATTGAGGACAGATATCACATGACATTAAATTTGTGCTTAGGAAAGTGTCAATGCTCATGTTTACTGCCACCTCAGGACTGAACATAAATCTATTTATCAGTAGTTAACTCTGCAGTGCCTCAAGTCTTCTCCAATTGGTGAAGAAAAGGGAAGGAAACTAACATTTACTGAGTTATCACATAGCATGTATTGCCTCAGTTAAACCTTACTGCTTATGAAGGAGGTATTATTTTCCCTATTTTATAAGAAATGGGGTTTGAGAGAATTTAAGTGATTTGCTGGATGTTGCATATTTAGTAAGTAGTGGACATGAGATTCAAATTTTCAAGTCTTTCTAGTTACGAAATCTTGCCATAACTCATTCTGTTGTCTATTTATCCATCAATTTATTCATTCATCATATATTTATTGAGCACCTAATATGTGCCATACAGGTACTGTGGATACAATGGAAAATAGAATAGACAAGGTTTTTGCTTTCTAATATGATTCATTTGCAGCATGAAATTATCCTGAATGTGGCAGACCACAGGACAATGAGTATTCCCATGACTAATAAGACTCAAAACAGACAACTTGATTACAAAGATCCTAGAGGGCTATGGTGCAATCTGGTTAACACGACTCAGGAGAGGGACTGATCTTTTATCTGATCTTCATCTACTAAGACCACAAAAAGACTCCATCACATGTGATCAAAACTCCTGGCAAAGTGGTGTGAAGCAAACTTAACCACTTTTATGTATATAAGCTTTTACAAAAACAACATTACTGAGCTCTAAGATACATACCATAAAATTAACCCATTCTAATTGTATAATCCAATAGGGTTTTTAAAACATATTCACCAAGTTGTGCAACCATCACCACAGTTTAATTTTAGAACACTTTCATCATCTCCAAAAAGAAACTGCGTAAGCATTAGTAGTCATCCCATTCTTGTTCTTCCTCTCTCCCTGTTCCACACCCAGGAAAACACTATGAGTCTGACTTAACTCTTCCCTAGCATGGCCTTAGGTCTTGTTTATAATTAAGCATCTTATTGCCACGAAGACTCTGTCTTGTCAGTCTTATCATCTCCATTTTAACATTACCACTGCTCAGTTGTGCCTAGACACAAAAAGGGAGGGGGTATAATGAGGTATGTTTGACCTCCCTTCCCATCATGATCAAAAACTCAATTTTTCAGATTTCTCTGGGGTCCCCTTGACCAAGAAGGCATCTGTTCAATTGTTGGGGGCTTACGATTTTATTTTTAGTTTACAGGATTAAATGGAGATAATATGTATAGAATGCTTAAAATAATGTTTGGCATATTGTAAGATCTCAATAATTGCTGCTCTTAGTAGTAATAATAATTATTGTTATTTTTGTATGATAATACTAAATGTCAGGAAAAGGTAAGATCATAAATCTTAAAATGAACATACTCCTTGACCCTGGAGTCCCACTTTTAGAATAATCATCCCAATAATTACATATTCACTGTCTGTTCTCTGCAACTATAATGTAGACCTGCATGTCTTGAAAGAAAGAATCTTTATAATATATGCTAAGTGAAAAAAATGTACATTATAATTTCAAGATTTGAAAAATACATGTATATGTATGCTTGGAAAAAGGTCTAGAATATTGATATTAACAGTAGTTATCCCTGAGTTTCTGATCATTTTTATGACTTCTTGATTTATTTATACTCTACTTTTTTTTCTCAATGACCAGGTATTATTTGTGTAATTTTAAACAGTCATTTTCAAAAGTCAAAGCCTGCCAGTGTTTGATTCCCCTCTTCTGGCAGCAAGTTTGGACACTAGTGGAAGCAGCCCAGATTATATATGAGGTATTTTACATTCTCCACAGTCATCCGAGGATAGAATCTCAATTAGAACATCAAGGTCTGCCTTCTGTGGCCCCTTGCTATGTCATTTCCACCTATGAGCTGCTGTGGATTTGCATAAATTAAACGCTGCTGGATAGCTGCCATTGTCTTGAAAAACGGAATGTGATCAGCATGGGGGAGGGAAGGAGAGGGAAAATTTGCCTTTGTTTCATCCTCTTCTTGTTAATACTCATTCAAGACTGCTTTAACCACAGGTCAGTTGTGGTTTGGTAATTTTTTATTTTTATTTTTTCTACGGGGAAAACAATTTGAGCAACATTTTCTTTCATGAGAGGCACTCCTTAGGAAAGAGATGTTGTACAGCAGGATCACATGCCATAGGATGTGCCTAGGCTTAGAATCACAGAATTTTCAAGTGAGAGGTGCCCCTAGAGACTGCCAGTCCAGTGTTGCCTGCAATCATTATAGGGTATACTGACTTTTTGATGAACAAAAAGCTCGTGTCCCTTTTGTAGTTTTTATCATGAAAACAATCTTTTTTTTCACATTTTCACTTTATAATATTTTAAATTTATAAGTATTTTTTAAATTTGAACAACATATTTTTAATATTAGAAAGTGCCTTAGTGCTTTTTAAATGATTCTGATTGTGATATTATAGCCTCCTAAGGTGGGTGCTCACAATGCCCTCACAAGTGCAAAAATCATTCGTTTAAGCAAAGTTCCTCTCCTTATAGTCATTTCTCTCTTTCATTCAGTTAGTTATTAAGCCACTGCTATGTTCTAGGGAATGTGTAACTCATGTTATATGCCTCCTGTGAAAAGTGAAGCTCCACAGATCTAATGAATAAGTCTATGGTTAAGTGTGAGTTGGATTTATTCAATCATCCATCCATCTATCCATCCAACTATCCATCCATCCATTCATCCATCCATCCATCCATCCATCTATCCATTCATTGAACATATGTTTATTGAGCATCCATTATGTCTTAGGCAAAAATTTACATTTTGCAGGAAACTGTAGTGAGCTGGAGCTTACATTTTAGTAGGGAGAGAGACAATAAATATAGTTCAAAGTCAGTTAGTGATAAGTGCTATGAGAAAGCAAAGCAGGGCATGGGAGTGCTTCTTTAGATAGGATGATCAAGGAAGCCTCCAAGGAGATGACATTTGAAACAAATAGCTGAATGAGATGCGGGCATAATCAGAGACAATCTTAGGGTTGAAATGCATTTAGTGTTATCTAGTGTTTATTTTCAGAATCTGTTGAGACTCATGGCAGAAAGTCTCCCCTGACTTCAGAAGGAGAGATGACTGGGATAAGGTAAGCAGTGGGAAGCATTCCATAGCCCACATCAGAAACCAAGAGACACAGCATTAATCAGGTCACAGTTAGCAGAGGAGGACTCAGAATGCCTATATCAGGATGGTCTATTGGGGGAACCCACCCCCAATATTTCAACATAGGTTCTTTCTATTTTCCTTAATTGTCGGCCAATCTGAGAAATAAAGAGAAAGAGTACAAAGAGAGGAATTTTACAGCTGGGCTGCCGGGGGTGACATCACATATTGGTAGGTCTGTGATGTTCCCTGAGCCGCAAAACCAGCAAGCTTTTATTAGGGATTTCAAAAGGAGAGAGGGTGTACGAACAGGGAGTGCTTTAAAGGGCAATAAAGATCACAAGGCAAAGGGCAAAATTAGAATTACTGATGAGGGTGTATGTTCGGCTCTGCACGTATTGTCTTGATAAACATCTTAAACAACAGAAAACAGGGTTTGAGAGCAGAGAACTGGTCTGACCTCAAATTTACCAGGGTGGGGTTTTTCCCCACCCTAGTAAGCCTGAGGGTACTGCAGGAGACCAGGGTGTATTTCAGTCCTTATCTCAACTGCATAAGACAGACACTCCTAGAGCAGCCATTTATAGACCTCCCCCCAGGAATGCATTCCTTCCCCAGGGTATTAATTATTAATATTCCTTGCTGGGAAAATAATTCAGTGATATCTCTCCTACTTGCACGTCCATTTATAGGCTCTCTGCAAGAAGAAAAATATGGCTCTATTCTGCCTGACCCCGTAGGCAGTCAGACCTCATGGTTTTCTTTCCTTGTTCCCTGAAAATTGCTGTTACTCGGTTCTTTTTCAAGGTGCACTGACTTCATATTGTTCAAATACACATGTTTTACAATCAATTTGTACAATAGTGGTCCTGAGGTGACATATATTCTCAGCTTATGAAGATAACAGGATTAAGAGATTAAAGTAAAGACAGGCATAATATAAGAGTATTATTTGGGAACTGATAAATGTCCATGAAATCTTCACAATTTATGTTCCTCTGATGCAGCTCCAGCTGATCCCTCCATTTGGGGTCCCTGACTTCCTGCAACAATGGTCTGTATCAGAAACAAAAATCAGCAGTTTTGGAACTCCCAACTCTTTAGGCTCTCAGATTATCTGCTTCTGTGATGGATAAATCACTTGTCCTTGCCGACCTCCTCTACTCATCCTTCCTGCTCATATCCACCCAGTAGTGTGACTGAAGGGTCTAGAGGAGCTCCACATTTCCCAAAGCAAAGTTTTAAAACCCTGGGACTAGATGCTCTAAAGCTTGCCCCAGGAGGGCATAAGGGTTGTCAGGGCTTTGGGGTAGCAATTAGCTGAGATGCTAGGAGGAGTAAACCAGGAAGCCATTTCTGTTCTTGGGCTCGGGGCACAAGCCAATGGTGAGGAGAAATGGAGAAACCAGGTAAACTCATACAAGCTTCAGAGAAGACATTACCAATATAGAACAAATTCTGAGCAAACAGGGATGTGACTGTGTTTGTAACAGCCACTCTCTCCTTTTGGTGCCCTCTCTGTTTCCAGTGCCCCTTACTGAGACTCCATCTAGACCCTGAGTTGACTCTCAATGAATTGTCCACTAATCTCCCCAGGAAGGGTAACTCATAAGATTTCAAATCACTAGGTTGTAAACTAGAGCCCCAGGGGTCTGAGGTGGTGCTTTGAAGGCCACAATGGGAGATGAATGGGTGGCTAAGCAACTGGGCTTTGGCTTTCTTAGCCCTGCTAACCAAATCAATAATATTTATATCTGCTATACATGCTGGCTGCCATAAAAAGGTCTAGCTTCTTTAGAAAAAAACACCAAGTGCAACAAAAACTGTCACTGTAAGTTGCTATACCTTCTGGGATGCAATAGCTAAGTGTTAGGGTCTAAGACAGGTGGGTGGCCAGTATTCCATCCCAGGTTCACCTCAGCAGTGAACTGCAAATTATTGAAAAAATTTTGAAATTGATTACTGTAAATTCTGTTTCCTCATAGAGTTGTGGTGAGGATCAAATGAGGTGATAGTGTTGGAAGGGCTTTGTACAATGCCTGACATATAAGCACAGTAAATGTTAGCTATTATTAGCTACACATATTAAGGTACTCTACTACCTTGCTGCTCAAAATGTAGTCCATGGACCAGCAGCACCAGCATCCCCTGGGAGCCTGTTAGAAATGCAGACTCTCGGGTCCCACCCCAGACCTACTAAATCAGAACCCACAACTTACCAAGATCTGCAAGTTTTTCATATGCACTTTATAGTTTGAGAAGCACTTGTTTAGAAACCATTCAAGATCAAAAGAATAGATCTTGAGTGATGGTGTTCTGGGTGCTATTTTGGGGACATTAGAAGTCCTTCCTTTATGATACCCTTCAAATCATATCATGTAAACAGTTATTTTCTTGACCAAGAAGGTTGATTTTGCAAGTAAAGTACCTGACTGCCTCCAGAGAACATATTCATCTTTCAAGGCACATCCATCTCAAGCATTCTCTCCTTAGTACTGCCTTTTCTGACACACCTATCTCACCATGCACATTCTCATGGAACTGAACACTTCTCCCTTTGCCTTCCTCTTGAATCTGAACTGACTTTTACATCATGACACAAAAATATGTACAGTGGGATTGGAATGTATACCCAGCAAATCAGATGAGCAAAAATATTCCCTAGAATTGAACTAAGCTACCTTAGGAACTTTCCACCCATGAGAGTAGAGGGGAGGGAGTGCAGACACATAATTCATTGTGCCAGAGGAAAGAGCTGCCTTTTTGGATAAATGTTGAGTCTTGCATGTTTTAACTTCATTTCCCCTCCTATAAAATAATGTATCTGGAGGAAGTGGGGTTAGGGAGAATGGAGCCTTCGATCCATGCTCATTTTTCTGAATGCTCACTATTCTCTGCTATGGAGGGGCTGGTTTGGAACAATTCTTACAGCTATGTGAAAAGTGATGTGCAGTAGGTCCCTTCAGTCTTTTAAGGGCTTCATTGGTTGCACCTGTTGTTGAAATCCCTGGTTTTAGCTATTTGTTTCTAGATGCAAAGCTCCCTGATTTTATAGTTTTGTTATTCCAAACCCAGGCTTCTAGTGACCCACTGGTCCTTTCTACTCCTTCAAACTCTGGATTTTCTGCATGCCAGAGGCAGACTATGAAGAAACAGAAGTGCTATATCAGATTCATGCTCTTAGAAAACTTCCTCCCCTATTGCTTTTTTACCACCTGGATGTGTCAGATTGCTTCAACACCAGGATGAATGCAGGACTTCTCTAAGGAGGCATCACTTCTTCCTAGTCTGTGAGGAACATGCCTCACTGCTTGTGTGGTTTTTATCAGGCCCGTCTGGTATCTGTCTACTTGTCCCTCTCATTTTCTTCTTTCTTCCACAGTTCCATATCGCAGATCCTAAAAGTGGTCTTTACTCTTTAGGCAGGTGGGAACTTCCTTTGCATCGCTGACTAAGTTCTTTTCTCTCGTGGCTTAGAGTAAAACCCTGTGCTTTGCTTAGAATATATAAGGGAAGCTTTTGGCATTTGAAAATTCTTCTCTTCGTTAATAAAACCTCACTCTTTTTTTTTTTTTTTTTTTTTTTGAGAGGGGGTCTCGCTCTGCCGCCCAGGCTGGAGTGCCGGGGGCGGGTTTTCGGTCCCTTGCAGCTCCGCCTCCCGGGTTCACGCCATTCTCCTGCCTCAGCCTCCCGAGTAGCTGGGACTACAGGCGCCCGCCACTGCGCCCGGCTAGTTTTTTGTATTTTTTAGTAGAGACGGGGTTTCACCGTGTTAGCCAGGATGGTCTCGATCTCCTGACCTTGTGATCCGCCCGTCTCGGCCTCCCAAAGCGCTGGGATTACAGGCTTGAGCCACCGCGCCCGGCAAAACCTCACTCTTAAAACTTGTCTAACAAGGGTTCATAGTCATTTTGTGACGTAGTAGTCTCCTTTAGCAGTCTGATGGTATCTCTGGACCCCTTCTCAGAATATTGTTTTTAAATAGATAAAAATGTATGTAGGATTATAAAGAAAGCCAATTATATTGAAATACAGTTATTAAAATATGAATACAATTTCATGATAGAATAATACCTGTAGTTCATTAATGCATTAAATGATAAGATCTAGTGGCAGGACTAGTAACCACTATAATTTTGAAGTAATGATGAGAGTAAATAATATTTTGAGATAACTATAGGAATATTAGTTTGATATAAAATATCTGTCATTTTTATTGGTGACAAAGTCATGGGTACGGGTAACATTACTTTGTTGTTGCCTATATTCATAATGAACATAAATGCTAACTTTTGGTGAAAATTAAGATGTATCACATACTTTGTGTACTTTGCTTTTGGATCCTTTTTTTTAAACCCTCAGCTACAGATTAAAAAAGCAAAATGTAATCTGTCAGTCAAAGCTAAAAAATGACTTTTTGGTATCCACCCTCCCCTGAAGAGTAGGAACCTACAGATTCTGTGAAACCTAGGACATCAAGACTTCCAGGGAAGAAACGATATGTCAGTTTAATTGTTTAAAAATGGATTATGGCCATTACACTCATTACACTGCTTATTGGCATTGCTTTGTTTTCATATCCATCTCCTGCACTAGACCATGAACCTCTCGAGAGCAGGGATTGGGATTGTGTTTTAGTCATCTTTATCTCTTAGAAGAGCTAGCCTACCACATGGCAGCTACTCAGAAATGGTTTAACAAGTGAATGAAGCAAATCAACCAGCTTTGCCTGCAAATCTGCAGGACTTAGCAGCCTGCTGAGCCATTCACCATTCATCTCCTGTTCAGACTCCAACTGTTGCAAGCTCATCATCAAAGACTTGGCCACTCAGCTCCAATGCACTCCAGTCTTCAGCTTTTAGTGCCTCTTTCTTTCAGTGCACATACACAGGCAGACACACATCACAGGAGGACAAGTCATGTAACAACAGCAGCTGCCACAAATCGCTGACATCCACTATTCATTCAATACACGATCATGATTTCCCGCTATGTACTAGGCTTTGAATAAAGAGCGGGGATACAGAGGTCAGTAAGCCAGACATGGAGAATGTTCAGAGGCTGATATAAGGAGAGAAAGCTTTCAGAGTTCTATCTTTTTGTCTATTTTATATATTGTTTCATTTTTAGAAAGTGTTTCATAGCTAAAGCTGGGCGCAGTGGCTCAGCCTGTAATCCCAGCACTTTGGGAGGCCGAGGTGGGCAGATCACCTGAGGTCAGGAGTTCGAGACCAGCCTGAACAACATGGAGAAACCCCATCTCTACTAAAAATACAAAAAAAAATTAGCGAGGCATGGTGGCGCATGCCTGTAATCCCAGCTACTTGGAAGGCTGAAGCAGGAGAATTGCTTGAACCTGGGAGGTGGAGGTTGCAGTAAGCCGAGATTGCGCCATTGTACTCCAGCCTGGGTAACAAGAGCGAAACTCCGTCTCAAAAAAAAAAAAAAAGAAAAAGAAAATGTTTCATAGCTAAGAAATATTTAAAAACCACAGCCCCAGTGGAAGACCCTGGCAATTGAAGTGGCTCTAAGATCAACCTCTCAAAAAACCACCTACTTGGAATGGCAAAGAAGAGCTTGTGTATTCAGGATTTAGTCCCAACAAAGAAAAGTTTTTCTTATTCTTAAAGTCCTCGGGGAAGGAGATTCAAGACGACAAAGTCCCTGCCCCCTTGGATGTCTGGGCATCAGCATCTTTCTGCCCTTGATGGGGGTAGGAAAAGGGGCTAAAGGGAGAGCAGCTCTGTGGCCTCTGTCCTAATTGTGGGCCCCAGCCACAGGACCTACAGGAAGGAGATGTGGATTTTGCAGAGAATGGAATTTCTGAGTGGTTATGCCACAGATGCCAAGCTGATGCCTTCTCCCTGGCACCCTGCTTACCTCCTCTGCCTTTATAAGTGAGATGGCAGAGAGAATCAGGAATGCAACCTCTCCAAGGCCAAAATGTGGTTAATTCCATTAATGGCTGGAAATCAAGACCAAGATCTATAATACAGAATAGTGCCCTTTTAAGACTGCCTTGTTTAGATGGGGAGCGTAAATTACATTAAAAATATATATGGGGCCTGTGGAGACTGTGTTTGGCAACAGATGAGGCACATAGTCTTGGGAAAACATTTTCCTCAAGATTTGCCTTCTCCAGGACTGCATTACTTTGTTTGCTGTTAAAAGCAAATGTGGAAAGAAATAATTTGAATTCGATTGGTTAAGCCACCACCTTTCTCCCACTGTCACCCCACCTCAAGCCTTAATAAAGGTCAGACAGTGATAGTGGACCAGGCAGAATTATAAGGAGTGAACTGCATGAAGAAATAACATAAGTGAGGCCTAATAGCTTGTGCATAGTGCAAAAGGAATCAATTACTTACTCATTCATTCAATTATCAATATTTCTTGAGCATCAGCTATGTGTCAGGCACTTTGTGAGGTGCTGGAAGTATAGGTGACATAATCACATTCTCTGCCTTCCTGGAGTTCACATATGTCTATAAGTTTTAGTATCCTCATTGTAAAATCAGGTTAACATGAGTATCTTTCCCATGGGGTTGTTATGGGGACAGAATGAGTTAAAACACAGGTATGCTCAGCTGGGACATTTTGCAGATTTTACATTAAAAAACAATTTTTTATCTACTCACTTGCCTGCTTAAAAGCTTATAAATGTTCCAGGTAAAGACAGGATTATTAGGAAATGAGGATGGAGAAGTCCAGAGATTGCTACTATGGCAATGAAATCTACCCATCGAATTTACCTCTAGACTTCAACCTGTGAATTTGGTCAGTCTGTGGTCAGGGTTTATTACCCCAGTTTGTTAGGGGTCCTCAGTTTCACAACTCCAGCTGCCTTTTGCCCTGATGAAATTCCAGCCCAGTTAGTGATTTATTTCCTGATAGACTGGTCCCCAGGGGCATCATATCTATACAAAAACTCAGGCCCTGGCTCCACTCGGAAGCTGCCATATTAGTGGTACGGTTCCCCAAAATAGAGATCCTCTGACCCTAAGGCCCATGGGTCCTTCCTTAGTCAGAGTCTGCCTAATGAGGCTCTTTGTTTCAGAATCCTTTTTTTCTTGAGTATAAATTAAGGAATACCCCCAAAGCAGGATTGGGTGAGCCTCTGCCTTTGGTGACTTATTTCTAATTTATGGAGGAAGGAAGACAATTAGATTACATGCTATGGTTAATTCTAAGGCTAGCAGTAATCTTTATAAATATATCAACTGTTTTGTTACCAAAAGAAGTACCTTTTGATAACAAAATATCTGAGCTGCAGTGAACTATCACTATTTTGAGTGTGTCTGATTTTTGTATTTGAATATGACTGAAACTGTCATCTTTGTGGAATTAATACATTAATACATTAAATACACTATGGAATTATACTGAAGGCTCCTTTGGAGTTCTAGTCTTCCCTATAATTTTATAATCTATTTAACGTACCCACTGTGGGCTAGTGCTGAAGGGCAATACCTGTCAGTTTGGTGGGAAGCTCAATACCTGTCAGTTTGGTGGGAAGCTCAGCCTAAGCACTATAGAATAGTTCAGAGCACAGGCTCTGGAGCCAGACTGGCTGCGCTGTAAATCCCAGCTTGTCTACTACTCAGCTGTGTGACCTTCAGCAGGTCATCTAAACTCTCTGAGCCTCCATTTCTTTATCTCTAAAATGGGGTAATTATAGTAATTACCCTACCAGGTTGCTGTAAGTCATAAATGAAGAGGGCCTGGCACATAATAAGTAAGGTAGATTGTAGAGCTGTTTACTGATATTCTGTACCCCTTCTGGCAGTGCTCCTCCCCGTGGAATGGTTATACATCTCTGCCCTGTAGAATGCAGGTGTGGTCATGTGACTCAGTTTGGTCAGTGAAATATGAGCAAAAATGACCAGTTATTTTCAAGCAGGGGCTTTAAGAACCAGTATGTGGTTTGTCATATTCCTTTTTTCCCTCTGCAATATACCTGCAATGTTCCAGACAGAGGTTGATCTTTTAGTCTGAGTCCTGGAGTAAAGACAGCATGAAATAGAGGCTTAACCAAGCCATGAGAGATATGCAGCGTAAGTGAGAAATACACTCTTGTGGTTCACAACTGAAATTTTGAAGTAATTTGTAACTGCAACATAACCTCATCTATCCTGACAAATATAAGAAGTGCTAAATGGATGTTAACTCTTATTACTAAGCAGAATCTTCCTCTCTCATTCTATATAAAATCCCAATGCATTAGTGAAAATTCTAGTAATTCAACTGGCTGCTTCATCTCCACCAATGTTTTTCACACCTGTTAATTAATGAAACTCCCTTTTCAAATAAAATTCTATACATGACCTGAATATACAAATCAGATAAAAGCAGTAATTTACTAAGATGTTTATTTGATAACCCAAATACATAATTATAAAAATTAATAAATATGACTATTTTGATAAGCACAAACATTTGAAGTAGGAAGTTATGAAGCAGTTGTAGCCATTCATTTCTGTAATTTGTTTTGGTTGCACAGTATTCTATATTCTATATATAGAATACTCTAATATTCTGACCCACACAGATAAATATTTGCAAATGGCATTCTATTCCCTTATCCAACAGTATGCTGTAGAATTATGGTATATGCTTTAATTCAACTGAATGACAAAGTTTATTTTGAATTCTGCACAAAAATGAGTCTATTGAGGAGCTCAAGTTAATGCACTGTTGGTCTTCAATGTGTTAAAATTTGGCATCTATAACATTTTTGAGTGTATGCATTGCTTTTAGTTTAATTTTCTTTAGTTAAAAATTTTAAGTTGTTTACAAGTATTTTTAAATGATATCTAAATAGATTTTAGAACTCCTGGGTCATTTTTTCAGAATCCTTGGAAGGCAACAAAAACATTTACCTACATCAGTGTTTTCTAAGCATCACTCATTTACATACCACCTTTACTATTTTTGCTATATCTGTAAAACATCTGTGCTATTATTCACTTGATATTTTTTATCAAATTGACTCACTTTAAAAAATGTAGCCTCTCAAGAGATCCATTGTACAACATGGTGACTATAGTTAGTAACAATGTACTAGATACTTGAAAACTGCTAAAAGAGTAAATTTTAAGTATTCTCACCACAAAGATGATAAGTATGTGAGCATATGATAATTAGCCTGATTTAGCCATGACATTACATATATGTAAAAATGTTATACATAGATAAATATATATGAAAGCATGTTATAAATCATAAACATATACAATTTTTGTCAATTAAAAAATGTAGCTTCATCCTAAGCAGCAATATTTCTGAAATAATGGGCTTGATATAATACTGTAGTTGTATTTTTCTAGTACATGTCAAAATACATTATAAATTTAAAAAATAAACTTATTCTGTTTACCAGCTTTCATTTAGCATTTGCTGGTAGTAATAAATACTACACTTACAGAAATGATTGACCACAGTCCCAAGAGATCTATTTTATTGTGTTTTTCATATGATTATGTAATAGGAATTACTCTAATTAATACCTTGATTAAGTATCACATTGAAACAGCCTAACATTGACATATTTTATTCAGTCTTTTCCTGAGAAAGCACTAGCATATGGAAGAGGAAAATAGATTTCATGTGTGGAATGGGGCATGAGAGTTATTAAGGTAACTCAGAGCTCCCTACTAGGCTTTGGGCTGCATACCTAAAGGGAGATCATGAGAAATTATGTGGCAGTTGTAAAGGGGTTAATCTAAGAAAGTAAATGTGTCTGTAAGGATTTAAACAGTGGTTTTTTTTCAGACTAGCCAAAATGCAGGGCTGCCATCTGTAGATAATAGAGTTGCATTGATTCCTTGGGTTCTTAAAAACAGTAAGTAGTATCGGATACTTTTGAGATAAAGTATGCAATGAATAGTGGGGAGCAAGAGGGGAGAAAATACCTCCATTATAACTTGACTTAAGTGATAATCTGTACTGATGCTTCAAAATGTTTTCCCTGTTTCTGCCAGACCTAGACAATTGACAGTCTCTAGGGGAAACTCCATAAAGGTGGCAAACATGAACACAGTGAGGAACAGAAAATCTTTGGGAAATGTTTTAAGAAAAAACGTCAGTCCACATTAATGTCCAAACTGTCAAGTTTCTCACTGACTTTACAGCATGAGTCTTCCTTAGTAAAAATTTGTAAACATCAGATACCCTTTAGTCTAGCTCCATAACACAGCAACAGCAGAAAATGCCTGGGGAGCAATTTGGAAATCTGGGAGTTGGCTAGTTATTCAGTTACCTTCTGCCTTTGCACTGCAAGACAGCCTGGGTTTGACTCTACCATCTGGAAGTCTCCGGTCATATGTGGCATTTAATGAAATGACATTAGAAACTGATTATTATTGACTACTTAAGTCTCCCTCCATCGCTGATGCATGCAGATCCATCAGGCCAAGCAAGAAAAGTCTGTGGCCAAACAAGAATAAATTGCTTTGACTCTCAGGGACCAAGATACTGATATGAGAATCAAGAAAGAAGGTTATTTTGACCTTGCCATTTCATCTTCTCCTGGCTTGTTTGTTTGGTTTAGGTCAAAACTATTTGGCCAACCACAATGAGATAAAAGAATTCTGAAGACCTTTTAGCATTTTGGTCACCAGATCCTCCAGGAGAGAACTTTGTCTTCCCACATGTGCCACTGTAATATAGAGTGGGTGTTCTATGAACATTGATTGAGAAGTTCAGCAAAAAAGCAGCATTCAAATTCTCACATATGGCACCAGGAGACTGAATCAGAATGTTCCTTGCAGCATTGCCTGAAATAGTGTAAAATTGGTGTCAGCCTAAGAAATCATTGATGGAATAATAATAGATAAATAAAATCAGGTTATTCTTACAATGGAAGGCTGTAGTGGTGCAAATGAGTAAACTTGAAGTACATGTGTCAATTATAGATCCAACTTGAAAACATATTTATAGTTATTATATCATTGATACAAAGGTTAACAACATGAAAAACAATGCTGTATATTATTTAGGGATACATTCTTATGCATATATTTATAAGCAGAAAAATTACAAAGAAGGGACACAGGTATCTTCAAGACAGAGGTTACCTCTGTGTGAATAAGAGGAAAATAAGAATAAGAGATCAGAGTGGTTTAAAAAATGCTTTGACTATATCTATAATATTTTATTTCTTAATCTGGGTTTTGGGTATGTAGGTGTTCATTATATTTTTCTGTACATCTTTTAAAAATATCTAATATTCTTCATAAATTAAGAGCATTATCCAAATTTGCTCATTGTAACAGTCCATCTTGCAAAGGTCCACCAAGTTCCAATGATCACACATGTGAACTGAGCTGTTCCTTACACTTGGCGCTGGATGTTTTACAGGTCAACCAATTTGTGCTGACCCCAGAAAGGGCAGACCATTTAGTGCTGCACCCTCAAAAGTAAGTTTTGGATGGTAACCTTTCTGGGAGGTGGCAGCCATTAACACCTTATAACTGGATTATAAAGTCACCTCTCAGGGTCTTCAGAGGAATTGGACTGAGGACATGTTTGTTGGCTTGGAGAGGACAGAGATAGTTGTAGAGCAGCGGCCAGTAACTTTTTTCTAAAAAATAAGGGTAAATTCAGGAAAAATTTAAATGTTTGTGAGATACCTTTTTTCCCTGTATTTGAAATGAAAAGATCTTCTTTGGGGTCTGATTCGGATTATTTACTTTATAGAGTAAAATAACGCCAATGAGAGCATTTGTTCTGCCACCAAGACATTAATATCCAGCCATATTTGAGGGATAGCTACTGGAGGTGCCCATTTAATATTTCATGTTGAAATTAGATTGCAATTGTGTCACAAGGTTGAGTGGACACATGAAGCCTGTGTTTCAGTGGACATGGACAGGTCAACAGAGGTCTAGAGCAGGGGATGAAAAACTACAGCTCATAGGCCAAATTGGGTCATGGTCTGGTTTTGAAAATAGATTTTTACTGGAACACAACCATGTTCATTCATTTATGTGTTGTCTATGATTGCTTTTGCACTGCAATGACAGAGTTGAGTAGCTGTGAGAGAGACCAACTGGCCCACAAAGCCTAAAATATTTATGATCTGGCTCTTTACAGAAAATTTATCAACCCCTGGAATACAGCATAAGGGACTGACCAGCAGGATGAGTGTGGGGCAGTGGAGGCACTGGAATCCAGGCAAGAGAAGGGAGAGGCAGAGGAAGGCTCAGGTCCAAGTCGGTCTGTTTCCTCAATCTACCACAAACCAGCTCTTTCTGCAACTATGGTGAGGTTATTCGAATCCATTTTCTTCCATGACCCATTCAATATAGCCACCAGCTGCTGCCATTTTTTTTTTCCTGGTCCCTCCAGGACTGGGAAAACACAAATCCAATAGTTACCAAACTTTGATGTCCACCTCTCAAATCTGCTTCTCTACTTATCTTCATCATCTCAGTTGCTGACAAGGTGATCCTTCCAGTTGCTTAGGCCAAAAGCTTCGTTGTCATTTTTGAATTCAAACATTCTTTCTTTAAATTGTATATTGACAAATTATAATTTTATGTATTTGTCAGGTACAAAGTAATCTTATGACTTGTGAGCACAATGTGTAAGAATTAAATCAAGCTAATTAACACATCGATAACATCAAATACGTATCTTTTCTTGTGTTGAGAACATTTGCAATTTACTCTCTTAGCAATTTTGAAATGTACAATACATTATTATTTAGTATATTCACCATGTAGTTCAATATATCGTAAAGAAGAAAATAACCTTACTCTTCCTGTCTAACTGGGGCTTTGTACTCTTTAACCATCATCCAATAGCCAAGATATGGAGCCAACCTAAGTGTCCATCAGTTGATGAATGAATAAAGAAAATGTGATGTATATACACAATGGAATACTATATAGCTTTAAGAAGAAGGAAATTCTGTCATTCACAACAATATGAATGAACCTGGAGGACGTTTTGCCAAGTGAAGTAAACCAGGCACAGAAAGACAAAAACCACATCTTCTCACTTACATGCGGAATATAAAAACAACAATGTCGTCGGGTGCAGTGGCTCACGTCTGTAATCCCAGTACTTTGGGAGGCTGAGGCAGACAGATCACAAGGTCAGGAGTTCAAGACCAACCTGGCCAATATGGTGAAACCCTGTCTCTACTAAAAATACAAAAATTAGTAGGGTGTGGTGGTGGGTGTTTGTAGTCCCAGCTACTCAGGAGGCTGAGGCAGGAGAATTGCTTGAACCCGGGAGGTGGAGGTTGCAGTGAGCCGAGATCACACCACTGCACTCCAGCCTGGGTGACAGAGCAAGACTTCATCTCAAAAAAAAAAGAAAGAAAAAAACCATCAATGTCACTGTAATAAAGGTGGTTACCAGAGACTGGGGTGGGGGGAGGAGGAAGGATGGGGAAAAGGGAGATGTTGATCAAAGGCTACAAACTTTCAGTTATACTGGAGGAATAACTTTTAGTGATCTATTGATTTCTAACTTTCTTTATATTATATACATCCTAACTCATTAGCAATTTTGGTCAACTCTACTTTCTATATATATTGTAATTTGTATATCAAATTCTATATATCAGTATGTCTCTTCTCTCCACTACCACCTTACTGGCTCAAATCACCGTACTTACTTGCCTGAATTTCTGTAGTTTTCTCCTAATAGTATTCCCACTTCCCTATAGTCTATCCTCCAAGTAGCAGCCAGAGTGATCTATTTAAAATGTAAGTAAGATTGTGTTACTCCTTTACTGAAAGGCTTCCCATCTAACTCATCATAAAGTTCAAATCCTTAGGCACTACACCATCTGGTCCCCTGTTACCTCTTCAATCTCAATTCCCGCCACACCTCTTCCCCTTGCATCATTTCAACCACATTAGTCTCCTTGCTGTTCTTCAACCATGCCAGGTCTTACCACATGACCTCCTCTTTGTCAGGAACAATCTTCCCACAGACATTCACATGACTCCTTCCTTCACTGTCTTCAAGTCTCTGCTCAAATGTCACCTTCTCCATGACATTTTCCCTGACCTATCTAAAATCATGAACCCCTACCACCAAGCATGGTATTTAGTATCCTTCCTAGCTCTGCTTCATTTTTCTTCATAGTATCCATCATCATTTAACACAGTATTTAGTTACTAAATTATCTTACTTATGGTCTGTCACCCCCTACTAACATATCAACTCCATGAGGGTCGTGACGTTTGTCTACTTTGTCCACTGTTACATTCAACTGGCCTAGGACACTTTCTGTCATATAGTAGACATTCAAAGATATTTGTTGAATGAGTTATTGGGAACCTATTTTTAGTGGGAGCCCCATGGGTTTTGAAAATCTTTTAGAACACTCACTAACATAATTACTATGTATTTCCAAAATAGTTACTTATTCTGTATACCTCTAAAGGGAGCATCTGATAAGAAAAGCCCAGGACTGTAGGTCTGTGGACATAAGGCATAGTCTTCTGGCATTAGATACCTCAGCCCTCAGCTCAAATTTAACATTTTGCATTGCTTCCAGAATAACCAATTAATCCCTGGAGAGGCCCTATCTTCTTCCCTCTCCACTCTCTTTTCCTCCAAGCAAGGAGGTTAGGACTCAGTTTTCTTACTTGGTACACTCTGCTTTATTCAGAGTGGGCAGGGCAGTTGCTTTCTTTTCTGATTCCATGTGAGCATGCCCCATCTACTGAGCTTCCTGAGAATATTTGAGTAGCATGGTGGCAATGGCAGTGACAACAGTGCTGACAGGCAGCTCATTAGGTACAACAAACCCTTTCCCCTGCAACCCCATCTTTCAGCCCCAGGCTCCTCTCCCTCCAAAGGAGCAGTCTCACTTTTGTTCACTCCAAGCCACAGTTCATGGGGATGAAAGAAGTTGTGGCAGCTTTGAGGCCAGCATTGAGGGATGGAACAGGCTTAAAATAGCTCCATGAGGCCATAAACTTTTAATGATCCAATCTTTCAACAGCCCTGGGATGCTGGAGCAAATCCAGCTCAAAGACCCCCCTCTTTGGTGGCAAACCCCATTGAGACAGTGGTCTCTTTGTTCGCTTATCAGCCTGAATAATTATGCTGTGGTAAGTGGGGCCTTTCACCATTTCCTTTCCTTAAAAGGCTCTTGGGAGAATGAGTGGGTTACATGGGCACAAAGGGTCTGCTCACTCTTTTCCACTTCAGAGCTGGCCTTGTTTTCAGGAATGTTTGATTTCAAATCCAGGAGCTCTTCTCAGGAGAAGCTCCAGAGGCACTCGATATCTTCCTCTCACAGAGGTTTTCTAGGACCAAGTTCATCTCTACCACTTACTGAGGATATTGGTTAAGGAGACGAATGCCTTAGAACCCTAGGAACCAGAAAGCACATCAAAATGCCATGCCATTCTCCTGCTTCCAAGTGAGGGCAAGACTAGATGGGTAAAACATTCTGCTATTTTTGCTATTAAAAAACAACTTTTTGGCAATAGTGATTGTGCAACCTGCTCTATCCCTCCCTGTGTTGAGAATTAAAGTGTTGCTTTCCTCTAAGAATAAGAATTTCAATCCCATTAGAGATATATCTGGCAGCTCCACTCTCTACTCTTCTCAAAGTCAATATAAGGTCACCTCCAAGCATGTGAACATCTCAACTAAAGGCCTGAAGTCTGAGCCCTGTTGATGACAATCATATCACAAAGTCAGGGGGTCATGGGCATTTGCTTGTGTATATTATTACTTTGGCAGATATTTGGAGCCCTTATTTTCATATTACTCAGATGATGGTATTTTATTTATTTGTTCATTCATTAATTCACTCAACAAATATTTATTAAGCACCCACTATACGTCAGGAATATTGATAGGTACTGATAGTTCAATGGTAAAGACAAACAGACATGGTTCTTATTCTCATGTTGTTTTTTGAGGAAGACAGATGTTCCTCAATCATACCCAAATTATAAATATACCACTGCTATCAATGAAAAAGAGGTGTTAAAAAACTAATTCTTGAGCTGAATCCTGAAAGATAAGCAGACATTAAGTAAATGAAGAGAATAGGAAGAGTATTCCAGGCAGAGATAAAACAACTTGAACAGAGGTCCTGTCATGGGGGTGGGGGAAAGGGAGCATGGCAAGTATGAGAAAGTGAAAATAGCCTATATGCTGGGAGTCCTTAGAGTCATAGGATTGATGGCCCCAAAATAAGGCTGCAGAAATGTGGGACAGGGCGAGGGTTGTGGTCCTCAGCCTCTCAGATGGCATCCAATGATTTCCACCCTTTGGGATTTGAACCCCCATGTAATTCTTTACTTTTTAGGCCACATTTAATGATTCAATTCTAACAAATAGAATATGGCAGAAGTGATGGCATGTTACTTCTGAGGTTAGGCTATACAAAGATTGTGTGGCTTCCATTTTGGGGGCTCTCCCTCACTCTTTTTTAGATCACTCATTCTGGGGTATGCCACTGCCATTTATGAGGCAGTTCTATGGGGAGGCACACGTGAATGAGCTTGGAAGATCTTCTGAGGCCTGCTAATAGCCATGTGTGTGAGCTTGGTAGCAGATCCTCCCTGATTGAGCCTTTGGATGACTACAATCCCAGCTGAGGCCTTGATTGCATCCTCATGAGAGTCTCTGAAACTAAACCACTCAGTAAAGCTGTTCTTGGATTCCTGGTATCTAGAAATTTTAAGGTAGTCAATGCTTGTTGTTTGCAGCCACTAAGTTTTGGGGTAACTTGTTATGCAGCAATATATAACTAAAACAGGAGCTATAGGGTAAGGTATTATAGGTCACAATAAAAAGAAATACTCTAGGGGTGAGGTTGTAGGTACTGCCTCTTATCTCAGAGTAGGGAAGGCCCAAACTTGAAGGGGGTATTATCTGCATTTTGGCTTCACTTGGCTTTAAGTTTGTTTTATAAATGTTCATATTGTTAATAGTAATATGGTCAAGGGGATATAGCTTGTCCAGGCACAGGAAGTTTGGAATTGGGTGAGTTAAGCTTGGGGTGGGGGCACACATTTTCCAAAGTTCTTCACATCCTTCCAAATTATTCCTTCTGGATAGTTTTCAAGACTTGTAGATGACTTCATTAGATAAGGCCGATATATCCATCATGTCAATAAACAGATGGTCATTTTATTTCCTTTGGGTTCAATTAGAGTGACTGATTTAACAGCTATGAGCCACCAATAAAGCCTCCCTGTGAAGTCTCTTTGCATATCACTGCAGCTTTACAGCTCCACAACAGGCCAATTGGAGCTACCTCAAAGGTCCTTTGGGTCTCAGGGTGGATACAAACCAAGGCATAGAATATGAACAGACATTTCTCAAAAGAAGACATTCATACAGCCAACAGACACATGAAAAAATGCTCATCATCACTGGCCATCAGAAAACGCAAATCAAAACCACAATGAGATACCATCTCACACCAGTTAGAATGGCGATCATTAAAAAGTCAGGAAACAACAAGTGCTGGAGAGGATGTGGAGAAATAGGAACATTTTTACACTGTTGGTGGGATTGTAAACTAGTTCAACCATTATGGAAAACAGTATGGCGATTCCTCAAGGATCTAGAACTAGAAGTCCCATATGACCCAGCCATCCCATTACTGGATATATACCCAAAGGATTATAAATCATGCTGTTATAAAGACACATGCACATGTATGTTCATTGCAGCACTATTCACAATAGCAAATACTTGGAATCAACCCAAATGTCCATCAGTGACAGACTGCATTAAGAAAATGTGGCACATATACACCATGGAATACTATGCAGCCATACAAAAGGATGAGTTTGTGTCCTTTGTAGGGACATGGATGCAGCTGGAAACCATCATTCTCAGCAAACTATCACAAGAACAGAAAACCAAACACCGCATGTTCTCACTCATAGGTGGGAACTGAACAATGAGATCACTTGGACTCAGGAAGGGGAACATCACACACTGGAGCCTATTATGGGGATGGGGGAGGGGGGAGGGATTGCATTGGGAGCTATACCTGATGTAAATGACGAGTTGATGGGTGCTGATGAGTTGATGGGTGCAGCATACCAACATGGCACAAGTATACATATGTAACAAACCTGCATGTTATGCACATGTACCCTAAAACTTAAAGTATAAAAAAAAAAAAAAAGAAAAGAAACCAAGGCATAGTATATGCTACTGACTTGCAAAAGGACACAGGCTGTGTCTATAACCATATTGCATAGCCCAAGATCTCTGACTCTCCATCCAGAACATTGTTCTCCAGATACTTATCATTATTATTATCATTTTGCCTTTCCTAAATTTTTTACTCACGAGTGTGCTTTTTATAAGCAACAAATGAAACACAAGTGTTGGTTTAACTGAAATATCACCTTTGAAAATGACTCAAAAATTCTTTCTCCCAAAGCAATGTACAGGTTCAATGCAACTCAACAATAATTTTACAGAAATAGAAAAATCACTCCTAAAATTTACATAGACTCTCTAAAGACCTAGAATAGCCAAAACAACCTTGAAAAAGAGGAACGAAATTGGAAGACTCAGACTTTCTGATTTCAAAGTTTACTACAGAGCTATAGTAATCAAAATAGTATGGTACTGGCATAAAGACAGACATATAGACATTTTCATTGGAATAGAATCAAGAGGCCAAAAACAAACTCATGCATCTACGGTCAAATGATTTCAACAAGGGTGCCAAGACCACTCAATGGGGAAAGGACAGTCTCTTTAACAACTGGTGGTGGGAAAACTGGATATTCACATGCAAAAGAATAAAGATGGAGCTTTATTTTATACTCCATACGAACATTAACTTAAAATGGATTAAAGATCTAAACATAAGAGCTAAAATTATGAAACTCAGAAGAAAATATAGAGGAAAAGTTTAATGACATGGGATTTTGCAGTTACTTCTTGTGTGTAACCTCAAAAGCACAGGCAACAAAGAAAAAAAGAAATAAATTGAACTTCATCAAAACTAAAAATTTTGTGAATCAGAGGACACTATTAACACAGTGAAAAGTCATTCCATGGAATGAAAGAATATATTTGTAAATCATATATCTAATAAGGGGTTAGTATTCAGAATGTATAAGGAACTCCTACAATTCAACAATCAAGAAACAAGCAACCAAGTTCAAAAATGGGCAAATAATTTGAATTGGCATTTCTCCAAAAAAGATATACAGATTGCCAAAAAAACACATGAAAAATGCTCAACATCACTAATCATTAGGGAAATGCAAATCAAAACCACAATGAGATATCACCTCATACCCATTAATTTAGTTATTATAATTATTTAAACAAACAAACAAACAAAAACCCAGAAGATAATAAGCGTTGGGAAGGCTATAGAGAAAGTGGAACCCTTGCACACATTGGTGGGAGTATAAAATGGTGTAGCCACTGTGGAAAACAGTACAGTGGTTCCTCAAAAAAAAAGAAACATATAATTATTATATGATTGATCATATATGATCGATCAACTCCATTTCTAGGTACATATCCAAAAGAATTGAAAGCAAAGACTTGAATAGATATCTGTACATCCTTATTCATAGGAGCATTATTCACAATAGCCAAAAGGTACAAATAACTCAAATGTCCATCAATCAACAAATATATAATAAATGGTGGTACACACATACAAGGGAATATTGTTTAGCCTTAAAAAGGAATGAGATTCTTTTTTTGTGGTAATACTTTTCTTTATTGTGTTGAGGGCCAGAGGAAAATGTTAAAATAGCACTCCTACAATTAAATTCAAATAATTCATTGATAAAAAGTCAGCAACATAATTGCATAGAAAAGTAAAAGGGTCTCCCATGAGCTAATAAAGTGATAAGATTTCACTCATCTTCTATAAATCACTAAATATTGCCATGTTGATTAACTGTGTATAATAAAAGCACATTTATTTATTTATTTATTTATTTAGTTAGTTAGTTAGTTAGTTAGTTTTAAACTTTTATTTTAGGTTCCGGGGTACATGTGCAGGTTTGTTATCTAGGTAAATTGTGTGTAACAGGTGTTTGGTGTACGTATTATTTTGTCACCCAGGTAGGGAGCATAGTACCCGATAGGTAGTTTATAGATCCTCAGCCTCTTCCCACCCTCCACCCTCAAGTAGGCCCTCAGCCTCCTCCCATCCTCCACCCTCAAGTAGGCCCTAGTGTCTATTATTCTCTTCTTTGTGTCCATGTGTACTCAGTGTTTAGCACCCACTTATAAGTGAGAACATGTGGTATCTGGTTTTCTGTTCCTGTGTTAGTTTGCTTAGGATTATGGCCTTCAGTTCCTGCAGAGGACATAACTCCATTCTTTTCTATGGCTGCATAGTATTCCATGGTATATATATGCCACATTTTCTTTATCCAGTCCACCACTGATGGGTACCTAGGCTGATTCCATGTCTTTGCTATTGTGAGTAGTGCTGTGATGAACATATGTGTGCATGTGTCTTTTTGGTAGAATGATTTATATTCCTTTGGGTATATACCCAATGATGGGATTGCTGGGTCGAATGGCAATTCTGTGGAATGAGATTCTGATGCATGCTATGACATGGATGAACCTTGAAAACATTATGCTAAGTGAAATAAGCCAAATAAAATGGCACAAATATATGATTCCATTTATAAGAGGTGCTGAGAGTAGTCAAACTTATAGAGACAGAAAGTAGAATTATGGCTGTCAGGAGTCAAGAGTAGGGGAAAATGGGGAGTTATTGCTTGACGGGTACAGAGATTCAATTTGGGATGACGAAAATGTTCTGGTGATGGATGGCAGTGATGGTTGCATAACAATGTGTATGTACTTAATGCCACTGAACTGTACACTTTAAAATAATTACAATGGTAAATTTTATATTATGTATATTTTACCACAATAAAAATCTTAAAAAATGCTTTCTGTCTGCAAAAATGTTTCTCAATCTGCCACATTTGCATTGGCCTCATCCCAATTTCCCACTGCCAGGATTAAGCAGCCTCCCTCCAATTCTTCCAATCCTGGCCCTAGTCAGCTAAATTGCCATGACACCAAGTCACTGGAAATAATTTCTTTATAGGAATAAGTTTCCCAGAGATTGGAATTTGCCTGGTGATGCCACCATGAATCAGACAGAGCTCTCTAGTCTCTCTGCAGGCCAAAGAATTCCTGAATGTCCCTGGAAAATCTCCCTTTCTCCCCACATCCATTTCACACCCCATGAAAATATTTATTATTACCATTTATATGAATTTTAGAATTTACAAAGCACCTTCTCACGTAAAGTTTTACATTTGATAACTTTAATAACACTAATAAAGATGAATGTTTTGTTACTCCATTTTACAGATGAGGAAACTGAGGCTCCAGTTCTCAAAATGACTTGTCCAAGTTATCATAGTCACTAAGCAGTAAAACTGGGACTTCTTGAGCCCCAGCCTCTATTCTGACATCCCTTCCTATTTGGTTATCTCATAGGCACGTGGCAATCAACGTGTTCAAAATTGAGCGTATCACATCAGTTCCTCCCAACTCATTTCTCCTGTGCTCCTCATCTTAGTGAATGACACAAATATTCTATCCAAGGCAGAAACCTTGGAGTTATCATTGATGCCCTCCTCTCCTTCACTCCCCACAGCCAATTCTCTCATCAAGTCTGTGAATTCTATTTTGTAAATCTTCTTTTTCTTAATTCACTCACTTCTCTCTATTCTCATTGCCACCTCCCTAGTCCAATCCACCATTTTCTCTCATCAGAACTCGTGCAGTAGCTTCCTAAGTCATCTTGTTTCTTTACAAGGCATTTTCATGGAATATCCAGAGAAATCTTTCTACAATCATGTCTGGTCATGTTTTATTTGGGATTTTTGTTCATTTCTGTTGTTGGTAGTAATGCAGTTTTATAAAAATTAATAACACCTATATACATATAAAATACACAGTCATACAGTCATGCATCACTTAATGACAGGGATATGTTCAGAGAAATGTGTCATTAGGTGATTTAGTTTTTCTGTGAACATCATAGAGTGTACTTATACAATGCTGGATGGTATATCCTACTACACACCTAAGCTCTATGGTATAAACTATTACTCCTAGGCTACAAACCTGTACAGCATATCATCATACTGAATACTGTAGGTAACTGTAACAAAGTTGTAAGTATTCGCGTAGCTAAACATAGAAAAGGCACAGTAAAAATGTGGTATAAAAGCTAAAAAATAGTATGCCTATATAAAAGAAAGGGGGAATCTGAAATGTTTCATAGGAGTTGCAATTGAAGAAACAGTGGCCAAGAAAGGCTGCACTGGCTTGAGGGTCATATAACTAATGTAGTCACATTAAAATATTAATATACATATATCCTATGACCCAACAATGCTGCTCTTGAGTATATTATCCAGGAAAATCCTCACATAAGACCATGGGGAGACATGTATGAAGATGTTCATGAGAGTGCTATTTGTGGTGGTGGAAGGTAGCAGAATCCCTGGGGGAGCCCTTGACTGAACCAGTGGATAGGTAAAATGTGGTAGAGGCATGCCATGAAGTATTACATAACACTTATAAGTAACAGATTAAATGTATGCACAGCAACATGGATTGATGTAGAAACATGATGTTGAATGAAAAAACTAATAAATGGGGGTGGGGTGGGGGGTGGGGCGGGGCCAAGATGGCCAACTAGAAGCAGCAGCAATTGTAGGCTCCCATTGAAAAGAACTGAAACACTGTGCAAATCCCCTACTGGCAACCTAGGTGTCCAGGTTCTGTCATCAGGCCTGACTAGGTGGCTCGTGTGACCCACAGAGAAGAAAGAAGACCAGTGTGGCGTGGCAGCCCACCTGAGAGCCACACGGGGCAGGGGAGCCCCCAGTCCCCAGCCAAGGGAGGCGGTGAGAGAGCATGCTACCCAGTCTGGGAAATCATGCTTTTCCCACAGAACTATGCAACTCACAGATCAGAAGATCCCACTCCTGAGCCCATGCCACCAGGGCCTAGGGTCACAACCGTGGAGGTGCACAGATTCTCAACAGTCACTCAGCAACAATCTGCCTAAGCTTGCCGAGTTCCTGCGGGGAGGGGCAGCATCACCACAGCTGTGCCTGCCTGCTGTCTAAACCATCTGAGCTCCTTGGGGGATGGTTGGCAGCCAACACTGGGACTGCTAGCTGCCTAACACACTAAGCTTCCAGGGCAGGGCAAGGGTGGCAGCCATCTCTATAGCTCCAGGCAGTGCTTTTCCCTTGCAAAAGCCAAGGAGGCTGGACTGCTTGGTCCCAAGAGGTATTCCCTGCAGCCCAACACACTGGCTGTGGCAGACTGCCACCAGAATGCTTCCTCAGGCCTGACCCTGACTCATCCTTCCTCACTGGGTGGGGCCTCCCTGCAAGAACTCCAACAACTCCAGCCAGGGGCTTAGGGAGAGAACTCTGATCTCCCTGGGCCTGAGCCCCTAGCGGGAAAGGTGGCCATACTCTCCATGGACCAGCAGACTTAGTCTTTCCTCCTGCTAGTTCTGAGGAATCCAGGCAGCCCAGACTAGTGGGTTTCCCCCCAACATGGCACACCCCCTGCACCATGGGACAGTCAAAGTGCTTCATTAAATGGGTCCTGCACCCAGTGCCATTCAACTGGGTGAGATCCTTCAATAGGAGTTGTCAGATACCCTATACAGTGGTGTTCCTACTGGCATCAGGTCAGTGCCCCTCAAGGTCAGAGATCCCGGAGGAAGGAGCAGGCACCCATCTTTGCTGTTCTCCAGCCTCCTCAAATGATATCTTCAGGTGTGAGAGCAAACCGGATGAAGAAGGCCTGAAGTGAACCCCCAGCAAACTGCAGCAGCCCTACAGAAGGGGGACCTGACCATTTAAAGAAAAACAAACAAACAAACAGAAAGCAACAACAGCATAAACAAAAAAAGTCCCCACAAAAATCCCAACCAAGGGTCAACAGCCTCAAAGATTGAAACTAGACAAACTCATGAAGATGAGAAAGAATAAATGAAAAAAATGCTGAAAACCCAAAAGACCAGAGTGCCTCTTCTCCAAATAATCACACAGAACTGGATGGAGGGTGAGATGGATGAATTGACAGAAGTAGGCTTCAGAAGGTGTGTAATAACAAACTCCACTGAGCTAAAGGAGCATGTTCTAACCCACTGCAAAGAAGCTCAGAACCTTGATAAAAGGTTATATGAGCTATTAACTAGAATAACCAGTTTAGAGAGAAACATAAATGGCTCGATGGAGCTGAAAAACACAGCATGAGAACTTCGTGAAGCATACACAAATATCAATAGCCAAATTGACCAAGCGGAAGAAAGAATATCAGAGTTTCAAGACCATCTTGCTGAAATAAGGCCTCCAGAAAAAATTAGAGAACAAATAATGAAAAGGAATGAACTAAAACTGAGAAATATGGGACAGTATAAAAACACCAAACCTATGATTACTTGGAGTACCTGAAAGAGATTGGGAGAATAGAACCAAGTTGGAAATCACACTTCAGGATATTATCCAGGAGAACTTCCCCAATCTAGCAAGACAGACCAACATTCAAATTCAGGAAATACAGATAACACCACTAAGATACTGCATGACAAGATCAACCCAAAGAAACATAATCATCAGATTCTCCAAGTCAAAATGAAGGAAAAAATGTTAAGGGCAGCCAGAGAGAAAGGCCAGGTCATTTACGAAGGGAAGCCCTTCAGACTAACAGTGGACCTCTCATCAAAACCCTACAAGCAAGACGAGAGTGGTGGCCAATATTCAACATTCTTAAAGAAAAGCATTTTCAAGCCAGAATTTCATAACCAGCCAAACTAAGCTTCATAAATGAAGGAGAAATAAAATCCCTTACAGGCAAGCAAATGCTGAGAGATTTTGTCACCACCAGGCCTACCTGGCAAGAGCTCCTGAAGGAATCACTAAATATGGAAAGGAAAACCTGGTACCAACCACTGCAAAAACACACCAAAATACCAATGACACTATGAAAAAACTGCATCAACTAGTGTGCAAAATAACCAGCTAGCGTCAGGATGACGGGATCAAATTCACACTAACAATATTAACCTTAAACGTAAATGGACTAAATGTCCGAATTAAAAGACACAGACTGGCAAATTGGATAAAGAGTGAAGACCCACCGGTGTGCTGTATTCAGGAGTCCCATCTCATGCGCAAAGAAACACATAGGCTCAAAATAAAGGGATGGAGAAAAAAATTTACCAAGCAAATGGAAAGCAGAAAAAAAAAAAAAAAAAGCAGAGGTTGCAATCCTAGTCTCTGATAAAACACAGTTTAAACCAATAAAGATAAAAAAAAGACAAGGGCATTATATAATGCTAAACATATCAATTCAACAAGAAGAGCTAACTATCATAAATATATATGCACCCAATATAGGAGCAACTAGATTCATAAAAACAAGTCCTTAGAGACCTACAAAGAGACTTAGACTCCCACACAGTAACAGTGGGGGGAGACTGTAACACCCTACTGTCAATATTAGACAGATCAATGAGATGGAAAATTAACAAGGATATTCAGGACTTAAACTCAGCTCTGGGCCAAGCAGACCTAATAGACATCCACAGAACTCTCCATTCCAAATCGAAGAGAGGAGTGCCTCTGCCCAGTCACCCTAGTATCTGGGATGTGAAGGAGCTACTCTGCCCACCCCCCACTGTCTGGGAAGTGAGAAGCACCTCTGCCCAGCCGCCCCACTGTCTGGGAAGTGAGGAGCGCCTCTGCCCGGCTGCCACACCATCTAGGAAGTGAGGTGCCCCTCTGCCCTGCCGCCGCCCAGTCTGGAATGTGAGGAGCATCTCTGCCCACCGCTGCCCCGTCTGGGAAGTGAGGAGCATCTCTGCCCAGCTGCCCACCATCCGGCAAGTGAGGAGCGCTTCTGCCCAGCTGCCCACTGTCTGGGAAGTGAGGAGTGCCTCTGCCTGGCCGCCGCCCTGTATAGCAATTGAAGAGCGTCTCTGCCCGGTGGCCTCCCTTTCTGGGAAGTGAGGAGCGCCTCTGCCCGGCTGCCCAACTGACTGGGAAGTGAGGAGCGTCTCTGTCTGGCCACCTCACCTGGGAAGTGAGGAGCACCTCCATCAGGCCGCCAACCGTCTGGGAAGTGAGGAGCGCCTCTGCCTGGCAGCCAACTGACTGGGATGTGAGGAGCGCCTCTGCCCGCCCACCCCACCATCTGGGAACTGAGCACCTCTGCCCGGCCGCCAATCGTCTGGGAAGAGAGGAGCATCTCTGCCCGGCCGCCCCACCGTCTGGGAAGTGAGGAGCGACTCTGCCCGGGGGCTGCCCTGTCTGGGAAGTGAGGAGCGTCTCAGCCCGGCTGCCCCACTGTCTGGGAAGTGAGCACCTCTGCCCCGTCGCCAATTGACTGGGAAGTGAGGAGCGCCTCTGCCCAGCTGCTGCCCAGTCTGGGATGTGAGGAGCGCCTCTGCCCAGCTGCCCACTGTCTGGGAAGTGAGGAGCACCTCTGCCCAGCTTCCGCCCTGTCTGGGAAGTGAGGAGCGTCTCTGCCCAGCTGCCCACTGTCTGGGAAGTGAGGAACCCCTCTGCCCTGCCCCTGCCCCTGTCCTGTCTGGGAAGTGAGGAGTACCCCTGTCCGCCCCCACCCTGTCTGGGAAGTGAGGAGCGCCTCTGACCTGCCTGCTGTGCAACCTTCCAAGTACGAAGTGACAGCCTTGTGTGTGATCTTTTCTGTCTTCCCCAACTTTGCATTTTTGACATTAAAGTTTACTTTTTAATAATAAAAAAAGAACTCTCCACCCCAAATCAATAGACTATACATTCTTCTCAGTGCGACATAGCCCTTATTGTAAAATTGACCACATAAATGCAAGTAAAACACCCCTCAGCAAATGCAAAAGAACTGAAATCATAATAGTCTCTCAGACCACAGTGCAATCAAATTAGAACTCAGGATTAAGAAATTCATTAAAAACCACGCAACTACATGGAATTTGAACAACCTATTCCTGAATGACTCTTGGGTAAATCATGAAATTAAGGCAGAAATCAAGAAGTTCTTTGAAACCAATGAGAACAAAGAGAAAATGTACCAGAATCTCTTGGACACAGCTAAAGCAGTGTTAAGAGGGAAATTTATAGCACTAAATGTCCATATCAGAAAGCTAGAAAGATCTCAAATCAACATCCGAATATCACAACTAAAAGAGCTAGAAAAGCAAGAGCAAACAAACCCAAAAGCTAGCTGCACATCAAAAGAAACTATCATCAGAGTGAACAGGTAATCTATAGAATGGAGAAAATGTTTTCAATCTACCTGTCTGACAGAGGTCTAATATCCAGAATCTACAAGGAACTTAAACAAACTTACAAAACAAAAAACAAACAACCCCATCAAAAAGTGGGCAAAGGACATGAGCAGACACGTCTCAAAAGAAGACATTTATATTGCCAAAAAAATATGAAAAAATCTCAATATCACTGATCATTAGAGAAATGCAAATCAAGACCACAATGAGATACCATCTCACGCCAGACAGAATGGCAGTTATTAAAAATTCAAGAAACAACAGATGCTGCCGAGGCTATGGAGAAGTAGAAACGCTTTTACACTGCTGGTAGGAATATAAACTAGTTCAATCATTGTTGAAGACAGTGTGGTGATTCCTCAAGGGTCTAGAACCAGAAATACCATTTGACCTAGCAATCACACTAATGGGTATATACCCAAAGGAATATAAATCATTCTACTATAAAGATACATGCACACTTATGTTTTTGGCAGCACTATTTACAATAGCAAAGACATGGAACCAAACCAAATGCCCATTAATGATAGACTGGATAAAAAATATGTGGTACATATATACCATTGAATACTATGCACCCATAAAAAAGGAATGAGATCATGTCCTTTGCAGGGGACATGGATGAAGCTGGAAGCCATCATCCTCAGGAAACTAACATAGGAACAGAAAACTAAACACTACGTGTTCTCACTCATAATTGGGAGTTGAACAATGAGAACACGTGGACACAAGGAGGGGAACAACACACACCAGGGCCTGTTGGTGAGGGGAGGGAAGGGAGAGTATCAGGACAAATAGCTAATGCCTGCAGGGCTAAAAACCTAAATGAAAGGTTGGTAGGTACAGTAAACCACCATGACATGCATATACCTATGTAACAAACTTGCACATTTTGCACATGTATCCCGGAACTTAAAGTAAAATAATTTTTTTTTAAGTGAAAAAAAAAGAAAAATCTAGGAAGCAGAAAGAGCAACATAAGATCGTACTACTTATATAGGTTAAGAAGATATGCACACAAAAACCAATACACAGTTTGAAAGAACACAATCTAACACAAAAACTACATGTTAAATATTAATATCTTAGAAAGGTTGTGAGACTAGGAAGGAAGGGAATGGGAGTGGGTTATGGGATTAAAAAATAAGATACAATGAACATAATTCATATAAATATATGGATTTGTTGTTAGAGGATCAGATTTCTACAACCCAAGGGTCAAGTGTCTCTAACACTATGCAACAGTGCAGCTTTATTGAATTCACTTGATTCATCTGGGCTTCAGTTTCCTCATCTGTGAAGTGGGACAATATTTCCAGTATTGATTACCTGTTAGGGTTGTTGCAAGGCTCTAGTGTGCTAATGGGTGTGAAGGGGTTTAGACAAGTTTAAAGTTAAAACAATTACCTAATATAAGCAACAATTTGTGTCGCACAGAGTGGACATTTGTTGTTTGCCTTTCCATCACTCATTTCTACTTTCTCCTTTCCCAAAAATCCTGATTCCCATTTGAGGATACATGTAATTTTGAGGCAGTTGACCAATGGACTTATGGAACACAAACTAGTATAAGCCAGACTCTTGTTTCATCCCCTGGACACAGTGTTTGGTTGGGGGTGGCCATATAACCCAAAATGTTCAAATCAGACTGAATCTTAACACTTTGGCTTTGGAATACTGGGGGGAAATGCTTTTCTTTGACACGAATGGGGTAGTGTGCACCCCTGGAAGTAGCAGTCACGTCCCTCTTTTAGACCAAGAAGAGAGACTGGACCTGAGAATGGAGTCCTCATTGAGGAAGTCAAGCTGAGAAATAGAGAAAGAGAGCAAGAGACTGAATGAGCAGCATAAGGCTCAGGCTAGGTTTTCAGTTTTCACCAAACTATGCAGTTACATTGTTCAGTAAGTTCCTTTTTTGCTTGGATGAGACTACCTGGGCAGGTTTTCAGTGAATTGCAAACAAAGAATTCCATCATAAATAAAGTATTGTTATAATTTTTATCTGGTTTCTCAAAATGAGCAAGAAACATTTTAAAATATAGCAGTGCACTAAACAAAATGGGTGGGTTGGATTGGTCCACATCACTACACCGGATGGAAATGTTCCCCAGAAAGTGCCCTGAAATGAATTGTTTAAGGTTTTCAGCAGTTCCATACTGCAAATGATGTCACCTGCTCCTATTTTGAAAAAGGAAAAAAGATATCCACTTTCATACATTTGTTTCCTGGTCTGTAGTTGACAAGAGAGAGAACCCTGGAAATAAAATTGTTGCAGGTGGCTGATGATTCTGATCCATTAGCCACATGTGATGAAATAGAGACCTTGGTTTGAAAAGAATGCCCCTCCAGAGGATCGTGGGCTTAGGAATTGAACACCACGAAGAAGCACGAGGAGCCTCAGCCCACAGTGTCTTCTCAGCACAGTTCCTTTGATTCCCAAGGCTGAATCTGTGGAGCAAATGCCTTTGAAACAATACAACAGCCAAAGTGCTAACAGGGAGAGTTACATTCATCATCTGAACTGCTGGATTTCTTCAGTGGCCTTGCTTTCTAGACCAAATGCTTTAATACCCCCAAGCATTCTTTGTACAGTTGGTTTGTGAAGATTTTCCCCAGATTTGGGGTAGCCAGGCAAGAGGAGAATAATCCTCAAGAATGGCAGCCCTTTCTTGCTACAAACATCATCAGACTTGCCCGGCACACTTAGTGAGGGTCATCCCCATGTCTACTGGGTATGATGGAGAAGACAGAAGCTTGAGACTTGGGCCATGCCATCATTAAACAGAGTGCTTGGTTAGGAAGACAGGAAATAGTGTCATCCTTCCTGCTTCTTCCCCAAACATGTTTTTGCCTAATATACTCCTGCTTATCCTCAGCTCAAATATCACTTCCTTAGGGATGCCTTCCCTGGTCAAATCTCTGTAACACAAACTCTTATAGCGCCATGTAAATCTCCTTTGTAGCATTAACCGACACTTGAATTTTATATTTGCTTGTGAGCTTTTTTAAACAAATTAAAGTCAGTCTCTCCCACAAGACTGTATGTTCCTAGGAGGCAGAGATTGCCTAAGATTGTATTGTTTAACAAACACTTATGTAAGTTTTACTATGTGTCAGGCAATTTTTCAGTAGTTTACAATTACCTCATTTAATTCTTATAGTGGCTTCATGAGACATTATTATTGTCATATATATGGAGGGAACTGAGTCCCAGAGAGGCAGAGTAACTTGGACAAGCCCACAAAACTAATGACTCCCAGAGCCAGGGTTCAAATTTAGGGAGTCTGATCTTAGAGTCCATGCTCTTAAGTATTATGCTATGCTGTTTGGATCACCATTGTATCCCCATTACCTAGCACAATATCTGACAAATTATATGCTCAATGAACTTTCACTGAGTAAAGTAATGAATCTTGTACTTTATAAAGTCAAACAATCTTAAAAAAAGCCTCATAATCACACATTGACCTAACTCGTATTCATCAAGTTCATACTGCATATATGAAAAGATGGTTATAGCCCCTATGTGATTTTTTGACATTCTCTTATGTACCTTTTTCTATTTCTTCTACTTTAAATTGGATTAATTTTAATTTATTTCTATGTAGCCAATTAATGTGTAAGTATCCTAAAATGAATTAGCTAAAACAAAATGTTTGATGAGATGTTTCAACTACTGGTACAGCCAAGTAAGCTTCTATCAGATTCGATCTTGAAAATAACAGAGTAAGGTTTGGCCAACCATGGCCCACAGGCCAAATTTGGCTTGTCACTTGTCTTTGTAAATAAGGCTTTGTTGGAATACAGCCACACCTATTCATTTATATATGCATTTTTGCTTTCATGTTATAGTGGCAGAATTGGGTAGTTATGACAGACTATATGGTCCACAAAGCTTAAAAATATTTATTATCTGGCCTTGTATAGAAAAAGTTTGCCATCAACTGCTCCGAAGAAAATACAATAAATAATGACACAAAGGACTGATGAGTGAGCAAAAACCATGGACATGAAAAAAAAGAAGGGAGGGAGTGAGTTTCCCACGTTTTACTCCTTTTAGCCTGAGGGTAGGCCAATGTTTGGATTGTGGGAAGCAGTTAACACTCTGACAGATAGCCAGTAGTCTTTCCGAACTGAAGAACCAGAAGACAGAGCTCTGGACAACCACAGCCACTGGAAAGTGAGAGGGTAATTCCAGAAAGGACAGACTCAGAGATGGGGCCATCAAATTCCTCTCAAGTCCATTACTTACCCCTGAACCATGTATATGTGGGACAGATGCAAAGCAGCCCAGCTAAATAATTAGAATTGGCAGCTTCAGTCCAATCATGTTGATTTACTGCTAAATATCAATATTCTTCAAGAGAATGCATGAGAATCTCAGAGCCTCTACAACCTAGCATTCATAATGTCCAAGCTGTAATACAAAATTGCTTGACATATGAAGAGCCAGGAAAATGTGATCCTGTTTTAAGAAAAAAAAGACAACCATTGAAACCAGCCAAGAGATACCATGATGTTGGAATTAGTGGATGCTTTGGTCTGAATGTTTGTGTCTCTTCCAAACTGACAGCAGGTTGAAACTTGATCCCCAATGTGTTGGTATGTGGAAGTGAGACCTTTGACAGGTAATAAGGTCAAGATATGAAGGGAGAGCCTTTGTCAATAGGATTAGTTCTCCTATGAAAGAGACCTCAGAGAGCTTGTTCATTCCTTCCACCGTTTGAGAACACAGCTAAAAGATGCTTTCTATGAATTAGAAAACAGGCCTTCACCAGACGCTGAATCTGCTGGCAACTTGACCTTGGACTATCTAGCCTTCAGACTTGTGAGAAATACATTTCTGTTGTGTATAAGCTACCCAGTTTGGGTATAGCAGCCCACATGGGCTAAGACAGTTGGCAAAGAATATAAAGCAGCAATTACAACTGTGCTCAATTATGTAACAAAAATATGCTTGTAACCAATGAAATAATAGCATTTATCAGCAGGGAAATAAACATTTTTTAAAAAGAGAACAAAATGGAAATTTAAAACTGAAAAACACTACATAAGGAATGAAAATTCACTGGATAAGCTTAATAGCAGAAAGGAAATGACAGAGGAAAGAACTAGTAAACTTGAAGATAGCATAATAAAAATTATCCAGTGTGATGCAAAGAGAGAAATAAGATGGGAAAAAACCTATAGAGTCTTAGGGACCCATAAGACACTACCTTAAGACCTAACACAAATGCAACTGGAGTCCCAGGAGAGAACAGAATGGGTGGAAAAAATACGTTTGAAGATATATGGCCAAAAATGTACCAAATTTGGGGAAGGATTCAAGAAACTCGGTGAACCTGAAATAGGATAAATAGAAAGAAAATCATGCATAGATACATCATAGTCATATTTCTAAAAACCAAAGATAATATCTTGAAGTGAATAGAAAATAATACCAGAATAAACTTGGATTTTCAAGGATGAAGGAAGAACAAGAGAAATGGTAACTATGTGGGTAAATATAATTGACTATTATTCTTCTCTTTGGTTTTAAACATGTCTTATAACGTTTGAAAACAAAAATTATAACACTGTTTTTATTGTATGTAAATGTAATACAGGCATATCTCAGAAATATTGTAGGTTCAGTTCCAGACCACTTCAATGAAGCAAATTCACAAATTGTTTTGTTTCCCAGCATATATAAAAGTTACGTTTCTATTATACTGTAGTCTATTAAGTGTGCAATATAATTATGTCTAAAAAAATGAACATACCTTCATTTAAAAATACTTTATTGTCAAAAAATGCGAGCAATCATCTGGGCCCTCACCAAGTCATATTCTTTTTGCTGGTGGAGTGTCTTTCCTCAATGCTGATGTCTGCTAACTGATCAGGGTGGTGGTTGCTTAAGGTTGGGGTGACTATGGCTATGACAACAATGAAGCTTGCTGCATCAATGGACTCTTTCACAAAAGATTTATTTGTGCATGTAATGCTGTTTTATAGCATTTTACCCATAGTAGAACTTCTTCCAAAATTGGAGTCAATTCTCTCAAGCCCTGCTGCTGCTTTATCAATTAAGTTTATATAATATTATAAATCCACATTTCAACAATATTCACAGCACCTTCATCAAGAGTAGACTCCATCTCAAGAAACCACACTCTGCTCATCCATAAGAAGCAACTCCTCATTCATTCAGTTTTATGAGATTACAGCAATTCAAACATATCTTCAGGCTCCATTTCTAATTCAGGTTCTCTTGCTATTTTCACCACATCTGTGGTAACTTCCTCCACTGAAGTCTTGAACCCCTCAAAGTTATCCATGAGGCTTGGAATCAACTTCTTCCAAACTGCTATTAATGTTTATATTTTGACCTCCTCCCATGAATCACAAATGCTCTTAATGGCATCTAGAATGGAGATTTATTTCCAGAAGTTTTTAAATGTACTTTGTTCAGATCAATCAGAGTAATCACTATTGATGGAAGCTATAGGCTCACAAAATGTATTTCTTAAATAATAATACTTGAAAGTAGAAATGACTCCATGATCCATGGGCTGAAGAATGGATATTGCATTAGCAGGCATGAAAACAACATTAATCTCCTTATACATCTTCATCAGAACTCTTGAATGGTCAGGTGTATTGCCAATGATCAGTAACATTTTGAAAAGAATCTCTTTCTCTCAGCAGGAGGTCTCAGAAGTGGGCTTAAAATATTCAATAAACCACATTCATTGTAAACAGGGCTTTGCCCTTCCATTGGTAGAGTATGGGCAGAGTATATTTAGCATAATTCTTAAATATACTCTGCCTGTACTACAATTTTTGGAATGGTAAATAAGCACCGGCTTCAACTTAAAGTCACAAGCTGCATTAGTCCCTAACAAGACAATCTGCCTATCCTTTGAAGCTTTGAAACTAGGCATTCATTGACTTTTTCTTTCCAGCTATGAAAGTCCTAGATGGCATCTTCTTCTGATATAAGTCTGTACTGTCTATATTGAAAATTTGTTGTTTTGTGTAACTACCCTAATCAATTATCTTAGTCGGATCTTTTATTTTTAAATGTACTTTAGATTCAGAAGTACATGTGCATGTTTGTTACATGGGCACATTACATCGTATATTACATAGTGGTGGGGATTGGGCTTCTAGTGGACCCATAAACCAAATATTGAACATTGTACCCAATAGGTAATTTTTTAACCCTCATTCCTCTCCTACCCTACCCTGTTTTGGAGTCCCCTGTGTCTATTATTTCCATCTTTATGCCCATGTGTTCCCATTGTTTAGCTCCCACTTATAAGTAAGAATATGTGATATTTGATTTTCTTTTTCTGAGTTAGTTCAATTAGGATAATGGCCTCTAGCTCCATCCATGTTGCTGCAAAGGACATGATTTCATTCCTTCTTATGGCTGCATAGTATTCCATGGTGTATATATACTAAATTTTCTTTATCCAATCAACCATTGATGGAAACTTAGGCTGGTTCCATGATTTTGCTATTGTGAATAGTGCGGCAATAAAAGTACAAGTGCAGATATCTTTTTAACGTAATGATTTATTTTCCCTTGGGAAAGGAAAATAACCCAGTAGTCGAATTGTTGGGTTGAAGAGTCCTATTTTTCGTTCTTTGAGATATATCTACACTGTTTTCCATAGAGGTTGAACTAATTTACATCCCACCAACAGTCTCTAAGCATTCCCTTTTCTCTGCATCTATACCACCGTCTGTTGTTTTTTGACTTTTTAAAAATAGCCAATCTGATGATGTAAGATAATATCTAAGTGTGATTTTAATGTGATTTTTTTTCTGATGATTAGTGATGTTGAACATTTTTTATGTGTTTTTGGCTGCTTGTATTTCTTCTTTTAAGAAATGTCTATTCATGTCCTTGCCCAGTTTGTAATGGGGTTGTTTTTTTCTTGTTCAGTTGTTTGAGTTCCTTGTGGATTCTGGATATTAGTCTTTTGCCAGAGGTATAATTTGTAAATATTTTCTTCCATTATGTAGGTTGTCTGTTCACTCTGTAGATTGTTTCTTTTGCTGTACAGAAACTTTTTAGCTTAATTAAATCCCATTTGTCTACTTTTGTTTTGTTGCATTTGCTTTTCGGGTCTTCATCATAATTTCTTTGCCTAGGCCTATGTACAGAAGAGTTTTTCCTTAGCTATTAATAGATATTGTAGATAACTTGCTACAGCTTCTGCATTAGCACTTGCTGTTTCATCTTATATTTTTACGTTGTGGAGTTGGCTTCTTTCCTTAAGCCCCATGAACCAACCTCTGTTAACTTCAAACTTTTCTTCTGCAGCTTCTTCACCTCTCTCAGCCTTCATAGAATTGAAGAGAGTTAGGGCCTTGCTATGGAATAGGATTTCATTTGAGAGAATGTTTTAGCTGGTCTGATCTTTTATCCAGACAAGTGAAACTTTCTCTGTATCAGCAATAAGGCTGTTTTAATTTCTTATAATTTATATGCTCACTGAAGTAGCACTTTTAATTTCCTTCAAGAACGTGTTTTTTTTTTTTTTTTTTTTTTTTTTTTTTTTTTGCATAAAACTTGGCTAACTGTTTGGGTCAAGAGGCCCAGCTTATGACCTATCTCAGTTTTTGGCATACCTTCCTCACTAAGCTTAATCTTTTCTAGCTTTTGACTTAAAGTGAGAGACATGCGACTCTTCCTTTTACTTGGACACTTAGAGACCATTGTGCGGTTATTAATTGGGCTAATTTCAATATTGCTGTGCCTCAGGAAATACGGAGGCCTGAGGAGAGAGGGAGAGAGATGGGAGGACAGTTGGTAAGTATAGCAGTCAGAACACACACAGCATTTCTCAATTAAGTTTTCCGTCTTATATGGGCATGGTTTGTGGTGCCCCAAAACAATTACAATAGTAACATCAAATATCAGTGATCACTGATCACCATAATACATATAAGAAAGAAAAGGTTTGAAATATTGTGAGAATTATAAAAATATGGCACACAGATACAAAGTGAGCACATGCTGTTGGAAAAATGGGCATCGATATACTTGTTAATACAAGGTTTCCACAGATCTTCAATTTGTAAAAAATCACATTATCTGTGAACTGCAATAAAGTGAAGTGCAATAAAACTAGGTTCGTCTGTATATATATGTAATGACTACAACATACAGAGAGAGTGTAAGGGAATCCATACAGTGGAAAGATTTCTGTAGTACATTTGAAATTATAAAATATTAATTTTACAAATTAAAATTTTGGAAAGTTAATTATGTATATTTTAACAGGAATTACTAAAAATATACAAAAATATTTATTAAAAGTTCAAAGGACAAATTAAAATGGAATACTGAAAAATATCCAAATGATTACAAAAGAAAGCAAGAGAGTAGAAACAGAGGAACAACCACAGAAAATAATAAAATCATGGACTTAAATGCTACCATATCACTAATTGCATTTAATGTAAGTGGTGCAAAACACACTTATCAAAAGACAGAGAACCAGGAAAGTGAAATATCTGTACCCTGGAAACTATAAAAAATTGATGAAAGAAACTGAAGAAGACAGATAGATGGAAAAATATTTGTGTTCATGAATTGGAAGAATTAATATTGTTAAAATATCCATATTACTGAAAATGACTTATAGATTCAAAATAATTCCTATCAAAATACCAATGGCATTTTCCACAGAAATAGAAAAAGCAATCCTAAAGTTTGCATGGAACCACAAAAGAGCCCAAATATCCAAGCAATCTTGAGCAAAGAGAACAAAGCTGGAGGCATCACAGTACCCGTTCTCAAAATCTACTTCAAAGCTATAGTAATCAAAACAGCATGGTACTGACATAAAAACAGACATACAGACCAATGAAATAGAATAGAGAGCACAGAAATTAGTCCATACATTTTACATCCAACTGATTTTTGACAAAGGTACCAAGAATACACAATGAGAAAAGAATAATACCTTCAACAATTGGTGTTGAAAAAACTAAATATCCACATGCAAAAAAGAAAAAAAAATAGAAAAAAGAAATTGGACTTTTATCTAAGACCGTACACAAAAATCAACTCAAAATGGATTAAAGATTTAGACATAAGACCTGATGCTGTGAAACTAGTGGAAGACAATATAGGTGAAAAGTTTCTTGACATTGATTTGGGCAATGATTTATTGGATATGACACCAAAAGCACAGGCAAAAAAAGTAAAAATATACAAACGGCATTGCGTCAAACTAAAATACTTCCGCATAGCCAAGGAAACAGTCAAGAGAGCAAAGAGACAGCCAACAGAATGGGAGAAAATATTTGCATATATTGGATAAGAGGTTAATATCCAAAATATATAAAAAACTCAAACAACTTAACAGCAAGAAAAATCACCGGATTAAAGAATGGGAATTGACTAGACATTCCCCAAAAGAAGACATACAAATGGCCAAGAGGTGTATAAAAAAATGCTCAGCATCACTAATCATCAGGAAATACAAATGAAAACCACAATGAGATATCACCTCACACCTGCTTTTATCAAAATGACAAAAGATAACAATTACTGGTGAGAAAGTGGAGAAAAGGGAACTCTTACACACTGTTGGTGGGAATGTAAATTAGTATATTCATTATGGAGAACAGTACAGAGATTCTTAAAAAAAAAAATCTACCATGAGATCCAGCAATCTCACTTTTGGGCATATATCCAAAAGAAAGGAAATCAGTATGTCGAGGAGATATCTGCGCTCCTACGTTCATTGCAGAATTATTTACCATAGTCAAAATTTGGAATCAATCTAAGTGTCCATTGGCAGATGAATAGGTAAAGAAAATGTAATACACACACATATATACACACAGTGGAAAACTATTCAGCCTTTAAAAAAAGAAAGAAAGCCTATCATTTGTGAATACACGAATGAACCTGGAAGACATTAGGCTAAGTGAAATAAAGTAGGCACAGAAAGACAAATACCGTATGATCTTGTTTATATGTGGAATCTAAATCAAAGAGTACAGTGTTTCAATTAGACAGGGTGAATAAGTTCTGGAGATCCATTGTACAGAGTGGTAACTCCAGTTAATAATGTATTGTACACTTGAAAATTGTTAAAAGAGTAGATCTTAAATATCCTCACCACATAAAAATGATAAGTATGTGAGCTGGATATCTAAATTAGCTTGATTTAACCATTTCATAGTGTATACACATACCAAAACAATCACATTGTGCACCATAAATATATACAATTTCTATTTGTCAAAAAAAGAGATTTTCAGAATACATAAAAACATAAGAGTCAACTATATGCTCTCTATATCAAACCCACTTAAACACTAAACAAAATAAATCTGGAAGGTTCAAAGAGGACCTGGAACCATTTCTTCCGAAACTATTCCAATTAAAAAGGAGGGACTCCTCCCTAAATCATTTTATGAGGCCAGCATCATACTGATACAAAACCTGGCAGAGATACAACAAAAAAAGAAAACTTTAGGTCAATATGCCTGATGAACATTGATGCAAAAATTCTCAATAAAATACTGGCAAACTGAATCTAGAAACACAACAAAAAGCTTATCCACCACAATCAAGTTGGCTTCATCCCTGAGATACAAGTCTGGTACAACATATGCAAATCAATAAACATAATCCATCACATAAACAGAACCAATGACAAAAAACATATGGTTGTCTCAATATGCACAGAAAAGGCCTTTGATAAAATTCAACATCCCTTCATGTTAAAACTCTCAATAAACTAGGTATTGAAGGGAGATACCTAAAAATAATAAGAGCCATATATGACAAACCCACAGGTAATATGCTGAATGTGCAAAAGCTGGAAGCATTCCCCTTGATGACCTGCACAAGACAAGGATGTCCTCTCTTACCACACTTACTCAACATAGTATTGGAAGTTCTGGCCAGGGCAATCAGGCAAGGGAAAGATATAAAGCATATCCAAATAGGAAGAGAGGAAGTCAAATTGTCTTTGTTTGCAGATGACATGATCCTATATCTAGAAAACCCCACTGTCTCAGCCCAAAAGCTTCTTAAGCTGATAAGCAACAGCAGCAAAGTCTCAGGGTAAAAAATCAATGTGCAGAAGTCACAAGCATTCCTATACACTAACAATAGACAAGCAGAGAGCCACATTTTGAATGAACTCTCATTCACAATTGCTACAAAGATAATACAATACCTAGGAATACAGCTAACGAGGGAAGTGAAGAATCTCTTCAAGAAGAACTACTAACCACTCCTCAAGGAAATCAGAAAAGACACAAACAAATGGAAAAACATTCCATGCGTATTGATAGGAAGAATCAATATCGTGAAAATGGCCATACTGCACAAAGTAATTTATAGATTCAATACTATTCCCATTAAACTACCATGGACATTTTGCACAGAATTAGAAAAAAACTGTTTTAAAATTCATATGGAACTAAAAAGAACTTGTATAGCCAAGAGAATCCTAAGCTAAAAGAACAGACCTGAAGGCATTACACTACTTGACTTCAAACTATACTACAAGGCTACAGTAACCAAAACAGCATGGTACTGGTACAAAAACAGAGACACAGACCAATGGAATAGAATAGAGAATCAGAAATAAGACTGCACATCTACAACCATCTGATCTTCGACAAACCTGACAAAAACAAGCAATGAGGAAGAGATTCCTTATTTAATAAATGGTGCTGGGAGAACTGGTTGGCCTTATGCAGAAAATTGAAACTAGACCCCTTCCTTACACCATATGCAAAAATTAAGTCAAGATGGAATACAGACTTAAATGTCAAACCCAAAACTATAAAAACCCTAGAAGAAAATCTAGGCAATACCATTGAGGACATAGGTATGGGCAAACATTTCATGACAAAACTGCCAAAAGCAATTGCAACAAAAGCAAAAATTGACAAATGGGATGTAATTAAACTAAAGAGCACAGCAGAAGAAACTATCATCAGAGTGAACAGACAATCTACCTAGTGGGAGAAAATTTTTGCAATCTATCCATCTGGCAAAGGTCTAATATCCAGAATCTACAAGGAACTTCAGCAAATTTACAAGAAAAAAACAACCCCATTAAAAAAGTAGACATGAACATACACTTTTCAAAATAAGACATTTATGTAGCCCCCAAAAAAAAAAAAACATATGAAAAAAAGCTCAACATCATTGATCATTAGAGAAAGTAAAATCAAAACCACAATGAGATACCATCCTATGCCAGTGATAATGGCGATTATTAAAAGGTCAAGAAACAACAGATGCTGGTGAGATTGCAGAGAAATAGGAACACTTTTACATTGTTGGCGGGAGTGTAAATTAGTTTAACCATTGTAGCAGACAGTTGGTGATTCCTCAAAGATTTAGAACAAGAAATACCATTTGACTCAGCAATCTCATTACTGGGTATATACCTAAAGGAATTTAAATCATTCATTTATAAAGATACATGCATGCATATGCTCATTGTAACACTATTCACAACAGCAAAGACATGGATTCAACCCAAATGCCCATCATTGACAGACTGGATAAAGAAAATGTGGTACATACATACCATGGAATACTATGCAGCCATAGAAAAGAGCATGATCATGAGTTTTGCAGGGACATGGATGGAGCTGGAAGCCATTATCCTCAGCAAACAAATGCAGGAACAGAAAATCACACACTGCATGTTCTCATTTATAAGTTGGAGCTGAACAATGAGAACACATGGACACAGGAGGGGAACAATATACACTGGGGCCTGTTAGCGGGACAGGGGAAGGGGGAGCATCAGGAATAATAGCTAATGGATGCTGGGCTTAATACCAAGGTAATGGGATGATCTGTGAAGCAAAACACCATGGCACATGTTTACATGTGTAACAAACATGCACATCCTATACATCCTGCACATGTATCCCAGAACTTAAAATTAAAAAAAAAAAAAGAAATCTGGAATAATGATATCAGATAAAGTAGACTTCAGATCAAGGAGTATTATTAGAGATACTGAGAGACATTCTATAATTATAAAGGAGTCAATTCTCCCTGAAGATATAACAATTTAAAATATGTATGCATCTAACAACAGAAGTTTAAATACTTGAGCAGAAATTGATAGAAATAAAGATAGACAATTATTTTTGGAAACTTCAATATTCCTCTCTCAGTAACTGATAGAACAAGTATACTGAATGTCATTAAAAATACAGAAGACTGGAGGGTGCTTCCAAGATGGCCGAATAGGAACAGCTCTGGTCTGCAGTTCCCAGCGAGACCTATGTAGAAGATGGTTGACTCCTGCATTCCAAACTGAGGTGCCTGGTTTATCTCATTGGGAGTGGTTGGACAGTGGGTGCAGCCAACAGAGGGCGAGCTCAAGCAGGGCAGGGCATCGCCTCACCCAGGAAGTGCAAGGGGTCTGGAAATATCCCTTTCCCAGTCAAGGGAAGCTGTGACAGACTGTACCTGGAGAAACGGTACACTCCTGACAAAATACTGCACTTTTTCTGCAGTCTTAGCAACTGGCAGAGCAGGAAATACCCTCACGTGCCTAGCTTGGTGGGTCCCATGCCCACCGAGTCTTGCTCACTGCTAGCACAGCAGTCTGAGATTGACCTGCGACACTGTAGATTGGTGGGCGGAGGGGCGTCCACCATTGCTGAGGCTTGAGTAGCTCACAGTGTAAACAAAGAGACCTGGAAGCACAAACTTGGTGGAGCCCATCACAGCTCAGCAAGGCCTACTGGCTGTATAGATTCCACTTCTGGAGGCAATGCTTAGTAGAACAAAAGGCAGCAGACAGTTTCTGCAGACTTAAACGTCCCTGTCTGACAGCTCTGAAGAGAGCAGTGGTACTCTCAGCACTGCGTTTGAGTTCTGAGAATGGACAGACTGCCTCCTCAAGTGGGTCCCTGACCCCCATGTAGCCTGACTGGGAAACACCTTCCAGTAGGGGCCGACAGACACCTCAAACAGGCGGGTGCCTCTCTGGGAGGAAGCTTCCAGAAGAAGGATTAGGCAGCAATATTTGCTTTTCTGCAGCCTCTGCTGGTGTTACCCAGGCAAACGGTGTCTGGAGTGGACCGCCATCAAACTCCAACGGACCTGCAGCTGAGGGGTCTGATTGTTAGAAGGAAAAGTCACAAACAGAAAGGAATAGCATCCACATCAACAAAAGGACATCCACACGAAAATCCCATCTGTAGGTCAACAACTTCAAAGACCAAAAGTAGATAAAACCACAAAGATGGAGAGAAACCAGAGCAGAAAAGCTGAAAATTCCAAAACACAGAGCACCTCTTCTCCTCCAAAGGATCACAGCTCCTCGCTGCCAAGGGATCAAAACTGGACGGAGAATGAGTTTGACGAGTTGACAGGAGTAGACTTCAGAAGGTCAGTAATAACAAACTTTTCTGAGCTAAAGGAGCATGTTCTGCCAGGCGCGGTGGCTCAAGCCTGTAATCCCAGCACTTAGGGAGGCCGAGACAGGCGGATCACAAGGTCAGGAGATCGAGACCATCCTGGCTAACATGGTGAAACCCCATCTCTACAAAAAAAAAAAAAACAACAAAAACAAAAACAAAAACAAAAACAAAAACTAGGCAGGTGAGGTGGCGGGCGTCTGTAGTCCCAGCTACTCAGGAGGCTGAGGCAGGAGAATGGCGTAAACCTGGGAGGCGGAGCTTGCAGTGAGCTGAGATCCGGCCACTGCACTCCAGCCTGGGTGACAGAGCGAGACTCCATCTCTAAAAAAAAAAAAAAAAGAAAAAGAAAAAAAGGAACAGGTTCTAACCCATTGCAAGGAAGCTGAAAACCTTGAATAAAAGGTTAGACAAATGGCTAACTAGAATGAACAGTGTAGAGAAGATCTTAAATGACCTGATGGAGCTGAAAACCATGGCACAAGAACTTCATGACACATGCACAAGCTTCAATAACTGATTCAATCAAGTGGAAGAAAGGATATCAGTAATTGAAGATCAAACTAATGAAATAAAGCAAGAAGGCAAGATTAGAGAAAAAAGAGTGAAAAGAAATGAACAAAGTCTCCAAGAAATAGGGGACAATGTGAAAAGACCAAACATACGTTTGACTGGTGTACTGGAAAGTGACGTAGAGAATGGAACCAAGTAGAAAACACTCTTCAGGATATTATCCAAGAGAACTTCCCTAAACTAGCAAGGCAGGCCAACATTCAAATTCAGGAAATACAGAGAACACCACAAAGATACTCCTCGAGAAGAGCAACCCCAAGACACATAATTGTCAGATTCACTAAGGTTGAAACAAAGGAAAAAATGTTAAGGGCAGCCAGAGAGAAAGGTCAGGTTACCCACAAAGGGAAGCCCATCAGACTAACAGCGGAACTCTTGGCAGAAACCCTACAAGCCAGAAGAGAATGGGGGCCAAATTCAACATTCTTAAAAAAAAGAATTTTCAACCCAGAATCTCATATCCAGCCAAACAAAGCTTCATAAGTGAAGGAGAAATAAAATCCTTTAGAGACAAGCAAATGCTGAGAGATTTTGTCACCACCAGGCCTGCCTTACGAGAGCTCCTGAAGGAAGCAATAAACATGGAAAGGAACAACGAGTACCAGCCACTGCAAAAACATGCCAAATTGTACATAACATTGACCCTATAAAGAAACCGCATCAATTAATGGGCAAAATAACCAGCAAACATCATCATGACAGGACCAAATTCAAACATAACAATATCAACCTTAAATGTAAATGGGCTAAATGCCCCAATTAAAAGACACAGACTGGCAAATTGGATAGTGTCAAGACCCATCGGTGTGCTGTATTCAGGAGACCCATTTCACATGCAAAGATGCACATAGGCTCAAAATAAAGAGATGGAGGAATATTTACCAAGCAAATGGAAAGAAAAAACACCAGGGATTGCAATCCTAGTCTCTGATAAAACAGACTTTAAACCAACAAAGATCAAAAGAGACAAAGAAAGCCATTACATAATGGTAAAGGGATCAATTCAACAAGAAGAGCTAACTATCCTAAATATATATGCACCCAATACAGTACCACCCAGATTAATAAAGCAAGTCCTTAGAGTCCTACAAAGAGACTTAGACTCCCACACAACAATAATGGAAGACATTAACACCTCACTGTTAATATTAATTAGACAGATCAACGAGACAGATGGTTGACAAGGATATCCAGGACTTGAACTCAGCTCTGCACCAAGCAGACCTAATAGACGTCTACAGAACCCTCCACCCCAAATCAACAGAATATACATTCTTCTCAGCACCACATCACACTTATTCTAAAATTGACCACATAATCGGTAGTAAAACACTCCTCAGCAAATGTAAAAGAACAGAAATCGCAACAAACTGTCTCTCAGACCACAGTGCAATCAAATTAGAACTCAGGATTAAGAAACACACCCAAAACTGCACAACTACATGGAAACTGAACAACCTGCTCCTGAATGACTACTGGGTAAATAACGAATGAAGGCAGAAGTAAAGATGTTCTTTGAAACCAATGAGAACAAAGACACAACGTACCAGAATCTCTGGGACACATTTAAAGCAGTGTGTAGAGGGAAATTTATAGCACTAAATGCTCAAAAGAGAAAACAGTAAGGATCTAAAATCAACACTCTGACATCTCAATTAAAAGAACTAGAGAAGCAAGAGCAAACAAATTCAAAAGTGAGCAGAAGGCAAGAAATAACTAAGATCAGAACAGAACTGAAGGAGATAGAGACACAAAAATCCCTTCAAAAAATCAATGAATCCAGGAGCTGGTTTTTTGAAAAGGTCAACAAAATACATAGACCACTAGCTAGACTAATAAAGAAGAAAAGAGAGAAGAATCTAATAGACTCGATAAAAAATGATAAAGGGGATCTCACCACCGATGCCATAGAAATATAAACTACCATCAGCGAATACTATGAACACCTCTATGCAAATAAACTAGAAAATCTAGAAGATATTGATAAATTGCTGAACAAATACACCCTCCCAAGACTAAACCAGGAAGGAGTTGAATCCCTGAATAGACCAATAACAGGTTCTGAAATTGAGGTAATAATTAATAGCCCACCAACCAAAAATAGTCCAGGACCAGACGGATTCACAGCCGAATTCTACCAGAGGTACAAAGAGAAGTTGGTACTATTCCTTCTGAAACTATTTCAATCAATAGAAAAAGAGGGAATCCTCCCTAACTCATTTTATGAGGCTAGAATCATCCTGATACCTAGTAGAGACACAACAAAAAAAGAATTTTAGTCCAATATCCCTGATGAACAGCAATGCAAAAATCCTCAATAAAATACTGGCAAACCGAATCCAGCAGCACATGAAAAAGCTTATCCAACATGATCAAGTCAGCCTCATCCCTGGGATGCAAGGCTGGTTCAACATACACATATCAATAAACGTAATCCATCACATAAACAGAACCAATGACAAAACTCACATGATTATCTCAGTAGATGCAGAAAGGGCCTTCAACAAAATTCAACAGCCTTTCATGCTAAAAACTCTCAATAAACTAGGTATTGATGGAACATAGCTCAAAATAATAAGAGCTATTTATGACAAACCCACAGCCAATATCATATTGAATGGTCAAAACCTGGAAGCATTTCCTTTGAAAACCGGCACAAGACAAGGATGCCCTCTTTCACTACTCCTATTCAACATAGTATTGGAAGTTCTGGCCACGCAATCAGGCAAGAGAAAGAAATAAAGGGTATTCAATTAGGAAAAGAGGAAGTCAAATTGTCTCTGTTTGCAGATAACATGATTGCATATTTAGAAAACCCCATCATCTCAGCCCAAAATCTCCTTAAACGGATAAGCAACTTCAGTAGTCTCAGGATACAAAATGAATGTGCAAAAATCACAAGCATTCCTATACACCAATAATAGACAAACAGAGAGCCAAATCATGAGTGAACTCCCATTCACAATTACTACAAAGAGAATGAAATACCTAGGAATCCAACTTACAACGGATATGAAGGACCTCTTCAAGGAGAACTAGAAACCACTGCTCAATGAAATAAAAGAGGACACGAACAAATGGTAGAACATTCCATGCTCTTGGATAGGAAGAATCAATATTGTGAAAATGGCCACATTGCCCAAGGTAAGTTATTGATTCAATACTATCTCCATCAGTCTACCACTGACTTTCTTCACAGAATTGGAAAAAACTACTTTAAAGTTCATACGGAACCAAAAAAGAGCCTGCATAGCCAAGACAATCCTAAGCAAAAAGGACAAAGCTGGAGGCATCATGCTACCTGACTTCAAACTATACTACAAGGCTACAGTAACCAAAACAGCATGGTACTAGTATCAAAACAGATATATAGACCAATGGAATAGAACAGAGTCTTCAGAAATACCACCACACATCTGATCTTTGACAAACCTGACAAAACAAGCAATGGGAAAATGATTCCCTATTTAATAAATGGTGCTGGGAAAACAGACTAGCCATATGTAGAAAGCTGAAACTGGATCCCTTCCTTACACCATGTACAAAAACTAACTCAAGATGGATTAAAGACTTAAATGTAAGACCCAACACCATAAAAACCCTAGAAGAAAACCTAGGCAATGCCATTCAGGACATAGGCATGGGCAAAGACTTCATGACTAAAACACCAAAAGCAATGGCAACAAAAGCAAAAATAGACAAATGAGATCTAATTAAACTAAAGGGCTTCTGCACAGCAAAAGAAACTATCATCAGTGTGAATAGGTAACCTACAGAATGGGAGAAAATCTTTGCAATCTACCCACCTGACAAAGGGCTAATATCCAGAATCTACAAAGAACTTAAACAAATTTACAAGAAAAAAAAACCCCATCAAAAAGTGGGCGAAGGATATGAACAGACACTTCTCAAAAGAAGACATTTATGCCGCCAACAAACATATGAAAAAAACCCCTCATCATCACTGGTCATCAGAGTAATGCAAATCAAAACCACAATGAAATACCATCTCATGCCAGGTAGAATGACAATCATTAAAAAGTCAGGAAACAACAGATGCTGGAAAGGATGTAGAGAAATAGGAACACTTTTACACTGTTGGTGGGAGTGTAAATTAGTTCAACCTTTGTGGAAGACAGTGTGGCGATTCCTCAAGGAATACCATTTGACCCAGCAATCCCATTACTGGGTGTATACCCGAAGGATTATAAATCATGGTACTATAAAGACATATGCACACGTATGTTTATTGCGGCACTGTTCACAATAGCAAAGACTTGGAACCAACCCAAATGTCCATCAGTGATAGACTGGATTAAGAAAATGTGGCACATATACACCATGGAATACTATGCAGCCATAAAAAAGGATGAGTTCATGTCCTTTGCAGGGACATGGATGAAGCTGGAAACCATCATTCTACGCAAACTGTCACAAGGACAGAAAACCAGACACCACATGTTCTCACTCATAGGTGGGAGTTGAACAATGAGAACACATGGACACAGGGCAGGAATCACACTGGGGCCTGTGGGGGTGTGGGGGGCTGGGGGAGGGATAGCATTAGGAGAAATGCCTAATGTAAATGATGAGTTGAAGGGTGCAGCAAACCAACATGGCACATGTATACCTATGTAACAAACCTGCACGTTGTGCACATGCACCCTAGAACTTAAAGTATAAATAAATAAATAAAATTTAAAAAAAATTAAAAAATACAGAAGACCAAAACAACACTAACAACCATTTGACCTAATTGTCATTTGTAAAACACTTCACCCAACAACAGGAGAATTCACATTCTTTTGAAGTATATATGGAACACATTCCAAGAGAGGGCATATTGTGGGACCTGCATGTGTACCCCTGAATCTAAAATGAAAAATATATAGATATAAAGTAGCAAAAAAGAAGACATTTAAAGGAATAGAAATCATACAATGATTTTCATAGAATAAACTAAAATTCAATAACAAAGATATCTAGAAAATCTTCAAATATTCAGAGATGAAAGAAAACACTTCTATATAAAGCAATGTCAGGAGGCAGGAGCAAGCAATGTGATGAAACACTGGATTTAAAATATGAAGCTCACAGAGACGGAATGACATACCCAAAGTCATACGCAAGGACAGGGAACCAGGTTGACTGATTTCAGTGTTGGTATTTTAACCCCTCCACTCTACTCTACTTTACTATCTGATGTTTTTAATTATCATCTCCTCTCAGAATATACAAAGTCAGATGGACAATATCAGTAAGAGTCCACCTTCTGCGGAGCTGAGGATAGCCTAAATTCACAGGCCCTGGATATTGGAGGTACAAGGTGCTCAGATATGGGGAACTTAATATTGGCAACTGTGTTGAACTAAGTGCTCCTGATGATACTCATTTTGTTTTTAAAATAACACTTTTAATGAGCATAATTCATATGTCATACAATTTACCCTTTCAAAGTGTTCAATTAAGTGGGTTTTTGTATATTCACAGTTGTGTGGCTTTTCTCCATTAGCCCTGTTTGGGGAAATTGATTCTTTTGTATTTTGATGGTAGCCAAACCTTAATGAATGGTCTATTGTTTGGCAATCTCTACTTCCAAAAGTTAAACCCCGAATATTCCACCAGCTTCCTCCAGCATTGGTCTCTGTGGAAGTTATTCACATGAGCACTTAGGGTGGCTCCCTGAAACAGGAACATTTCTTTATTTTTATTTTGTTAGCTATTAACTAGCCCTGCCCAGACCTCCTACAGAAAATACATCTGTGAGGTACTGGGGAGAGGCTCTACCCTACCCTCCTGACATTAAAGTATCTTCAGTATGAAGCTTTCAAAGAGATTTAAAGTTTCTGCTTCAATCATTTTTGTTCTCGTTCAGACAGTGGTTCTTAATCTGGGGCCACAATACTCTGGGGAGCCAAGGAGTTATGTGAGAAACCTGCAAATCAGCTTGTGAACAAGGCTTTTATTTTGATTAAATATATCTTACACATGTTTGCTACTATTTCTCAATCATACATGGTACTGTTGTGATTAATAAAGGAAAAAACCTTCTGCATATGTAACTTTTTAACTGCATAGTAACTTTTTTCATTATATATTTTCTCAATCAGCAGACACTAGAAGTACAACTACCGTCATGGGATAATCAGATAGTTTTGATTGATAAAATAAGTTATATGGACTCAAAATGTTTAGGAACCACTAAATTAAACAAAGACCTTTCTTCATAGGGTACAAATGTTTCATTTAGTAGGGCATCAACTTATTAGCAGTCATTGACATATTAGTCTGAATTAATCAGCTTGCTTCAGGGTAGGGCATTAAACACTTTCATCCTAGAAGCAGAATGGGGATCAGCAATGGCTCCAAGCAGGTCTAGTGGGTTAGAATTAGTCTTCTGTGTGCCATGTGTGCTTCAGGAATTTGACAGTTTTTATACGTATAATAGTAGTCAAACTTTGATAGATGAATTATTGCTTGGTTAGTACCACTCCAAAGAGCCAAACCCCAAATGTTCTCTAACTTCTACCAATGTTGGAAAACACTCCAAGGGAAAAAAGAAGGTGCTGAGCACCAGGGATGGGAGCTAAAAGGTACGAGGGGACGGCAAAATAGGTGGCCAAGACCAAATTTGTCTATTTTTTATTTTGTTGGGAGGGCAAGGAGATAGTCATATTTACCCCAAAACTTTAGCAGACTACTATCTTGGAAAGATGTTTAGAATTCCTGTACTTTTGAGGTCCTCCCTTCCTTTTGCTCCGTCCCAGAACTTCCTTCCCCTATACTTGCTTACAAACTTTCCCTTCTCATCCAACACAGAATCCCATTTTGTATCCAAAGCCTTTCAATCAGCTCGAATTGTCTGTGTTTTTCTGGAGGTGTTCCCTCTCCAAACTTGCCAGAATGTCTCAATATTCTTGGAGCTTGTCCTCAGTTTCCAAAACTTCAGGGCATCCCATAGGCCACAGTTTTGACTTCAAATGCACACTGACCTTTTCCTTTCACCCAAACACCCTCCTCCTTACCCATTGCATTGCATCAGAGCCTTCTCAAGCCTGTTTTCTTGCTCCAGACATCCCCTTGCCTGTGGCTTGGGGTTAATATCTGGTCCTTTCCAATCCCACCCCATGTGATTATGCCTTTGTTTCAGATCCAGGAGAGTAATCATACTCAGACTGGGTCTCTGCTAGCCAAAGCAAAAGGGACATTTGAGAAAACAATCAGCTAGTCCTTGCAGGAGGGGTTTTTGGTTGCCTGACAACCAGATAGTTGCCTCAATTCTCCTCTCTGCCTGACATGAGTTCAGGGCAATAAATGGCTACTTTCCCCTGCACAAACACGGCAAGTGTACAATAATGACTTCAGCTGCTTGAGAAGAGGCCATATCCCAAGAGGTACTCCAGAGAGCTGATTTTCTTAGAATTGCAGAGCAAAGGGCTCCTGATAACTGTGCTGACTACTACTAGTGTTTGCCTTTCTCCAACTTCTGTGTGACTGCCATCTAGTGGCATGCAGGGTGGTGGCGGGGGGGTGGGGTGGGTGGAGAGTGCTCCAACAGGATTCAATCAATAAGCTGGTGCATCGTTTATGAATAATTTAAAAACAATATTAAAACCGACTAAAAGTTGGTCAGACTTTTATTGTAACCACATGCTGGCAATTCTAAACAGTCATTGATAAAATACTTCTCACTTTGGTACACCACTGCCCCCACTCCAGCTCCTAAGTGATTCCCTCATCTCCCCTTGGAGAGCCACATTTAAGCCTGAATTTTCAGATAATACTTCAGATTTATATCCCTTCCCTCCATCAAAATGTTCCTGTCTTGTGCTCTAACCCCCTAAGGCTCTACTTTTTATTTTCCTTGGTGGAATTTATTTATAGGGAAATATTTATAGTGGTTACCAGCTGTCTCTACCAGGGGCACCTATATTATAACAGGAATCACCTGAAGAATCAATGCTTTAGTCCAATGGTTGTTCTCTTTTAAGGCAGTGAAACTCTGTTTTCAAACAAAATATGGTATGGAACCCCATTTCCTAACTCTTCTTTAAGTCTCACCTTCAGTGTCATTTCCGCTGGAAGGTCTTCCTTACTTCTCCATGATGAGGACAAGTCCCTATGACTTAGTCACAGCACCTTGGACTCGCCCTTTCATACTACCCATCACACGTGTAATAACTTGTCTAGTGTCTGTATTCCCTAGTAGACTGTAATCTCCATGTGGGCAGATACTGCATCTATCTTGTTCACCATTGGAACCCCAGAAACAAGTGTTGTGCTTGGCCCACTGTATGTGGTCCATAAATAGCTGATGAATGAATGAAAGCCTTTCTGTTATTATAGCCTATGAGTAAACGGACATTGGAAATAACCATGTCACATGTTATACTGTGGGTTTTTATTGAAATTATGGTCAAAAACAACCCCAAGATCTTTTTTTTTTTTTTTTTTTTTTGAGAAAAGAAGTGTGGTTAACCAGTTTTCCCACCTTGTAGTCATGTAATTAAAACTAAATGCAACAGCCACAATTCCCAATTTCTAGTGTGTAGATTTTTCCTCCTCTCTTTGGCACTACAGTCAGGTTCTTCTTCTTACTAAGTTTTGACTGAAGCCCTGTAGGGACAGCCTCCTCTCCTGTTTTATACCAGGACCCCCAAAAAGGCTTCTCCTGGTTGGCCATTTCAGGTTGGCACTTCCTTCAAAGACAGGCTTAGGTTCCACTTTCTGTTTGAAGTTAACCCAGCCTGAGACTGTTTTCCTTTTTCTTTTAACTACTAGAGTTCAAGAACAAAGGGTTCCCCTAGTTTTTAAAAATTATTTTTCTTTTATTATTTTTTTTTAGAGACAGGGTCTTGTTCTGTCCTTCAGGCTGCAGTGCAGTGGGAATGATCACTGCAGCCTTGAACTCCTGGACTCAAGTGATCTTCCTGCCTCAGCCTCCAAGTAGCTGGAATTACAAGCATGTGCCGTCACACACAGCTAATTTATTTTTAACTTTTTTAGAGATGGGGTTTTTCTATGTTGCCCAGGCTGGTCTCTAAGTGATCTTCCTGCCTTGGCCTCCCAAATTGCTGGGATTACGAGCATAAGCTACTACACCTGGTCTAATTTTTTAAAAGGCATTTACTGTGCATTTATACGTCAGTCACTCTCATGAACACTTTATTAACTCATTTAAGCCTGACAAGAACCCCATGGCATAGAGATTATTCTTATCCTTATTTTACAGATAAGGAAACAAAGATTAAGAGATGTACAAAACAAGAAATAGGAATTGTTTGCGTGTATTAACTCTGTCTTCTCCTGGTTCCCTGATTGGGGTGAACTCCTCAATAGTTTTGACCCCAAAGTTATTTTGTTATTAATTTTGGTGATAAGTTGAACAGAGGTGAACAGCTTTATTGAAGGACCGAAAAGGGCCAATGCCCTTCTGCAGCGTTTCCTTCCCCTCCCCCACTTACCTCTTGATGAAGTGGGCTCCCTATGCGGATGCATTCCAGAGCTTCAGAATTCCTTTCTGAGCTGCTCCCTCCTATGGCAACGCCCATGTGAATGCCAGAGGACAATGGCACAGTTTTCAGGAACACATGTAGACCATTAGCCCCTTCCTCCTCACCAGGGCCTCTGGCTGCCATGCAAGCTGCTACATCTCACAATAAACCCAAACCCGGGCATTTTAGAGAAGTAGCAGGTTCAGAAGTGAAAGAGAGAGAAAGCTGGAAGAGCAGGAATAATATTAGCACTCTTTGTAAGGGGAGAAGGCCCGGATTACGGATGCTTAGGAAGGACAGGTATGGCCTATTTACTTGGTGCTGCCTACTTCTACCATCAACCAAAATCTCATCCCTCTCATCCCCAAAATTCCCTTCTATTGTTTCCACTGCCAGAAGGTTTTCACTCACTTTAGCCCTCTGCCTTTATTTTTGTAATTGGGGAATGCATTTTGAGGGTAATAAAGAATAATAAAGTATTTAAAAGTGAAAAGGTATCTGAGGGTTAAGCAATTATCATTTACTTCACTTAAGTTGCTTCCTTCCTAATGCCAGACAGCTGCCCTGGAGGGAGTTAGGTTTTGATTGTTGTGTGAGGTGGTTAATGGGGGAGCCTGAGGTTCTTTGTGGAACAAGGCAGGTGGGATAGCTGGAGTTGAAGAGAGGAATGAGGGCACTGAGAACCCAGAGAGTGTATGATGACATGGAGAGAAGAAGCTGTCAAGTACAAACTTTGTATTCTTTGAGGTTTTGCCTAGGGCCTGTGCCTTGCCTCCCTCCCATCCATCCCATCCAGAAAAGTGAGAGGAAACTCCCTGCTCACTCCTCTCCTCACCACCTGCCCCTGCCCCCAGGATGGAGCTTAAGCGGGTACTAATTAGTACTATATATAACTTGGCTATATTCAGGGTTCAAGAGGCTTGTGTGGACTGGCCTGAGAATCTGAGGATCAAATAGAATGATGTTTCAGTAAGAAAATGCATGCTGAATTCTAAACTTTTGGCCAATATGTTATTCTTAGATTGGGGACTGCTTAGACTGGGAGGCAATTTAGAATTCCTTCTGTCTACATCAACTTGAAGTCAGGCATTGGGTCTGTTGTACGGGCCATTTTGTGAAGGCTCCAAACACACCATGTTGGAGCGTAAGTATTCATACACACACAGAGAAAGATATAAAGATATATAAGTATTGTTTTATATATATTTATGAAACAGGGTCTTGCTCTGTCACCCACGTTGGAGTACAGTGGCATGATCGGCATGATCATAGATAACTGCAGCCTTGAACTCCTGCGTTCAAGTGATCCTTCTGCTTCAGTTTCCTGAGTAGCTGGGACTATAGGCATGTGCACCATGCTTGGCTATTTTTTAAATTTTTAGTAGAGATGGATGCCCCACTATGTTGCCCTTACAGGCATAAGCTATCATGCCTGGTCTGTGATGTATATTATAGCTATTATAAATATTATATTCTATTATAGATAGCATATGTAGAAATATAGATATTACTTATCCACAATATTGAAGTCTTAGCAAAAATTCTTCACAGCTTGGTATTACTGTGAAGCCTATGCCACACATGCAAGGACATTTTGCTTTAAGCATTTAGAAAAATCAATGTGTAAATCCAATATTTATCATTTATTTTGAAAGACATCTTACGGCAAATCAGTTTGTAAAGCAAACAAGAACTTTTCTTCATTTGTACTTGTCAACGCAAGTTTTATTAGTTTTCTTTAGAGTAGGGTACAGAGAAAATGTCCTGAAAATCTGCCTAGCCTCTGCGTATTTATGTATTCCCTGAACTGCTTGCTCTCCCAAATGGAGAAAGAATCTCACCAGATGGACTCTTCACTTGGCAAATATTTACTGAATGTCTGGACGTGCTGGACATTGGGTCCCTTACTTCTCAGCGCCTTCCAATCTAATCATGGAGACCATGACTGAGCAAACATTTCATGTTTTTACATATAATGGCATGTAAAAGGTGAATGCCTTCAATGTTCTCAAGTCTAAAATAGGGTCAATAATGATACTTCCCACACAGGGCTGTGGTGAGGATTAAATGAAAAAACATGAATGTCAATTGATTACTATAGTGGCTGGCACAGGAATACTTTAGTGATTATTTCCTGGAAGCACGGGGTAGGGAAGAACTAACTAACCTGCCTGAAGGAGGTGGACAAGTTTTCAAGTTTTCAGAACTGAGCAATGTGAGTTTTTTTTTTTTTTTTTTTTTTTTTTTTTTAATGAGATGGAGTCTCGCTCTGTCGCCCAGGCTTGGCCGGATCTCAGCTCACTGCAAGCTCCGCCTCCCGGGTTTACGCCTTTCTCCTGCCTCAGCCTCCCGAGTAGCTGGGACTACAGGCGCCCGCCACCTCGCCCGGCTAGTTTTTTGTATTTTTTAGTAGAGACGGGGTTTCACCGTGTTAGCCAGGATGGTTTCGATCTCCTGACCTCATGATCCGCCCGTCTCGGCCTCCCAAAGTGCTGGGATTACAAGCTTGAGCCACGGCGCCCGGCCGCAATGTGAGCTTTTAACAATTAGTAGGTGTTTGTTAAGTAGAGACATCAGGGAATAAACATTCCAGGCAAAGGGAGCTGTGTATGAAGGCTCAGAAGTCTTGAGAATGTGGTAAATTCCAGGATCCTGAGTTGCCTGCCATGGTTGGAAGATAGGGTACATAAGGAGAAAGGGAACATGGTGGCAAACCAGGAGGTGAGCAGGCAAGGTTCCACAGGGGCAATGATGTTTGAAGGATGAGTAGAAAAGTTTACCAGTCACAGAAGAAGAAAGAACACTGTACTGGTGGAAAGAGCATATTCAAAGGCACAAAGTTGTACATGCATATGAAATATTTGGGGGACAGTGTTCTGTAGGTGGAGCTTTGCATTCAAGAAGCTACCTCTCCCATGTGGAGCTTTCAAAAGTGTCTGGGCATGTTTGCTAGGCTGGTGGGGTGGGCCCCTTGATGTCAAATTATGTGAGGGTTTCAGAGGGGAATGGAAGCAGTACATGTGCCCGCAAAAGGAGAGGAATTTGGAAGACAGTAGTCTGTCTGTCTTGGAGGCTTGTACTCAGCACAGACTCCGCATACTGGCAAAAGGGATAAAAGTAGAATCTGAATGACTTGTTTCCATAAAAAACTGTAAGACTCTGAGACACAAGAAGACCCTGCTTTGGTGCACATAATACACACTCAAGAACTATTTGTTAACTGGTTTCACATAAGCTGATAGAGTGTAACATCACAGGTTGGGAGGAAAGAGGGTACTCTCTCTACTTGTGCACAGGATCTGGTACCATTTGAGAATGCTGAGGATTCCAGAGCATCACCACTGTGGTGGCATCTCTAGACCAGCAGCAAGAGCCCCTACCAGGACTAGCGCAGTTGGCAGCAGTGTTGATATGTGTGGTGGTACAGGCGGTCAATCGACATTTTTTCTTTTTCTAGCAGAGCCCATCATGGAAGTAGGTGTTGGGGAGGAAAAACTTTTCCTCTACTCTCTTAGGTTCAGTAACTAGGAGACTGTGGATTAAACTAACAAAAGACAGATTAACAGAAGGGAAAGCACACAATTTTTATTAATATTTACATGCACAGAAATTCATAAAAAGGAAGTGATACTCAAGTGGTTACACTTAGGGCCTTTTAACAAAGGAAAGGTTTGGGATTCAAGGGAGGATAAAATGTGGGAAAGTGACTAGAACATATACAGGGGAACTAATGGAGGGTAAGGGCTAGTTTAGTAAAGTCTTTGTCTTAGTCTGTGTTGCTATAAAGGAATACCTGAGGTTGGGTAATTTGTAAACAAAAGAGGTTGATTTGGCTCATGATTATGCAGGCTATACAAAAAAAAACATGGCACCAGCAACTGTTTCTGGTGAGGGCTTCCAGTGGCTTCCACTCATGGTGGAAGAAGGGAAGCTTGTGTGTGCAGATTACATGGTGAGACAGGAAGCAAGAGACAGAGGAGGAGAGGCCAGGCTTTTTAACTACCAGTTCTCCAAGTAACCAAGAGTAAGAACTCACTCATTACCACAAGGACAGCACCAAGCCATTTATGCGTGATCTGTCCCATCACCCAAACACCTCCCATTAGGTCCCACTTCCAACACAGGGGATCAAATTTCAACATGAGACTTGGTGAGGCTAAACAAACCATATCCAAACCATAGCAGTCTGTTTCTGCAAACTCATCTTGTTGCTGACTTCCAGTCTTCAATGATTAGAGTCACTCTTCTCTCCCTGGTATGAATGGGGGTATATTAGTCCATTCTCACACAGCTGTAAAGATATACATGAAACTAGGTAATTTATACTAAAAAAAATAGGTTTAATTGACTTATGATTCCACAGGCTCTATAGAAAGCACGATGGCTTCTGGGGAGGTCTCAGGAAACTTACAATCACGGTAGAAGGCAAAAGAGAGGCAGGCATCTCTTCCATGACCAGACCAGGAGGAAAAGACAGAGGAGGGGTAGGGGCTACACACTTTTAAACAACCAGGTATCATGAGAAGTCACTCACTATCACAAGAACAGCAAGGAGGAAATCTGTCCCCATGATCCAATTATCTCCCACCAGGCCCCTCCTCCAACATTGGGGATTACAATTCAACATGAGATTTGGGTGGGGACACAAACCCAAACCATATTAGGGCAGCATCTTTCTCAAAGGGAAATTCATCCCCTGCTTTTAGGCAGATAAGGGGAAGGCAGATAACTGTGTCTATATCTGTTGGTTCTCAATTGCCTGCAGGTCAAAATAATCCTTCTGCCAAAGTGTCATATTTGGGGGTGTCATATTCTGATCTTCTTCAAGGGTCAAAGCAAGAAAGGAATGAAAGGGTGGGTAACATGTTGTAACAGGCAGAACTTCTCAGTGCTTCCTGGGAATCACAGTGGCGGCAGGTGAGGAGACTATAGGGAAGAAAAACCTGTAAACATTTTCTACATTTAGGAGACGAAATTGACAGGACTGGGTGGAATGCGGATGTGGCTAAGCGGAGAAAGAGGGCCAAGCTGTCTGGTTTGAGTTACTTGCAGTTCCCTCAATGGAGGTGGAGCAATATTGGGATCTAAAGCCCAACATTTCAGAAGAAAGTATGCTAGGTGTAAAGGGGTACTACGCACAGCTCAGCATGAGTGTTGGCAATGAGGCCAAAACTCCATCCAGGGTGTGGGTCAAGAACTGTTGTGAGTTCCAGGGGTGCAGCATGGAGGCATGGCTTCTTATGCATCTCACACGACAGGCTAATCTCCTTTTCCTCATTATTTTCAATCTTTTCTATAGGACCCTGCCACCCCAGTATTCAGATATGGCCAAATAGCTCCCACATTTAAGACAAAATGGCTTTCCTTTGACCTCATATCCTTCTCCAGCTCCTTCCTTCACCGTATCTCTCCATACTCTGCAGTAGAACTTTTCCAAAGAGTTGTCTTTAGCTGCTGTCTCCAATTCCTCATCTCTCCACACACTTCTTACAGTCCACTCCCATCTGGTTTCTGTTCCAATCACTACACCAACACTTTTCTTCTATGTTGCTAACACCAATATATACTTTTCTGTATCTATATTATTTGACTTCTCAGCAGGACCTGACACGTTTGACTACTCTCTTGAAGCACTCTCATATTTTGGCTTCTGTGATAGCACAAATTTAGCTAGTATTGGGAGCTTGAGGGGATTTGGTTTGGATCAACATATGTGACAAAACTCTTACTCTGATCCCTATACAAATGCTTGTAAAAAAAATAATGTGAGCAGCAGACCAAAATTGAGGCCGCACTGAAACCTAAGTCAATGGCCTTCTGTACCCAATCTCTTAAGTATCTTGACCTAAAGGGAGATCAGAAATCAACAGCCAATTTCAGTGCCATGACATCCGTGAATATCCATGGTCATAAATGAATACTCACTATGCGCCAGACACTATTTTAATCACTTTATATGCAATGACTAAATTAAAGCTCACTGCAAGATTACAGGCAAAGGGAAATACTACCACTATTATACCATTTTATAGTTGGGGAGACTGACAAATACAGCTGGTAAGTACAGAGCTGGGCTTAAAAATCTAAATAGTCTGACTGCAAAGTTCACACTCTTAACCACTGTGCTATAGTATAAGAATGTCAAGGTGATTGTGAAACTACCGCACCCACCCATGACCTATTACCCTGTCCAAGGTCAGTATTGACCAGAGAGTCAATTACTTATGCAACAAGACTACAGATGATTTTTCAAAATTAACTTGTTTATTAATTTAAAAATCCAGAAATACAGTGACTAGATAAATAAGTACCATAATTAGGTACATGTCCTGTGAGAACAGTGAAAGGGTAATACTGTTATGTTACTCTTGTTTACATGAGTTAACTAGAAAATGGCTACAACTGCTAAATGATGCTTATGGTCTTTGTTTTTCCAAGTGTTTATGATACAAATAAATACACAAGAAGAACCACATCCATTCTTCTCTACTAACTACTGGCAGCTTGGCCTCTTTTCCCTATGTCCTATTCTCTACACAACACCAAACACTGGAGGGTTTCTACTTTGACTTAACACAGCTCCCCAGCTCCTGCTTCCCACAGCACTTTGCAAGGTGTGTCCCAGCACCTGGAGGCAGAAGTATATCTAGGGAAACTCTCTGCATGTTCTCTTAAGGCTAAGCTGTCAGAGAACACCTGGGTGGGAAGGCTTTGGGATGAATCATCCAGAAGGAGAAACACCTCTTTGCCTCAGGATCTAGTTACTAGTCTCCACATTATGGAAACACTGCCACCTCTGGGATGTAGGGAGCAGCTGCATAACACCCTCCCCCCTTTACCACACACACACACACACACACACACACACACACACACACACAAATGCTTTGTGACCTTTCAACAGGGATGTCCTGCTTCTCTCTTCCGAGGAGAACGTGTGTGATGAACTGGTGAGAGTCTTGTCCCCAGAAGCCCTGGCCATAAGGCCCTTGTGTTTCTTTTATAAAAATTGACTCCTTTATGCCAGGTTGTCATAAAGACTGAACATTTTACATTTTCCCCTATTGGTGTCAAATCCTCTTAGGAAAAATTCTCTCACCTATAGTCATGGAATGAGACATATGGGGTTTCTGGGTCCTTAAAACATTTCTACAGTTCATTCCTGCCCCTCAGAGGGAACAAATCTAGAAGGCATGCCTGAGATCCTTGCTGTGAAGAATTAAGTCTTCCCACAAAGATGATTTCTAAAGCCAGACCACAGAATGGATAATTTATGCTCTGGTATTGGGCTGCAAGTAGATATTTTAGGAGAAGCCTTCTCTAGAATTCTCAGCTAAAATACCTGCTTGATGAATAAGGCAAGGATAGTAGGAAGGTTTAGGATAAAAATATCAGAATATCCAGCTCCCTAAATGATCAATAATTTTCTTAACTGAAGAGCCAACATGCAGATACTCATGAGGAACAAGCCACTTTGCAAAGTAAAAATCAACTCCTGTAATTGGAGAAGGAGGAAAACTTCCCTTTTAAAGAGCTTCTAGAATTTAGTAATTTAATATAATTTTTCTGGCCAGACAACTATGGTCTCAAAAATATTAGTGAGTACTGATCTATTACTTGGTAAATTTTACTGATGTGAAAGCAACAAGATGGCCTTTTTGACTTCTATCAGCTTCTTTCTTCAACAATTATTTTGTCTTACATGGATTCAGTTTCTGATCATTTTACTCAATTTAACTTCTTTCTGGAAGCCCCATAGGTACAGGGGGAAAAGAAAAGTGGTATCATTAGGGAAAAATTATTTACCATTTCTAAGTGAGTGAATGAGGCCATGAAATAGTGTTCTTATTCTTCACCCTGCCTCTATAGTTGGTGACTTAAACAGCCACAAAGACCTAAGGGCAGAGCCTTTTGTTCACAATTATTTACTCTCCTGGGCACCAAAACCTCCAAGCTACTTGGGATCCAGTCAAGGGAAAAGTAACATAGAGTCTCGGCCAGCTTTGCCAAATAAAGCTTTAGTTTAATGTGAGTACGGATGTGTGTGTGTGTGTGTGTGTGTGAGAGAGAGAGAGAGAGAGAAGAAGGGAGGGAGGGAGGGAGGAGGGAGGATGAGGAGCTAATTTTTTTTAAAAGAACACATGACATTCTAAAATTCAAAGGTATAATTTCATACAAATAATTGTTCTATACTGCAGAACTCCTACTAAGCAATTCCCTTCTCTTTCTTTCGCTTGAATAACTTTCTAGATAAAAACCCTGGGGTCTTGTTTGTCTTTAACCTGTAAAGAAATGTGATTCTCCAAGAAACTAGAGCAGTGTTGTGGTGTTCTATCCCTCCTCCTCCCACACATAATTTAAGACTCTTCTAGTCTCTTTGGAGGAGATGTTCAAGGGCTGACACACCACTCCACATAAAGGCGCAAATTATGCTGTGCATGGCGTGAATAATTGACTGCATTTGAGTTTGGAGTTTTAGGGCACTGTTGACTTAAGCAAAATAAGCCTGCAGTCCAGCTGCAGCTTGAGTTTTCTTGCTTTACCCTATCCAATACTGTCTTTCTTGCCTAACAGTGGCCCTTTTCAGATCTCTCCAGGTACAAAACCTTGACCAAATCTTCAAGCTCTGTTCTGCACACACGACTTGAACACATCTGGCTGATCTGAGCTTCTCCTTCAGTGAAGATCTTCCACTGGCCTAAAAGGCAAATAAACACAAAGTGGCTGGGAGTGTGTGAGAGGAGAGCAGAGCAAATTAGGAATAGAACCAATATACCCCATGCTTACCCACTTACTCATGGACCTACCAGGGGATTTGGAATACAAATGTCAGCTGGTTTCCAAAAATGCCCCCAAAACCCTTTTCTAGTGGCAGATATGGAAAATGGGAAATGAAGTTTTCATTTCAACCCATAGCATTTGTAAGAATCCCAAGAATAATACAGAACTGCCCCTCCTCAAGAGCAAAACCTAAGTGTTATTCTTGGAATTTTTACAGTATATTTAGCATTTGCAAAATGCTTCAATATCTGCTTGTTAGCTATTTAGGCAGCTTACTTGGCACCAGGTCAAAAAGGCACTTTGGAAAACAGCACCTACTGTATTACTGGGGCTTTGCTCACCCTTAGGGTTCCCAAATATTGGTTTGGGTTACTTGATTACTATTTGATTATGTATCACTCTTTTCTCTATTCCTGCTATCTTTTGTTAAAAACTTCTTGACGTTGCTTTCTCCTATGTCCACATGCTGTCCTTATACCCCCTTAGCACCCTAAGTCACTTCCCATGGCTCCTCATCCATTCTTACATACCCCATGGAATCCCTTTCCACTCAGAGTAAACTTGGCTGTAGCCCTTCCATCCCCTGTTGTCTCTGCCCACCTGGATACTGTCTTTTGTCTTCTTTTTATTCCTGTGCTCATGGTACTGCAACTGGAGAACTCCTAGTCCAAGTTAAGCCAACTCCTCTTAAGCCCAAACCTGTCTTGAACCTCTTTTCTTTCCCTTAGCCACATGAGAACATGACCCACCTTCCCTATGGGCTTGAATTATCTGCTCCTTTCTCCCTTGGATTTATCCCTTTTCCCCATTCTCTGTGACTCAATGGGAAGACAGAAGGAAAAACAAAAAACGAGAAGAGGATTTGGGCAAGGAACCAGCTGTTACTGAATCTCTATAATGTGCTGCGCTCTGCTATGCACATTATATAAAGGAGTTGGGTTTGTTCTTCTTTGCTCCTAGGTGACTCTGTAGGATCATACCAACTTCCTTCAGCTACACACAGTTTGAGGCACATACCTTCTACTCCATTATATACCCCAAATCCTGCCATGGGCACAGAGTACATCTAAATCATTTTTTAAGTCCCCTGGAACCTAGCATAATGCCTTGTTCACAGTATGAACTAAAACAAGTAACTTCAAAAGTCCTGTCATTGATCCTAGGATCCTAGACTCTGCCTCCTTTCTTACTCACATGTAAGGACTCCCAACTTTTCCATTTGAATTATCATACTGTCCTGTTATTTTCTATTAGTCCTGCCAAAGACAAGCAACTGACTGCCTTGGCTCTCTTTCCAGCTGCCTATTGGATAACTCTGCTCAGATGGCTCTTAAGCATATTAATCTAAACATGTTCCAAGTGAAACTCTTTTTCACCAATACCTGCTTATTCTTCACAGTTTCACTGTTGGTGAATGGTATTACTATTCACCCAGTCAAGTTATGAATATCAGACCCATTCCAAACTCATTTCTCTCCTTGATGCTGATCTTGTTGATTTAACCTCAGAAATGTTTCTCACAGTGACCTCTCCTCCCCTGTCTCACTGATTTAATATAGTATAATTACTTCCTAATTCAGACTATCCCACTTCTCTTACTAAGGGTCCACCTTTCACTCCACACAGTGAGGACCTCTTTCCAAAAGAAAGAAAGAAAGACAGAAAGCAAGCAAGCAAGCAAGCAAGCAAGCAAGCAAGCAAGCAAGCAGACCTGAATGCACCATTCACTTGCTTAAAAACATCCACTTGCATTCTCTGGCCTGGAGATCAATTCCAATGTCCTAGCATGATAAATTGGGCACTTCATAATCTGGTTTCATCAAAGTATGTGCTTAATGTAATGGATGCATCTGATAGCCGAAAGACATCTTTCCAAAGCACCGTATTGATATCTCTATGCTATTTGTAAGTTTGCAGCAACGACAGATGCTACTTGCCTTATGTCTAAACATTTTACTGGCTTTTTTCAGGCCCTATGACTGCTTTCTACCTCCAAATCTTCTAATCTTTTAGTGCACCTTCTGTGGCCTTTGTGATCATTCCTCTCCCCTACCCACATTTCTTGTTTGCTCCTGTCTGAGTCTTCTCTTAGGCTGCACCCTTTTCTTGGACTGACTTCCTGACCCATTGCCCAGTCATACCCTTCTCTTTCAAAACACACCTCCTCCCCGAAGCCTTCCCCAACTAAGCCCACCTGGCTCTCATCTCATTGTTCTTTGCAAATTCCCCTGAGCACTTTGATATTTTAACTCCTCAGAACTATACTAATTCATACTGAAGGCAGTTTCATGTTCTGTCTCAACCATTATAATTCCCTATGGATAGAAACTGTGTGCCTTTTAGCCCATTAGAAGTGCTCACCACCCGCCCCAATGCCTAGCAGTATCTTAGTCCCTAGGCTCCATCTAGTGTGGAAAGTGGGAGAGCTGCAAGTATTTTTGAGTGCCTGAATGCTGTTAAGGAAACATGACCACCCAGGGGCAGTTCCCAACGAGTAAAAGAGCTTTCACACAACACAGGAATTGATATGCCTTCAATTTCTCTTTGCCTCTCAAACCCACCACCAGAGGACACACCCTTCCAGATGTGAAGTCTCCACAAATATACCAGACCTGGAATCTTATGAGCTTTCTCCAACCCTCTTGAGACTCTGTGTTTAGCAGTTTCATTAAAGACATTCAGGAACCCTTGACCTGAGGTATCCTACACTCAGACTACATCTGGGTTTGTATTCACCATGTCCAAGCTTTTTAGATTACATTCAGACACCCCATTCACTGCTAAGTCAGCCAGAAGAGAGATGGAACATCCTGTAGTGTTGATACTGAGCAGTGCTAATGTTCACTGAGTTTGCAGAGGGACTTTAGCTGTGGCTATGCTAAATTGAAAACTGGATGTGCTTTCCAGGGAGCAGTCAAGAAAAGCACTACTTACTCAGGGTTGTTCTGGTCACCAGCTTGAAGTGAGGAAGCTCCTCAAACATCCTCTTGGAGATCTTCTCAATATGGAAGTGCTGGAGAATGCCTAGGGCCAAGCAAAAAGTGGAGCAAGTGGTCAGGCACTCAATCTGGAACCATCAACTCCCTTTTTTCTGCTCAGGCTCAGCATATCATTTCATTACTAGGGCTTAAGAGTATCGAGCTGGGCTGTGTAATGTGCTTAACCAGGAAATTGGATGGCTCAAGGGTTATAATTGACTCCATTTGTTTCCTTGGCTTACTGGCTTCCCCTCGGCTTCTCCAGTGGATGGAGATAGTGCTGCTGACCATGGGACTCTCTCCTAGGGAAAGCCACATGGAATCTAGCATAAGTGCTTATTGGAGCTTCTTCAGCTAAAGGCAGTATTAGAAATTCTGCCCTTGCCCCCAACCTGGGTAGACTGTGTCCATGCCAAACCACTGGGCTGCCTTCCTGGCTAAGCACTGAGAGCCTGCAGTGGGATTGCAGGCAGGTTGGTTTTGTAAATGGAGAAGCCACCCTTGTCATTGAACCCACTGAAAAGCATATTTTCCTTTGGGAAATATTCAGATCCTTCCTTATTCATAAATGGGGAGAGTTAAAATAGAGTGCCCTCCACAGTCTCAACCTTGCCTGAATAACTTTTATCACAGTAACAGGTAGACAACTGGCAACTGCCCTTATAGTTAAGGAGCAACATGTTACCAGCCCATTTAAACGGGTAAAGTAGATTAAGCCTCTTTTTTTTGTGTCCACCAAGCATAGACCTTGATAACCTAGCACTGTGAACAGGGGGCTATTCAGATGCTACATTAGCAAGGTGAAATTCATCTGCACACCTCTGAGAGGTGAAAGATGTGGGATGATGAATAGTGGGCCCACTGCTGGGGAATCGCAATAAACCAGTGCCTAGTCCTAGGTGTCCTGTTATGGATGAGCTAGGGAGTTAAAGATGGCAAATCAACACTCCTAGGCATAGACCAAAAATAAGCATGAATGAGAAACATATACATGTTCAAGCATCTTTTTTTTTAAGGGTTAGGGAGAAATGCATTCTTTAGATAAAGACTGTTGTCTAAAGGGAGAGAAAAAAGCCTCATAAACACTGAGCAGTCTTTTTCAAAGCTTGGTCCAAGTGCCACGTGCATTAGAATCATCTGCCTATTTGTTAAACATGCGAATGTTTGGACTCTACCCAAGGTCTACTGAATTCCTATCTCTGGGATGGAGCCAGGTATCCGCATTTAAAACCAGCTCCCTGTGTAATGCTGAAGCACACAGAAGTTTGAGTACTCTTGAGCCTTATGTGAGAGCCAGTAGCAAAAAGATGTGTATATTTTCCAGCTGAAATCTCACTTATCCACTTGGAGTACGAGGAACCTTGACTACACTAAATCAGCACTAGTCTTGAGCCTGCAAAAAGTTAGAAGAGCTGTACGATCACAATGAACAGAATGTGGCTTGCTGTGGTAGTCACTGCGAATAATCAGAAAAGGAACTGAACATTATGACTGGGGTTTCTCCAGTAAGACTATAACCCTCTTGAGGGCAGGGAGGATGTTTTAAATTTGTTTTACCCCATAATACACATTACAATATTAGGGACTTAGCTTTGCCCTGAATGAATGGGTTTCCATGGTTGTTGAACTTTACTCTGGAAAGAATGACAGACTACAGTTTGATAGTTTGTAATCCTGGCTACACATTACAATCACCTGAGATGCATTACGAACAAACACTGATGCCCATGCCCCACTCCAGATCAACTAATCATAATTTCTGGGGGTAGGGCCCAGATATTTGGTTTTAAAGGAAACCAAAACTCTCCCTGATGATTCTGATGGGCAGCCAGGGTTGAGAATCACTTCTCCAGCTTTTGGTGGTGTGAAAAAGACAGCTTTGGAAACCCAAGGGTCAATACGTGATCTTTAGCATAGGCCATCGTAAAATTTGAAAGGCCATAATGACAATAGCGTTAGATGTGTCAGTTTCCAAGCAATCAAAAAAACTTCTAATCCAAACGAAGGAACAGGTTGAAGCAAAATTAAAGTGAGTCCTCTCATCCTTTTCTGTGCCCCCTTACAAAGATGAGAAATTAATGTTGTCTTGCTCACCCTTTCGAATAGTCCAAACGTGGACCTCTACCTGAGGTGGTCTCTCAGTCTCCAGTGCTATTTTTCTGGTTGTCTCCCCATCCTCCATGAACACAGACTCATACACAGGCATTGTTTCTTCCCCACAGAAGTAGCCTTTGTTGTCAAAGCTTTGGCCTGGAAGTTCTTCTGGAATCAGGAAGCAAGTAGAATTTTGTCATGGTTTTCTAAAGCTAGAAGTGAACTTCTACATTTATGTATCTCATTGTTCATAACATCTCAGACTTATCAAAAGTGGACAATTAACAAGAACATTCTTGGAGAGACAGAAATTCCACCGATACTTGATTAGCCCAGCTTAGGCTGCCACTGCAACAAGCCACAGATTAAGCCACAAATCACAAAGGAGCACGTAACCTTTGATTGAAGTCCATGTGTTGACAGAATTCAAAATTCTTTGGAACACTGGCCCCCTACTATTGTCACCGAGACGTGGACTTTCATGAGGAAAAATGTAGCCAGGTACAAATCTCCTAGGCACTTACGGGAACATAGGATTTGCCATACAGGGTCAGGATCATGCTCTGTCCAGCTCAGTGTTGCCAGGTGAGGCCCAGGGAATGGGCTGAAAAAGGGCTTTGGTTAACATCCCTGACATCATTTTGGTATACTTAGAAAACATTCATGACACTCATTTATGTGCATATACTTGCCCAAAGGATCTATCCAAATTGGCTTGACATTTCTGAATGCTCTTTGATTTGTTTGTAAGGGGAACAATAATACCGGATCAGCACCAGTGCCAAAATCTAGATGTCAGATTAGTCATATGTATGCTATGCCAAATGAATGGTCGGGAGACACAAAAAATTGGTCAGGTCCCTCAACTATGGATCATTTAATGTGTAAACTAAACTGTTGAATTTCAGCTTGCAGGCATAGAGGCACCAACCCCCTAATACTCTCCATTTCACTCCACCCTCCTCTTTCCTCAGCCCCCTGTTTTAAAAAGTTTCTTCTTGTTGGTTATCAGTGAGTTAAGTTTCCTTGCTGGCCTTGTAATCAGTACTCTCTTGAGCTGCGTACTTAAAGCGTACACTCAAATCAGAACAACAGATGCCATCTGTAAGAATATCTGAATTGTTGAGGATGAAACCACTGAGTGTTGAATGCTTTGGGTCTGTGACTCTAATTAGGGAGACTCACTGTTAGCCAATCAGACACATTTGGACTAGAAGTTGTAATCAAATTGCTATTGTATGTCTCTTGGTAACCTGATTAGCTTTCCCACCCCCACCACCATTTGGCATTGTAAGGACAAAACCATAGTCTTCTCTTGACGATTCCAGATTGGAAAACTCAATTTGTGGATTATTGTGGAATCAAGCTTTTTGTTTTCCTCCTTTTGTCCTTTTTAGCTATTTATTTACTTGGTGGGCCAGTCTTTTTGGTGATATGTTAGGTAATTAAGGGCTATGTGCTAGCACTTTTTACATGGGTTGGAGAGAGGGAGGAGGTCACTGAGTGTACAGAGACTTCTATGTATTCAATTACTGCCTTTAGAATGACAGCCAAATTCATTTCTCAAACTTTGCTCACCAGTTTAATATTGGCTACAGCTATAGCTGACATGAAATCCATGATGGCACTGGCAGTACCTGTAATATACTAAAAGTTCTCCCAGTAGCCTGAAGAGTCATCTTGCACCACTACCTCCTTCCCTCCAAGAGCTTAATTTACTTGACTGAAGGGATCTACAAACAACAAAACTCATTATTGACTTAACCCTGGCTGGTACTTGAAAATGCTAAGAAAAGCAAAGTTTGTCTTTAGAACTACCTACTCAGCAATATCCGCCATTTTTCACACTCTGCACTTCAAGGTGCTTTCTGATCACTACATGTCCACCTACTCTCATTTTCTTTTGGGGAAGACGATGTGCTTGAAGTCATTTCTGGCCATTTCCACAGCCCAAGAGAATGTTCCCATCCTGAGCCTTCCAGAATTCCTTGCGGAAGGGGTAATGAAGGAGAGGTATTATCCCAGCTGGGAAAATTTTTAAGTCTTAATAGGGACTTTTAATGCCATAACCTAAAAGGAGTATGTAATTATGGAAATTCCAGTTATTGGGATGGTATTGTGGTTGTATGTATGGTAAATGCTCATGATAGCAATAACTTAAGTGTACCCTTAGAATGACCCTGTATGGCAGACGCATCTGAATGTGTGTTCCCAGCTTGGGAATCCGGGCGTGGCCAACTGGGAGATTATTTCCTTGTCTATGAGGACCATCTGAACCCCAGGCTCATCCCTGGGGCTGCACAGGGCATTGGGGCCTTGAGTTTTGGGTTAGATGAAGGTTGCCAGGTGGAGGTCGTTAAGGGGAGAGTGTTCGGTGAAAATGCTATATAAACTGCATGCTGTTTGCAAGAGGTTGCAGTTTTCCTGCCCAACCCACTGCCACTGGACTGTTTCTATATGTAAGGTGGTTCTCCTGTCCAGCCCACCTCCACTGGACTCTCTCCCCTGTACGTAAGCCCCTAATAAAACCCCATGTCTTGTTTGCTGGCTCTGGATCTTTCCTTTGGCCTCTTAAACCTGGTGCCTTCCCTACTGAGGTTAATAGGGGTTTGGCACGTCAGTGTGAGAAGTGAGTTGGGGAACCTTCAGCAAGTGGACATCTTACCCAAGCCCGTGGGTGGCCACTGATATGCAAGGCAAGGTCAGCCTCTACCAGAGCAAAGGGAAGAGAGAGAGAGGAAACTCACATCTTTAATATTGGTCCTAGTTTGTTATCGTAGGAGCCTGCAATCACTTGTTACAATGAAGCTTTTGGCTGGATTATCAGAGAATTTTATTTATCTCTTTTCCCTTTTCAACATAACTGAATTTACCGTTCATTCTTCCTTCCATCTACTTCTCTCCTCACTGCCTTGTTCCTTTTCTTCTGTGTCATGTGTCATTTTTTTAAAAAGCCAGTAATGTCATGATTATCCCACTTCTCACCCCTTCACGTCATTCAGGACTCTACTCAAATATCTTTAGAGAAGCCTTCCCTGACCATTCCTTTAAAAGTGCTTCCTGCCCCATTCACTCTCTCTTGCTCCTGTTTGGCTTCTCTTCACAGCACTCATCACAATCTAAAATTACCTTACTGATTTGGGTTCACTGTCTTTCTTTTCCGCTAGAATGTAAAGACCATGCTGGCAAGTAGCCTTTGTCTTGTTCACATCTCTGTCCTCAGTGCGTGTAACCGTGTCTTGCACACAGTAGGTACTTAAAACATATTTCCAGATTGAATGCATGAGCAAGTGCATGCCTTCTGATGCTCTGCAGTTGCAGAGTACCTGGAGCAGGTGCCCTTGGCTATGTGGATATTGACTCTCAGGTAATGTGACTAAGGAGCGATTCAACATGCAGACACCCATGTCTGGCTCACTGAGAGGCAGATACATAGAATGAGACAGAAATTCTCTTCTTCCATGTTGCTCAATCAATCGTCTATCTCCACATACTTGAGCAGAGTAGGAAAGTGGGAAAAATAGCTCTTCCAGAAAAATTGGTTTAATCATTCAGACTTCAATACATTGCCAACTGGGATACTGGTGGGCAGTTTTTTACATGATAAATTTTATTACGTTTTCTAAATACAAAAGTAACACATATTTACTATTGAAAATTTGGAAACTACAAATAAATAAAAAAGAAAATAAGGGTTACCCATAATTCAGTCACCTAAAAATGGTCACTGTTAACATTTTGCTGTATGCTCCTCCAGTCTTTGTGTTTCTCTTTTTTGTCTTAGCATATATAAACACTTTCTTTCTTTCCTTCTTTCTTTCCTTCTTTCTTTCTTTCCTTCCTTCTTTCCTTCTTTCGAGACAGGGTCTGGCTGTTGCCCAGGCTGTAGTGCAATGGCACGATCTTGGCTCACTGCAACCTCCACCTCCCGGGCTCAACCCATCCTCCCAAGTAGGAGTAGTTGGGACTATGGGCACATGCCACCACACCTGGCTAATTTTTGTATTTTTGGTAGAGACGTGGTTTTGCCATGTTGTCCAGGCTGGTCTTGAACTCCTGGGCTCAAGTAATCTGTCTGCCTTGGACTCCCAAAGTGCTGGGGTTACAAGCGTGGGCCACTGCACCTGGTCAATGCTTTCTTTTTTTTTTTTTTTTTTTGAGACGGAGTCTCGCTCTGTCCCCCAGGCTGGAGTGCAGTGGCCGGATCTCAGCTCACTGCAAGCTCCGCCTCCCGGGTTTACGCCATTCTCCCGCCTCAGCCTCCCGAGTAGCTGGGACTACAGGCGCCCGCCACCTCGCCCGGCTAGTTTTTTGTATTTTTTAGTAGAGACGGGGTTTCACCGTGTTAGCCAGGGTGGTCTCGATCTCCTGACCCTGTGATCCGCCCGTCTCGGCCTCCCAAAGTGCTGGGATTACAGGCTTGAGCCACCGCGCCCGGCCTAATGCTTTCTTTTTTAACACAAAAAGTGGGATCATAATATACATATTGTTTTTTAGCTTGCTATTTTTACTTAACAAATACATTGCAAACATCTTTGTCTGCCATTCAATCTTAGTCTATAATGAGTTTTAATGGCTATATTAATATTCCACAGTACAGATACACCATAATTTGTTTAATCATTCCCATATTCGTGAACTTTCAGATTGTTTCCAATTTTTCAGTATTGTAAACAGCACTGTAGCAAAAATTCTTATTTGTATATCTTTGTGTATGTCTCTGATTACTTAGGATTCCTAGAAGTGGAATTTTTTAGCCTTTTTTTTTTTTTTTTTTTGAGATAGGGTCTCACTCTGTTGCCCAGGCCAGAGAGTAGTGGTGTGATCGTGGCTCGCTGCAGCCATGATCTCCCAGGCAATGATCCTCTCACCTCAGCCCTCAGCCTCCCAAGTAGCTGGGAGTACAGGCATGTGCCACCATACCTGGCTAATTTTCTTTTATTTTTGTAGAGATAGCGGTCTCACCATGTTATCCAGGCTGGTCTCAAACTCCTGGGCTCAAGAGATCTTCCTGCCTTGGTCACCCAAAATGCTGGTATTACAGGTGTGAGTCACTGCACCCGGCCACCAAATGTTTTAATAAACATTACCAACCTGAGAGGACAATTGTTTTAAAAGCAATGACTTATTTGTCCTGTCCTCACAACTTTTTGATTATTTTACTTTTTAATTGAATCACCAGCATCAATAAAATTTCAAGCACACAATGAAATAAGACTTGGTCTGAAGGCCCGAGATTAAAATTGGAATATTATACAATGAGAAGCTTTATGTTATCATGGGTAATTTACGTAAATATTAGTTTTTGTCTGAAATTATCTTGTTGCATTACTTTTTAAACTATTAAGTGTTAGACTCCTGACAGAAGAGAAAATTGTGTTCATGAAACTACCACTATGTGATACTAAAAGGTTTGAGGATCCAGTGAGACCACAGACTTGGAAGTCATAATAGGTGATCATTGCTGGGTGTCCCAGATGTCCATATCATCCTTAGAATGTGCTCTCTGTTGGCCGGATGCAGTGGCTCCCACTTGTAATCCCAGCACTTTGGGAGGCTGAGGCGAGTGGGTCACTTGAGCTCAGGAGTTTGAATAGCTGGGTGTGGTAGTGCATACCTGTAGTCCCAGCTACTCGGAAGGCTGAGGCGGGAGAATCACTTGAACCAGGAGGCGGAGGTTGCAAGGTTGCAGTGAGCTGAGATTGTGCCACTGCACTCCAGCCTGGGTGACAGAGCTAGACTCTGTCTCAAAAAAAAAAAAAAAAAAAGAATGTGTTCTCTCTGTACTCGTAATAAATACATTTTCTCATAAATTTCAATGCCCCATTCTCTACACCTTATCAAATAGCTCCTGTCCTTCCTGTCCACACCCTGCCCCCTATGTACTCTGGAAGATGGGGGTTGTTACATTGAGGAAGATTCTGTGTCCCAAAATCAGTGCCTCTCAAGCTGTAATGTGCATTAGAATCACCTGAGGTTCTTGTTAAAATGCAGATTATGATGTAGTAGGTCTTGAGTGGGGGCCTGAGAGTCAACATTTTTAACCAGCTCCTAGCTGTTGCCAGTCCATAAACCACACTTTGAGTAGCAAGACCATAAATGACCCTGGGCCTACAGCAGTAGTTCTCAAACTTTTCTGCACATAATGTTCACTTTGGGATCTTTTAACAATGCCACAGCCCAGGCCATACCTCAAATCAACTAAATTATAGTCTCTGGGGATGGGACACAGGTATATGTAGAAGCTCTCCAAGGGGTTCCAATATTTAGACAAGTTTGAGTACCACTGGCCTGCTGGAAAATGCTCAAAAAATATACATTGATTCAGGGCATGTTTGCCTTCTAGTCATGAGGAACTAAGTTGAAGAAGTATATAATTTAGCTCTCTACCTGCTTTTTAAAATGTTTGAATTTTCATCTCTGTTTATAAAAATGCTTTGCAGAAAGCATAAAAAATGATAAATTCATGTGCCTGGGATTGACTAAATCATTGACTCTTAGAATGCTGGAGCTGTAAGGGCCCCCCAAAAAATCTACTCTGACCCTCTCATTTTGCAAAGAAGGAAACTGAAGCTCAGAGGGGTGAAGTGACTTGTTATAGATCACACAGGAAACCTGTGGCACACCAGAGACAGAATGCTTGATTACCCATCCTATATTCTGTCAACCCCATTATTAGGGATTGATAAATCCTAGTATCAATCAATGATAAAAAAAAATATTTTATTTAGCTCATGTTTTAAAAACTACAATTTAAATAATTAACTTGTCTTTTTTTATCAGTCAATATTTTCTATTGGCATAGAAAAAACAATGGGCTGGAAGCGACTTGGGTTATAGGCCTTGGTTTTATGATCGATTAGTTGAATGAATCTGGGCAAGTCATTTGACTTTATGTACTTCAGTTTTCTTATCTTTAAAAGATAAATAACAATATAATTATAGGATTCTAGTGTTAGAAGGGAGCTTACAGATAATTTTTCTAAACTTTCAATTGTACAGATAAGGCTAATGAGGCTCAGAGTGGATATGGCACATCTCCAAGGTCACTCAACACCTTAGGCTTGGATCAGAACCTGGTCTCCTTCCACTCTAACTCACCTGCCTCTTGTCCTGTCTTAAAAGGGAAATGGATGTGATTGTACTTTGATGGGTTTAATAGTGATATAAATGAAAGCTGCTACTGTTCTTCCTAATCAACATGATAGCCTAAATTCTCTACTATTTAGAAAAGCAGGTAAGTTCAACACTCAGGGATACATGAGAGGTGTGGTAGACACAAGCATATTTCTGGGTAGTAAATTTCTTCCAAGCAACTGTCTTTTCAGTCTTTCAAGAGAGGAGAGAATGAAATTCATTATTATTAGAAATATTATCATTATAATTATATGAAAGGTTATATTTCTGATGCCCTAAGAAAGCTTAGAAAGACTATGTGGGAATCTCAGTCAACCAAAGGCAGGGCCTCCAACCAACGCACCTTTTGCTTTTTTACCTGGACACACCTTGCAGCACTTTCCATCTATTTTTTGAGGATACTTGCAGGGGTATCGATTAGGGCAGTGGATTTTCTTACACTCTTGCTTGGTGACATTACAAGTACATAGCACACACTCCACAATGCCAAATGCCCGGAGGTTTGGGTGCCAGGACTCTCCATGAGAATAGGTCTTTCCATTGGAAACACACACTGAAAGAGAATGTAGTATTAGCAATTAAAAGCTAAAGAGCTAAAATGGAACCCTATATTCAGAACCCAAGCCCTGAACTACTTAACACATCAACCATCTTTTGTTCTTGTCATAGCCATGGGGCTATGTTTACCGAGTAGTATCTGTGACCAAAAAACAGCTTGGGCCATATTCTACTCACAGCAGTTTCTCCAAATTCTTCAGCAGCAGCTTCTGGATGCTTATAAATGGCCTCACACATAGTAGGCAGTCTATATATATATGTATTTTGAGACAGGATCTTGCTCTGTCACCCAGGCTGCAGTAGTGTGATCGTGGCTCACTGTAGCCTTGTCTTCCCGGGCTGAGGCAATCCTTCCACCTCAGTCACCCGAGTGGACTACCATGCACCACCATGCTGTGCTACTTTTTTTTTTTTTTTTTTAAATTTTTGTAGAGACGGGGTCTCCCTGTGTTGCCCAGGCTGGTCTCAAACTCTGAGACTCAAGAGATCCACCTGCCTCAGACTCCTAAAGTGCTGAGATTTCAGGCATGAGGCACCGCACGCAGCCTATATATATATATATATATATATATATATTTCTTTTTTGAGATGGAGCCTTGCTCTATCATCCAGACTGGAGTGCAGTGGTGCGATCTCGGCTTACTGCAAGCTCCACCTCCCGGGTTCACGCCATTCTCCTGCCTCAGCCTCCCAAGTACCTGGGACTATAGGTGCCCTCCACCACGCCAGGCTAAATTTTTTTTGTATTTTTAGTAGAGACGGGGTTTCACCGTGTTAGCCAGGATGGTCTCGATCTGCTGACCTCGTGATCCGCCTGCCTCCCAAAGTGCTCGGATTACAGGCGTGAGCCACCGAGCCCAGCTATATATATATGAGAGAATAAATGAATGCATGAAAGCAGAGTTCTATCTCTAGTAGAATGTAATGTTAGTGTTTTCAATTCTATAGAAAATTTGTATGCCTCAAGTGGATGTGCTTCCAGGCATGAAAATTTCCTTGGGAGATTTGCTTTCCATGGAGGCTAGATGCAAAAATTACTGCTCTTCCCAAAGGGACAGTTTCTTCCAGATCCTGAAGCAAATCCATTCAGAATGTCAAATGCTATGAGTCTGTCTGATCCACCAACATATATAAGTATGAAGCTTAATGGTGTTGGGCACTCTTTGGTGTGGGAAGGAAGGTGGTAAGTCAAGATTGAGAAAGGACCAACCGGCCTCCTGGGTAACTTGTGAAAGGATAGCCTTTTATGCCTCTAATCTTCAGGCAGTTTCCTCAGTCTCCCACCTCATAGTGGCTATAGATATTTGGCTACAGCTGATCACTGCTTGCTTCACAGATATCCTTTGGCAGTCTGACATTTGTTAAGTGGGAAGTTAAGTCATTGGCCCCATGTCTTCTGAAGGGCCTTAAAAGAGCAAGCATCTGGCTGGGTGTGGTGGCTCCTGCCTGTAATCCCAACACTTTGGGAGGCCGAGGCAGGAGGATCCCTTGAGCCCAAGAGTTCAAGACCAGCTGGCAAACAAAGAGAGACCCCAGTCTCTACAAAAATAATAATACGAAAATCGCCAGGTGTGGGAGTGCATGCCTGTAGTCCCAGCTACTTGGGAGGCTGAGGTGGGAGGATCACTTGGGCCCGGGAAGTCGAGACTGCAGTGAGCCATGATGGCGCCATTGCACTCCAGCCTGGGTGACATAGTGAGACCCTGTCCCCTCCCCCGACACACCCAAAAAAAGGAGCAAGCATCTGGGATGCAGGCTGAGGGGCCTAAAAAGGGAAGGGGCCACAGGAGCATCTTTCTATGCAAATCAACACCAAATATATCTGGCTCCTACTATAAGGCATGGAGCTAGGCTCCAAGATAAGAACTGCATAGGGCTGCAGATGGGGAAGTCTGAGGATGAGTTATCTCCTTTTTTGAGAGTGCTGAGACATTGTGGAGATTTCAAGTCATGACTAGGACTGAGTGTGTTTCTGATTATTCCCATCACCTCATCACACCCAGGGAAACTTGTGGGCATCCCAATCAACAACATCTCTAGGGTGGGTTGTATCACTTTAGGCTGGGCTGTTGGGGAGAAATAGTCCCACTTGAGGCATTTCTAGGAATTGGCTGATTTGGCTGCAAGACAATGGCCTCAGAAGGATGAATCACTGGGCTCTTTCTCATCAAGTCCACTGAGTCGCATTAAGATATAAGAATAATGTTGGCTGCTTTTTCCTGTCCTTTGCAAGAGTTGCTAGAATACTGGACACTCTAAGTGGTCAACCCATGTAAAGATTTCCAATAACCTAAACTGGAGTGGCTCACAATATTACAATGAGACAAAATGGAGAGCTGACACCTCAACTGTGAGGTCAGGGCTGTGGACAGAATCACACAAGACAGGCCAGATGTGCTGTTCTCTTTCCTGCCCCTACCTCTATTTTTCTCCCCAAACAGTGATGTTCCCTTCTAGACAGTGTGATCAAGTGGATATATAGTATGCTTCAAGAAAATTTAGGCTGGATTCAAGTTCAAAATGGTGGCGTCCTATCATTTTTCTTATTTGATGCTAACAAGGAGCCAAGTAGATATATCAGAGGACCACATTATTAGCAAGAGATCTAAGGAAAAGAACGACCCATGCTGAGCAGGGCAGGCAGGACTCCCAGTGTTATATGGCTAGGTTCCCTCTCCCCTGAACATTTGGACTAAAGGAATGGTCTAGACTGGGTGAGAGCTCAAACTCTGCAGTGGAATGGGGTGAGGTTAATTCTCGACAAGGAAACACAACCCTCTCCTTACCCAAAAAATTCTCAGGATGATTTTGAATCATCCAGCTTGGGACTTGGGGGTGGGGACAAGTGATTCCTCAGTGAACTATATTAGAAAGGTCAGAATAGAACTGTTGCATCCAAATCAGTGGGGGCAAATGAATAAATGTAAACCAACTGGGGTTTTTGTAGGCCATGGAGAAAATCAAGGGATGAGCCTCTGCCCTGAAATTAAAGAGACCTTGTGGAAATTGTGGGATTTAGGATTTTCAAAATCCATTTCCCTACACCTTTAAAAAGCTTTGAAATACTTTCACAACAAATGGAATCTATTGGAGGCAATTTAGAATTGAAAATCAAACTATCGGCCGGGCGCGGTGGCTCAAGCCTGTAATCCCAGCACTTTGGGAGGCCGAGGCGGGTGGATCACGAGGTCAGGAGATCGAGACCATCCTGGCTAACATGGTGAAACCCCGTCTCTACTAAAAAATACAAAAAACTAGCCGGGCGAGGTGGCGGGCGCCTGTAGTCCCAGCTACTCGGAGGCTGAGGCGGGAGAATGGCGTGAACCCGGGAGGCGGAGCTTGCAGTGAGCCGAATTGCGCCACCGCACTCCAGCCTGGGCGACACAGCGAGACTCCGTCTCAAAAAAAAAAAAAAAAAAAAAGAAAATCAAACTATCTTAACCTAACTCTCCCTCCTTATTTCATAAACTTTTATCAGAAATCCTTGGAACTTAAAAATAATAAAATTCAAATCAAACACAGATCAATAGTAAGTATTTCCAATTCTTCTAATACATCACCATTTTCCATTAACAGTTTTATTTTGAATTTTTTTAAGCCTGCAAATTTCAAAAGCAATTTAATTTTTTTATCTGTAATCTGAAATTTACATCTAACTAGTAACAGATGTGATCAACTAGCTTTGGCTTGACTAGCTTTGTTGAGATTTATGGTAGGAGTTCTTTGTAACGGATTGTTTTTCACCCATGTTATTCAATCATTTGGTTTAATAATTTATTGCTTTTAACCCATTCAGAGAACTGCTTTTGATTTGTTTTCCCTTTAAAGGAAACAAAACATGTTTGTGGTTTCATAAAAGGAACCAGCTGAGCCCTTGCTCCAACGAGCTAGTTGACAGGAGGCCTAAAAAAGTAAGAAGCAGTCAATTGTTTGATTGAGTTTCTCCTCCCCTGACTCCTGCTACTGGTATGTGCGTGTTTGGCGGGGCGGGGCGGGGGCGCAGGGAGCAGGTGGAGGCCAGAAAATGCTGTGCAAGAAGAAATTGGAAGCTATGGAAGTCTGTGGGTGCCTGTTGTAGCCAGTTGATCAACTAAGTGAACAGCATGTCAGTCTTAACCTGATCAGTCTTCCTGGTGCTCAGCCAGGTGGTTTTGGGATTTCTCACTGGATTACTCTTTTACCTTTTTAAAATTTTTAATTTAGAGACAGGGTCTCACTTTGTCACCCAGGATGGAGTGTAATGGCACAATCATAGCTCACTGTAACCTTGAACTCCTGGACTCAAGTGATCCTCCTGTCTTAGCCTCCCAAGTAGCTAGGACTGCAAGCACTCACTACCATACTTGGCTAATTTTTTTTTTCATTAAATTTTTTTTTGTAGAGTCTTGTTATGTTGTCCAGCCTAGTTTGAACGCCTGGCTTCGAGTGATCCTCCTGCCTCAACCTCCCAAAGTGCTGGGAGGCATGAACCACTGCACCTGGATTACTCATTTCTAAGGACAGTCTCATATGCTACATATTCAACCAGAATCTGAGTGTGGGGCCAGGAATATGTATCTTTAACGAGAAGCCCAGGATAATCTGGGGTGCATTGAGGTGTGAGAATTGCTATTTCTAAGGTATAGATAAGAGCTTCAGTGATGTTGGGCACTGAGTACCTTTGAATGTTGGGTCCCCTACTAAAACACAGACAATCACTCTTTCTGTTAAAGACCCAAGGAATTTTCCCAAATGACCTACAATCCCCAGGGACAATTGAGAAAATACAAGAGGCTGTTTCACAAGCACAAAAGGGGCCAGACTATGCTCTTTTGGCTGCATTTAAGGAAGTCCAAAGAGTCTCCTGGAGTCACCTGACTATACCCACTTTATGGACTTGATGCTAAATGAGCCACAAGTGAATATGGGCTATTCCTGGGAGAAAGAGTCCTTTCCCAGCTCCAGCCCTGCAAAGACCAGGGCTGCTGAGGCCCTGTTGTGGAAGTATACAAAAGAAGGATGCCCCTTACCTTGTCCATGCTTGTGTTTGTTATTGATGACAATTTGCACAATGGTTCCTGATGCTTGCTGGGAATCCATAAGAGCTCCGCGGTGACTTCTGGCCCCAGGAAAGCGGGACAGACCTCCAGCCTGTCGGCTTGGTGGAGGATCATAGTGAGAGCGGTGGTAAGAATGTCTCTGTAAAATGACAAGAACAATTTTCATCCAAAAGCCACCAATGAGATCACAGAGATTAAGTTATACACATTAGAAGTCATTCAATAATTTTGATTTATAGTGGTGAGCTCTTATTTCAGCTGCATGCTCACCTACACCAATAGAAACAGGGATGTGGTCATGTAAAAGCATCATTGGCAACATGCTGAGGTTTATCTCTCTTCTTCTAAAAGATAGGACTAGATTCACATGCAAACTTCTTAGGGAGAAAAGAGCCAAAAAGGTTAAAGTGTCCTTCCTGCTGCCAAGACTCTCACATTTCAGTTTAAGAGTTAAGACATTAGTCTGCACGCAAGGCAGAATGTAAATAGAGGCCGCAGAAGAAGTAAGAAGTCCTGCGCAAATCAGGAGGAGAAAGAGAGAGCTTCTAGTTGGGGAGGGTTTGTGATCTGGGCCATGAAGGATGGGTAGACTTTTTTACAGCCAGAGTATAAGGGGAGTAGTCCAGGCAGAGGTTTCCAAGTTGAGAAGGTGAAGTGGAGAACATCGAGTCCATAAAAGGGAACAGTTGCAGGATAACATTCCAAAAGTGGGTTGAAGCCAGATCATGGAGGACTTTAAATTACAGGCTAAGGGGTGAAGACTTTATTTGGTAAGCAATAGAGGTGAGGGCATAGAAGGCTTTGAGGGATTTTTTTTTTTTTTTTAAGTTAGAGAAGTAATGTAATTGGAACTGTTTCAGAGCATTGAATCCTGATCATGCATTGGGTGAACTGGATAGGAGGAAAAGATGAGATTCGAGTATAGTCTTGATAAGATGTACTGAGACTGTAAACACAGGTAACGGCATAAGATAATACAGCACAGTACAAATACCCTAGGTATTTTATAGATAGAAGAATTGATAGTACACGACAGTATTGGCATGTAAGCTCTACAAATCAAGGACTTTTTGTTCACTGCTACATCTCCAGTGTCTAGAATTTAGTGCCTGGCATCTAGAAGGTGCTCATCAAATATTTGTTGAGTGAACAAAACTGGCACCTAAGAAAAGCTTAGAGTCTTGTCATACAAGCAATCTTTCAGCAAGGGTTCAACACACATGATGACCAGACTATTGTGCTACCCACCCCTCTCCCAGAAGCTAAAGTAGGCTAGGGGTAGAAGAAGATGAAATGAATGAAGAATGGAACCTTAAGGCTTAAAGCCAAGTAAGATTAATTGTATTTTGTACGCAATTGTTAGGGGTGAAGGAGGGGGAACCCATTAAAAAAATCTTTCACAGGCAATTGAAAAGGAAGATCTTTATATTCAGTGACAGAAATAGTGAGGAACCTTGGGAAGATAGTTATGGGGTCCCCTGACCATATCATCCCATAAAACACTGATTAAAGTTATGGGCCAGACACACATGTTGCAAATTTTGCTTTGGGAACTATTATTGCTCTCCTGGCAGGAAGGGGCCACTGGTAGGGTAAAGGGAGAGTAAACAGGAGCTGAAGTAAGAGGACTGTTTTTAGCCTTTTGAAAGACAACATTATTCTCTCTATCTAAGAGGAGCCTACGCTGGTGCATTGCTATCAAAATTCACACAAATAAGAATCTGCATCAATTTGTTTTCATGCACATGGACAGGATTCTCAGTGCAAATATTCCTCATTCCCACAATGGCTCGTACTTCTCTGCCATAATTGCTCACATTCCACAAAGGCCATTACAGGTTGCTCTGTCCTTTTTGAAGTTTGGCAAAGTTTTGCCAAAGGAACACAGAGAGGACAGTTTGGCTGGTTGGTGTCCCACTGATCCTAAAAAGAAGCAGTTAGACTGGGATAGAATTGGAGAGGGAAGGTTGTTGACCTAGGATAAGCTGCAAGTACAAGAAGTTCTCTGACTCATGATGGTGAACACAAAATAAAAAGCTATTCTTTAGCACCAGCGTCTCAGACCTGGGACATATCATAATGGTAGGACAATGATCATGACGAAAAAAAAAATCCTCGGCCGGGCGCGGTGGCTCAAGCCTGTAATCCCAGCACTTTGGGAGGCCGAGATGGGTGGATCACGAGGTCAGGAGATCGAGACCATCCTGGCTAACACGTTGAAACCCCGTCTCTACTCAAAAAAATACAAAAAACTAGCCGGACGATGTGGCGGGCACCTGTAGTCCCAGCTACTCGGGAGGCTGAGGCAGGAGAATGGCGTAAACCCGGGAGGTGGAGCTTGCAGTGAGCTGAGATCCGGCCACTGCACTCCAGTCTGGGCGACAGAGCCAGACTCCGTCTCAAAAAAAAAAAAAAAAAAAAAAAAAAAAATCCTCAAGAATTTTGATCACAGACCCTATTGTAGACCAGTCAGTCCCCTAGAACCTAATCTTGTTGAAGTCTTTTGTTTTACAAAGTGAAGCCAGGGAGGAGAGGCAGTTTATTCAAGGTGACTACGAAGATTGAGTTTTTGGAGATGGTAGAAGTGGGGGGAAGATGAACAGAAGGAGGAAGAGAAGGAGAAGAAGGAGAAAGTGGAAGAGAGAATGTCCAGTCAAACTCAGTGGTCTATAACCATTTGACTAAAAGCTGCTCCAAAGACAAGTTCTTTCAGATACGGAAGTTCATTCAGCTACAATGTTCACCACCACATATACCACATACTCCACTTTGGCTATACACTAAAATTACCTGGTGAGCTGTAAAAAATACTCATACCTGGGTCCCACTCCGAGGGATCCTTATATAAGTGGTTTGGGGGAAGGCCTGGGCATTAGGATTTTTATATACTCCCCAAGAGTCTCTGGTTTGAAGCCAAGGTTGGGAATCACTGACATAAAGGATCCTCTGTTTGGGGGCTGGAGTGGGTGGTGGCGGTGTGCGACTTTGATTTAAGGGTAATGGTTCTTTTAAGAGTTCCTCCCGTAAACAAATGAAAGAGACTTATGAGGGGCCATTCTGACCTTGTAACTCAGAGCAAAGGAGAAAAAGGTTATTAATGCCCTGAAGTAAGCGAAATTGGAGCTTATCTTAAAAATTAGCTGCAAATAGGCTGCTTGAGAGAGCAGGTCAAAACCAGTTAGAAATGACCATATAGCTATGATCTTTTATTTTGCTCAGTATTTTGGTATTTTTTGATTTACTTACTTGAAAGACTGAAAAATATTTCAGGCTTCAGAGGTGGCTCTAAAACAATTCTTTTCTGGTGTTGAAAAATCCCCACTATTGTAGAGGCTCTCCAGGAATTTCATGTTCTAAAGTCTACAATGTAAGAGTTTTATTGGTGCAGACAAGAAAACATCAGGGTCCAGAAAGGGCCCTCATGTTCGTGATATTGTACTATAGATTTTCAAGATGTTACCATTTGGGGAAGCTGGGCAAAGGGAATATGGGATCTCTCTGTATTATCTCCTACAACTGCAAGTGAATCTATAGTTATCTCAAAATAAAAAAGTTTAATTTAAAAAGCGGCTTCAGAATATATTCTAATCCATACAGCCATTAAAACATTGTATCTTAATCACTACAAACCTAGGACTATCCCTGGCTGGAAGACACTTAGGCCAATTTCCGTCCCAAACCATTGTTCTGACAATGTGAATAAGACATGGATTTTTATCTGTTTCATGTTGTTTCTATCCCAAACCCTTTCACTTTTTTTAATGGTACATTTCAATGTAATCTACTGGGGGCAAAAATCAGGGCTTGGCTGTTGTCCAAAACAAAATTATCCATGCTTTCATGTTTTGGCTTTCTAGTCTGTGCCTACTTCTTCCTCCCCACGTACCACACCACTCCACACACACACACACACACACACACACGCAAGCGTGTGCACGCGTGTGCAGACATACTCCCCATCAATGGCAGGAGGACCAATTCATGAGAAATTACAACTTAGAAATCAAACAAAAACTGTTTCAGGTTTTTACAAAGGGGTCATATTTAAACCACTGGTTCCCCTTCCTGTGTACTTCATAAAACTTGCTAAGCTGATGGTTTTCAGACCACTTGGCAAAAGAAACCAGTCAGCTGTATTTCTGTTGAACAGAGGTTTTGCTGGTTTGGGGTAAATAGGAACAGTTTACGAAAAGGACAGTCTACTGGATAGGAAATGTGTTGTTAGGGCTGCCTTTTCTTCTTCCCCTGAGGAAGTTGGGCCTGCAAAGGATATTCAGAAGGGATTCTCCTATTTTCTCATTTTAGGCTGGTCAAGAGCAAACAACAAATTTGGAGTTTATTTCTGATTTGAGACAAATTCCTGTGCATTAAAATTAATGAGGAGCCCCCTCCCCACTATACCATCACACACATTTTACGCCACCTCCCACACCCATTCATTCAACACTTATTTATTGGGTGACTACTACGCGCCAGGTATATATTTTTCCATTACTACAGATGCTATTTATTATTCAAATCATATCCCACAATATCTATCCCTTTCAGAACAAAGGAAAATATTTATTTATAATAAAGTGAAACCATATGGCCATTTTGGTCTACCAGGCCCAAATGTTTGTTTCTAAAGATAGGTCTTGAACTTTGAAAATCAACAACTATTTCAAGGGCCCACATTCTGTACCTGACCTTTTTTGCTACAGGAAGTACTATCACTAGGCCTGCCAATGAAGCTGAAAGATAAGCGTTGGAGTTGAGGACAGTGTAAAATGAAGTCAAGAAGAAAGGCTAATTCATGGCATTACCAGCAAGACTGCTAAGGTGGCCACAGTGCTTAGTGTGGGGGCCTCTCAGGGAATAAGCCACATAGCTTAAGGTGACTGAACCCTAAATTTGTTTTAGAATGACATCTGGTTGACAGTCACTAATTCAGCCACGCTCAACTTCCTACCACAATAAAAAATCGGGGCTGAGAAAAAGAGGAACACACAACACAGAAAACTGAGACTGACATCATCTCCTGTCAGGCTCTGGAAGGAATCTCACTTACTATAAAGCAGATAGAGTTGCATGGAGAACATCTTTCCTCAGGGTTTATATTAACCAGCAAACAGGGAAGCCCACCCTCTCTTGCAGGATGCTGATTTTTTGAGAGTTCCAGAGTACTGTTCTCCAAACCCCTTCTCCCCAATTCTTCTGCAACTATTCAGAAACAGCAGTGTCCAGAAAATAATACTGATAGACAGTAAGACAAATAGAAATGGTTCCATCTCACTGCTTAATCTTTGGGTTGGGTGTTGGCAAGCTGGGAGCATGCAAGTCAGAAGTGGCCCATGTGATGACCGGGAAGCCCAGCCTCAGCAGCACTGTGATGTTTGTATGAGTCATTCTACTGCATCCCCTATCAACACCTTCTTCATATGCTCAATATCCTTAGGCTTGCCCTGTAATTCCCTGGACTCCTGCCTTATATACAATATTTGCTGTGATGTTCTAAGGTTTTAGAAAATCGATTATATTTTATTACAAAAATAATTGATGCTTATGGGAAAATATCAGATTATACAGAAAATATAAAGAGTCAAAATCTACCTTTCCACCTGCCTGCTTCTACTCTTTTAAGATTAGCACACCTGACATGTTGGTATGTGACCTTCCAGATTGGTTTATATACATTTATATACATGCACATACAATTTTTACATAAAGAAGTGGTAGTGTAAAATTTGATTCTGCACCTTGTTTTGTTACTTAATATATCTTGGAGCTCGATTCACTTTACTACATTTAGACGTACCATATTCTTTTTAACAATTGTACAGTGTCCCATTAATTGGATGTACACACCAAGTCCATAGTAGACATTTAGGTTGTCTCCATTTGTTTTGTTTTTATGAAAACAACAATGCAATGAATGTCCTTGCATACTTTTTTTGTACAAGGATGTGATGAATACCTATTTATGTGCAATGGTCACCACTGTGCATTTTGTATGATACATTCTTTGAATTGGAACATCTCCTTTTCGGATTTTAAGAAATTTGAAGTGTAACTCTTCTTAGACATATATATATATATATATATATATATATATATTTTTTTTGAGACGGAGTCTTGCTCTGTCACCCAGGCTGGAGTGCAGTGGCGGATCTCCAGCTCACTGCAAGCTCACTCCTCTTTCGGGTTCCGCCATTCTCCTGCCTCAGCCTCCCACGTGCTTCTGGGACTACAGGCACCAGCCACTTCCGCCCGGCTAGTTTTGTATTTTTTTAGTAGAAGCGGGGTTTTCACCGTGTGTAGGATGGTCTGCGATCTCCTGACCTCATGATCCGCCCGTCTCGGCCTCCCAAAGTGCTGGGATTACAGGCTTGAGCCACCGCGCCCGGCCTAGACATATATTTTTAGAGAGGAATTCTAGTTTATAAATTACTTCAAAATACAAAAGAACAAAAGATGCTATTACTTACATAGAAAGATGCCTACTTGTGAGGCTTATTCTGAGATTAGTGCAGAGAACAGAAGGGAGACATTGCCAGGCTGAAGGGAGGAGAATGCAGACTGCTACCTTTCCTCTCTTCCAACTGCATGACTGGGCGCCTAAGGCTTGGGAGAGAGTTTATGTGGACACATCTGAAGTACCTACCAAATCCAACCAAAAAGATGGTTGTATCTTACAACCCCACAGAAGGTCCTCACTGTTGAGGACAGGAGGAGTGACCTGGCTTCCTTAGAGAACATACATAGACTTGGCAAGTCATCCTAAAAGAATACCAACTTCTGACCTAGACAAAGGGCTGGGGCTATGGTTTCTTTGTGCACATTTCCTGCCTCCAGTTACCAATTTTACAGTGTACTTAAATGGTTTCCAGTTGGTGATGACATTCAAAACTTTGAGAAAAGGGAAGAAAAATGGTGTTAGAAATCGGGGTCTTTTTTTTTTTTTTTGGATTTGCTAGAATAGTAGCCATGGGGAGAGGAAAGCTTGGCCTGATGCTGTGGAGTGTTGAATTATTTGAGCTATTCACACTTACTGCTTCTCTGTTGGCAGGCTGTCGGAAGATATCACCATCAGAATGTTCCCATGACAATTCTCCATCCCCTGTTTATTAAAAAGAAATAAAGAGAAAATCACATTCATAGAAGGGAAAGCTATCACCCTTGTGACCCAGCAACATTTTGATACTATGATCCCAAAGTTCTCGAAGTGTTTTTGCTTTTGTGGCTGTCCTTCAAAAAGCGGTTGTGAAAGATTTCTCTGGGTGTGCCTCATTTTTCAAAACAACTCTGAAGAAAGTTGCCACTTTCTAAATAGATGACCTAGCAACATTATGCAGAATTTGGAAAATGAAAGGAAAATAATCACTTTCCACCTAATTTAGCCATCATTGTCACTTTTGCTCATTTTACTTCATGACAGTTAAGTATTTTGTAGGTCATATTTAACTTTTGTTTAAACTACCATTAAACAATGAGTTTTGAGGAGTTGATCTGTCATAATTTCTTATGACACACCTTTCTCTAGGTCTACATGACCCACTCTTTGGACAGAGAACTCCTTATCATTATCTTCCAAAGTAACTGCTTATAAGAAGAATATTCTACTTTCAGCTTCTAGAGCAATGAACACACAAGAGATGTGGATATACCTCAGCTAATTAAAAAACAAGAGGATAATTTCCAAGAATATTGCTCTTGTGTTACTTATGACCAAGCAAGCGAATGGGAAGAGCCTTGTCTTAGAGATGTTTGCATCACTTGAAATGAGTACCATTTAAATTGTACATATGGCTGAAGATAAACCTAATATTCAACAAATATTTTATAAGATAACCAGGAACACCAAAAAGTGTAAGTACTAAGAATTTTCTATTCTGATTACTCTCTCAAGCCTTCATAAGAGTAACAGGCCGGGTGCAGTGGGTCATGCCTTTAATCCCAGCACTTTGGGAGGCTGAAGCAGGCAGATCGCTTGAGCTCAGGAGTTTGAGACCAGCCTGGGCAACACAGGGAGACCCTGTCTCTACAAAAAATACAAAAACTAGCCGGGCATGGTGGTGTGTACCCATAGTCCTAGCTACTTGGGAGGCTGAGGTAGAAGAACTGTTTTGAGCTTGGCAGGTGGAGGTTGCAGTGAGCTGAGATGATGCTACTGAACTCCAACCTGGGCAACAGAGCCAGATCCTGTCACACACACACACACAAAGAGTAACATGTTACCGGTTCAAGCATGTGGTAGTAGTGTTAGGGGAGATTACGTAGTATCATAGGCTTTTAGGGCTTGAAAATGACCTAAACATTAGTTTGATAGCAATATTAGAATCAGGCAGTGACTTATAACAAAGTATAGCTGTGAATCTTCATAATTCAAACATTATCTGATGAAAAAATAATGAATGTTGAAGATTTAACTAGTTCTAGGTTAATCTTCGTAAAACAGTAAAACACCACTTTGATTGAATAATCGTGTCATTCCCTGATCAAAATCCTCAGTGGGTTCCCAACCAAGACTCTCTACAATCACCCCTTACCTCATCTTTATTGGACACCTACCTCCCACCCAATGATCTCAGCTGCTCTACAATGGGAACCCTTTGAGCTATTTGCTCTTCACTGAACACGGGACTCCCATTGTTGCTTCCGTGCTTTAGCTCATGTTATTCTTCTTCTGAAATTACCTTCCATCTCCCATGCCCCATAGCTTCCCCATGCCTGTGAAAACCATTTAGGTTTTCTCTCGTCTACAAAGTCTTCTTCCAACACTCTTAGATATTTCTGATTGCCTAAAGGACTAAGCGTCCTGAAGTTTTAGAAGTATAGAGGACGTCAAGCATAACTTTGTCCAACTGCTCCATTTAACAGATGGAGAAACCATGGCTGAGAGGGGAAGTCGCCATTCAGAGTCTAATAATGAGTTTGTGAGAATTAACACCAAAGCCCCAGGTTACCTGGCTCCCAAATAGGTATGTTCATTCCATAAGAAAAGGGTTCATTACCTGTGTTACTATATCACTATCATCTATAACCATGCCTGATACATAGCAGTCGCTCAATAAATACTTGTCAAATGATGGAACTGGGAGGCCTTCTCTGACCACCCTATCTACAATTCCAACGCCCATCTGATATTTATGCCTGCTCTTTGCTTTTTCTCCTTAGCACTTATTACTATCTCATATTTCTTATATTTTATTTATTGTCTGTTTTCCCCTATTAGAATCCCCCCACGACAGCAGGGATTTTTGTCTATTGTGTTTATTGATGTAACCCCAGCATCTGGGGCAATGCTGGGGACATAGTTAGTACTTATTCAATATTTGCCAAATCAATAAATACTAAAACACTGTACAATATTTATTACTGTTAAATGTTTTCTGGACTTTCCTTGTCTCCCTAGAGAGTCTGTAAATTCCTTGGAATGAGAGATTATGTCTTAGACCACCTCTGTATCTCCTAGACCACTGCTTCTCAAAATCTGCTTCCTGGACTAGCAGTATCAGCTTCACCTGGAAACTTGTTAGAAATGCCAAATTTCAGATCCCAACCCATACCCACTAAGTCAGAAACTCAGGGTGGGGGCTGGTGATCCTGGGTTTTGACAAGCCTTTCAGGGGATTCTAAAGGATGCAGGAGTTTGTGAATAACCAGGCTGGAGCACTTAGCATATTGCTGGGTACACATCAGGCGCTCAATATATGTATTGAATTGAACTGCAGTAAAAGATACAGAATTAAGTGCTTGGTCAATAGTATATATACTCTTGTCTGCCTGTTTTATTCCATGTCTGAGTAAAGATGGTAGACTGCAAGCCGAACTCTGTAGAAACCCTGACTGACTACTGTAAAACAAAGATGATTTCAACTATGTTTATAACTAGAAAATTATGCCCAAGAGTCAGTAAACATGCACTGAACACTTCTTGGGTGAAGAGCCTGATACTACAGCAGAAAGAGGAAAAAATCAGGCTGGGCCCTTGCCCTCAGGATATTTACACCCAGGTTGGAGGTGATGGGAAATCAATATAGGAAACAGCCTAAAAACACACACAAAAAGCAAATACAAATGAAATACACATGCTTAGGCGACACTGAAGGGAGGAGTGCTCAGTCAGATGTAATCGTAGAAAGCTTCCTAAAAGAACCATTAAGTTACATTTTTAGAAGTAGATGCTGTACAGCATAAACAGACAGTGATACAGGCAGAGAGTACCTCAACCAAAGGAGTGACACTGGCAAAGGACCAGAGCTTTGTAAACAGCAAGTCACATACTGGAGACAGCGAGCAAGGTGTGGCTTGAGTAGAAACTTCAGATATGAAAACAAGATAAATTACGCTGGTAATTGAACATGTAGAGAGAAAGGAAGAAGGAGAGCGAAGGAGGGAGCGAGGGAGAATGAGAGTGGGGTGGGTTGTTGAGGTAAATAGGGGTAGTAAATAATTGCTTCATGGACCTACTATTTGATAGCACAATAGGGTGACTATAGTCAATAATAACTTACTTGTACATTTTAAAATAACGTAAAGAGTGTAATTGGATTGTTTGTAACTCAAAAGATAAAAGCTTGAGGGGATGGACACCCTATTCTCCATGAAGTGTTTATTTCACATTGCACGCCTGCATCAAAACGTATGTACCTCATAAATATATACGCCTATTATGTACCCACAAAATTTTAAGAAAATAATTAAATTTTAAAAAGTAAACAGTAAAAATTTGAAAAAACATATAATTTTGTAAAAGGCTGAAGAATTCACATTTGATTCTGTTGACAATTTTTTTGTAGGGGTTCCTATGGTAAAAATGATATTTGTGGAAGCCCATTCTGGCAATGGAGTGCAGACTAGTTGGGGAGTAACTTGAATCTGGGAGGCGATACAGGAAGCTGCTATAGTAATATGTAATAGGCCATGAGCATCTGTGCACACAAGAAGGATTGAATGAGACTCCTACAGATAAAAAGAAACTGATGAGACCCTGAAGGAAGATTTGATGATGGGGAAAGAAGGCAAAGGGGAAATCAGTATCTGACAACTCTTGGGTTGCAAATCTGGAGAGCTGGGGACAGTGATTGGGCAGGGATGAGCTTAGATTTACCTGTCCCCTTTGTTTCAGTGGGCAGTAGTGGGGCTGGGCCAAATAAAATACGGGACTAGAGAGAAGAATAGAAACCAGTAAAGATTTACCAGCAAATGGCAAAACAAAATGTAAAAGCTATATAATGTGGTTTCAAGCCTAATTTAAGTAGTCAAAAGGGAGAAAACAAGTTGCAAAAGAAAAACGATAGACTAGCTCTCTTCATCAAATGTCCTTTTAAAATGTAGATTTGATGATTGGTATTGACACAAAATGTTTACTTAGCTGGCCTTCTGAGAAGTTCAGTTTATTGAATTTATACCCTAGAGTTTTTAAAAGGATTTTAATTAAAGAGTGTCTTTAAATACTTATAGTCCAGTCAGAATCTCAAAGCATTATAGAAGCACGTAGCCCCTGTTACAAATGAGCAGAGAGGTAAGATGGCAAATCAAGGAGGCAACTCACTATCAGGCATAGAAGCAGACTACTAATACCCTGGAACACAAATCAGATGAGTGTGTTGTGACGTGTATTTGATGAGCATTTGCAGACAAGAATGCATACCTAAATTTCAACACTTCATTAAAAACTAATGGAGCCTATATATCAACCATCTGATCTTTGACAAACCTGACAAAAACAAGCAAGGGGGGAAAAGATTCCCTATTTCATTTACACACACACACACACACACACACACACACACACAAAACCTGTATGATATATAATATATATCATACTAAACCTGTATGATATATATATCATACAGGTTTTAGTATCCCTAGTCTAAAATGCTCCAAAATTTTTTGAGTGCTGACGATGCTCAAAGGAAACTCTCACTGGAGCATTTTTGGATTTGGGGTTTTCAGATTATAGATGCACAACTGGTAAGTACAATGCAAATATTCCAAAATCCAAAAGCATCGGAAATCTGAAATACTTCCAGTCCCAAGCATTTTCAACAAGGGATATTTAACCTGTATATAAATACACACATATATGTATATATACACTATACTTACATATAAGATATACTATATACATTATAAATTATATATATTAAATACTAGGGACTGTTAGCATTTCTGTTGTCTCCAAGCTTTCAAAGTCATCAAAATTGCATTCTCTAAACTTGAATGTTCTGTTAAGTCTATAATGTATCTGCTAAAGGTTTTAACATTTGAGTTATTCTATTTAATTAAACCCATAATTAAACTGGAATTATCTTCTCAGATGTTGACATTTTATAAAGCTATAAGTGGTTCTCTAGACCTGGGTATGGTCTATCTGGATAGCTGAAAATAGGTATGTCTGTTTGCAATCTTAGATTTTATATCTTGAAAAAAAAGTAGGCACCAATACCCTAAAAAATCTGTTTCTTTGCTCTTTTTGTCTGATCACTGGAAAAATTATCTTGAATGAGATGGAGGCTTTTTCATTCAGCCAAGGCTTTTTGTAAAAAACCAAACCAAACAAAAAACAGTGATTCTAATGGATACAGATGGATCCTAGTTAATTTCGAGAAGCAATAAGATACAATTTTAACCAATTTTTTGAACCGAAATGAAAAACAACTCTAGTGTACTGTATGTCAAACAATATTCATTTAACCTTAAAAGCCACATGTATTGTTTATTCAAACCTCAGCTATACTCTGAGTGGTACCCTATGAAGCTGTAATGGGTTGGCTTTCTGGTAGTGGGAGAAATGGAGAACAAGTATTTGAAAAGTGGCCAAAAGCTAGGCTGAAATTCAGACTGTTTCTAACTCCCATGGCTTCCATTAATCTCTGGTGGCTTGAGCAAGTCAGAGAAGTAAACCCTGTTCTCTCAAAAGCACTAAGTGTACAATGAGATTCTGAGATACCCATGAAGATAAGCCTCAGAGAGCAAAACTAAGCCAGCATGTGGCCACTTTTGAACCATACAAGACAACATAAATAGGGTAGCCATAGAGTGGATTTATCTCAGACCATCCAGTTTTATTGCCTGTTTTTCTGGCAGGCATAATTATTAAGATTGCAGCTCTTGCTTTCAAAATGTGCCTTGGTTGAGATGGTAAATTACATAGTCACTCTAATCATAAGGCAAAGGGACATGAGACAAATCCCTGAGACAGGGGAAGTATTCTCTGTATTTTTTGAGGGAGAAGTTGAAATCCGCAGAATCAGGGCAAAGTGGAAGACAGCAGGGAGGAATAAACCCATTGTGAAGTCTCTCCTTACCATGTGCTGGGTTCCATGGGGGAGCACTTTAATGCCAGTGCTCCATACCAAAGCTGGAGATGAAGAAGTGAGTAGAAGCAGATGACCTTAGGGAGCCTCTGCCAAACATCTAATTCTATAAATTCTGCTGGGAGGGAGCAAGTGTATTGAAATTTGAAAGAAGCTTTAAAAGGAAACTAGTATAAGGATTCTCCATTGATAGGCATTTGAGCTTCCAATGATGATATACAGCACTACAAGAAATCTGCCAGTTCTGTAAAACACAGAATTAGAAAAAACTACTTTAAATTTCAAATGGAAACAAAAAGAGCCCATATAGCCAGGACAATCCTAAGCAAAAGGAACAAAGCTGGAGGCATCATGCTATCTGACTTCAAACTATATTACAAGGCTACAGTAACCAAAACAGCACAATACTGGTACCAAAACAGATATATAGACCAATGGAACAGAACAGAGGCCTCAGAAATAATGCCACATATCTACAATCATCTAATGTTTGACAAACCTGACAAAAACAAGCAACAGGGGAAAAGATTCCCTATTTAATAAACGGTGCTGGGAAAATTGGCTAGTCATATGCAGAAAACTGAAACTGGACCCCTTCCTTACACCTCATAAAAAAATTAACTCAAGATGGATTAAAGACTTAAATGTAAGACCCAAAATCATAAAAATCCTAGAAGAAAACCTAGGCAATACCATTCAGGACACAGGCATAGGCAAAGAATTCATGACTAAAACACCAAAAGCAATGGCAACAAAAGCCAAAATAGACAAATTGGATCTAATTAAACTAAAGAGCTTCTTCACAGCAAAAGAAACTATCATCAGAGTGAACAGGCAACCCAAAGAATGGGAGGAAATTTTTACAATCTACCCATCTAACAAAGAGCTAATATCCAGAATCTACAGGGAACTTAAACAAATTTATAAGGAAAAAAAAAAAAACAACCCCATCAAAAAGTGGGCAAAGGATATGAACACACAATTCTCAAAAGAAGACATTTATATGGCCCACAAACATATGAAAAAAATTTCATCATCACTGGTCATTAGAAAAGTGCAAATCAAAACCACAATGAGATACCATCTCATGCCAGTTAGAATGGTGATCCTTAAAAAGTCAGGAAACAACAGATGCTGGAAAGGATGTGGAGAAACAGGAACACTTTTACACTGTTTGTGGGAGTGTAAATTAGTTCAACCATTTTGGAAGACAGTGTGGTAGTTCCTCAAGGATCTAGAACCAGAAATGCCATTTGACCCAGCAATCCCATTACTGGGTATATACCCAATGGATTATAAATCATGCTACTATAAAAACACATGCACCCGTATGTTTATTGCAGCACTGTTCACAATAGCAAAGACTTGGAACCAACCCAAATGCCCATCAATGATAGACTGGATAAAGAAAATGTGGCACATATACACCATGGAATACTATACAGCCATAAAAAGGATCAGAGAGTTATTTTCTTAAAAATACTTTATTGTCAAATGAAGTACTTTATTGTTTGGGCTGTCAATATAAGATCTTGGCATTTTTAACCAAATAGCTCTTTGAGAAATACCAAAACACACACAATGGGGGGACTTCCTGCCAATAGTAGCAAGCCAAATCTGAAGAAGAGTACAAAATTATTTGTCCAGAAAAATCATAAATACTTATAAAAAGTGCATTGTGAGAATGCATGCGTTTTCAGGAGGAAATCAGAAGAGAGTGAATAGAGAAACTATGAGCTGGATGGTGCCCACCATCCACACTCTGTTCTTTCAAAGGAGATGTGGTTAAACAGATCCAAGTTTATGGTGAGAAACAGATTCTTTCCTTCCAAGAGCAGTCCCAATGCATCTGCTGGATTGTTACCATATCTGGCTCCCGGAAAGATGGTCATCACACAGTCTTTTCCTCCCAGTAGCCTCAGAAGTAAGAGTTCCCAAATTTGCTTTGCTTCCCCAAGTTGCGAGGCAGTATAATATAATGGATAAGAGAACAGATTGGAGCCAAACAGCTTGGATTCAAATCCTGGCTCTGCTCCTTCCTACCTATGTGACTTTGGGCAAATGAATTAACCTCTATGTGCCTCAGTTTCCTTATTGCTAAAATGGAGACAATAATGCCTATCTCATAGGGTTGTGAAGATTAAATGAATTAGTATATGCAAAGCATTTAGAATTGTGCTTGGCACACTGTGTCAGCTAAATGTTAGCTGTTATTCCTAATCCCCTTTCTTCCCATTCTTTGCCTCCACTTCTTTTTCTTCCTTCTCCTCAAGGGTAGCTTACACATGGGGGAATATCTGGCTTAAGGGACTCCCACAAGTGTGCTATGTATTTAACAAAGAAAAGGGTTGGAATCAAACCAACAAACAAACAAACAAGCAAACAAAGCTTAGCAAAGATAACTGTATGCCTACATACTGAAAAGGAATCTTTTCATCTCTAAGTCATTGGAAGACAGGGTCCTGGAGATATTTTAAAAAATGACTAGAGAGATTTCTTCGGCTCGTGCCTTCTAAACTGGCTAAGAATTTCTCATAATTATGCCAGTCCTCTATTTCCAATTTTTTAAAAAAGAGTTTGCATCTTAATTAAAATCTCTTTTCTCTCTTGGTTAAAAATGAGGCTTGACAGGACAGATATCTGCTTAATTGGTAGAAGTACAATTTACAAAGTTATAAAGTGAAGTGTTAAAAATCCAAGTACCCGCCGGGCAAGGTGGCTCTCACCTGTAATCCCAGTACTTTCAGAGGCTGAGGCGGGTAGATTACCTGAGGTAAGGAGTTCAAGACCAGCCTAGACAGCACGGGGAAACCCCGCCTCTACTAAAAATACAAAAATTAGCCAGATGTGGTGAACACCTGTAGTTCCAGCTACTTGGGAGGCTGAGGTGGGAGGATCGCTTGAACCTGGGAGGCAGAGGTTGCAGTGAGCTGAGATGACGCCACTGCACTCCAGCCTGGGCAACAGAGTGAGACTCTGTCTTAAAAAAAAATCCAAGTACCCAAATAAAGTAGAGTCCTGTGCTACCACATCCATGAACTCAAAATAAAAAGCAGGACCCAGAGGGGAAACTCAATGACCTACCCATGTTGACTGCCTGGTCAACCTGAAAATGAAAAGCAATCAGTTGTATACACTGCTCTTCTTTCTCATGTATCTTTTACCTCTGTTTGCACTGTCAGTCAACAAATCAGGGTGATTTCTATAAATTGTTGGAGTCTAAGCTCACAAAGACTATTCTAATGTGAGTAATGGGCACATCCAATGATGTTTCTGGGCAGCTATGGAATTCCCTGATGGAGTTAGAAAGAATAAGACTGAAGAAAGAGTGGCTTTAACCACTCATGAAGAAATAATTGCTCTGAAATGCTTCACTCGGAATTCCTTATTTTTATTGTAGAAACAGATTCATATACACACACAAAAGTCCTCCAATCCCAGAAACAGAAAGGGGTATTAGTGACCCTGACAGGACATTGCAGATGGCCGATTAGGAATCACTGCTACTAATTTGTTAAACTCAATATGAAAGTCAACGCTTTCCCATCCACTGTCTGAATGACTTTCTATTCAAGAAGAAATATTCTAGACATAAGAAACATGCCAAGAAGGAACATGATGACCTCTGAGGGACGGGGTCCTGGGACAGTCAGCAAGCACATGGGGATGAATTTTGAGCACAAGAGATGGAGAGAAAGCAAAAATAATCTGGAATGTTTCCATGGAAGGAGATCCAGTTGGGATTTAGAAGATGAGGAGTGGTAGGTGAGGATGGCAAATCTCTAAAATGATCCCATACGCATGAACATAAATGATTCACTTTTGAAAAGGTATTACTAATGACAGCGAGACTCTTTGATAGCTATGAAAAGATCAGAGTATCTCAATACACAGTCGTCCCTCAGTATCCATGGGGAATTGGTGCCAGGACCACCCCCTAGATACCAAAATCCATGGATGCTCAAGTCCCTGATAAAAAATGGCATAGTGTTTGCATATAACCTACACACATACTCCCATATACTTTAAATAATCTCTAGATTACTTATAAAATGTAATACAATGTAAATGCTATGTAAATAGTCATTTTACTATATTGGTTTCTAAAATTTGTATTTTTAAAATTGTTGTACTGTTACTGTTAACGTGTTTTTAAAAATTATTTTCTATCTGCAGTTGGTTGAATCCATGGATGTGCAACCAGTGAATATAGAGGACAGACTGTATTTTGAAGTTTAGGTGAGAACATATAAACTCAAAAATTACTGAGTTAATTTTATTTTTTTTATTTTATTGTGGTAAGGACACTTAATGAGATTTACCCTTTTAACAAACTTAAGTGTACAATACTATATAGTTAACTATACGCACAATGTTGTACTGCAGATCCATAGAACTTGTTCACCTTGGAGGGGGAAGTCGGCAGTTGCTAATCAACAGGCATAAGGTTTCAGTTATATAAGATGAATTTTCATTTTTTAAAGTAGTGTTTCTCATTAACAATGTTTCTTTCCTATCATCACGACCAGGAGATGGTGGTGTTTCTGCAGAAAATGTGGGCCAAAACAAAAACAACTTGAGACTGATTTGTAAGAATCTATATTTGGATTTGCTGTTATTTTCTTCAGCTTTCTTTGATTTTGAAAACTTTGAAAAATCTGGTCAATTTTTATGATGTTTAAAATCAATGAAGTACCTCACATACCACTTCCCTGAAGATCCCGGATTCTAGCCGAGATGGGATCTGAGGTGCAATTTTGCTGCTCTTTTGGAAAGAGAAATCAAGTGTCTTAGGTAAAATGGCAGTTATCTTGAACACTGACTAATTACTTTTAAACAGTTGCTTCCAGTTTCATTTACCTTGAAGGAGTTAGCAGAAATATCACAATTTCATAAAAAGTGACTTCCATTTTCTCCCTGGGCTCATTTGACATATGTTGGATGAATGGGGTTGGGTTGAGCAAATTGTGAGTTCGGCCATTTCTCCTCCCTCCCTACTGCGTCTGCACTTGGAATGCTGTCAAGAGCTTTTTGTGACTGTGGCTCTCTTTGTTTTAAATAAATCAGTCAGCATGATATATGATTAATATTATGCTGGGGAAACAGGAAGACACAAAGCAATAACAGTGCAAGAATATATTTTTGAATGTTCAACTCTATGAACCAGATGAAGCCCTGAAGGTGGTCAAAGAAGATCAATGAGAACTAGAGTGATTAGGCAAAACTATTAGAAGAGGTGCAACTTCAACTGGACCCTTGAAAGATGAGTGGGATGTGAATAGGTAGAAGAGGAGGGGGGGCTATTCCAAGCTTGTGAAAAGTAACAGTGTAAGTGAAGCACATAACAGGAGGGAAGGTAGGAAGAAACATAGCATGTAACAGAACAAAGAGATCAGCCAGCCAGCCTAAAGCAGATGTGTGTGTTGGTGTCAGAGAAATGAGGCTGGAAAGTAGGTTAAGGAAGGATCAGACTGTTTCACAGAAGGTCTTTAAAACAAGATGAAAAATTTAGATTGAATAATATGGTAAGAAATGGTAGCATGATCAAGTAGTTTCTCAAGAAGAAAATTCCTAGGCTGGGCACAGTGGCTCATGTCTGTAATCCCGGCACTTTGGGAGACTGAGGCAGGAGCATCATTTGTGACCAGGAGTTTGAGACCAGCCTGGGGCAACATAGCAAGACCATGCCTCTACAAAAAAGAAAAAAAATTAGCCAGGCATGGTGGTGCAGGCCTGTAGTCCCAGCTACTCAGGAGGCTGAGGCTGCAATGAGCTATAACTGTGCCTGCACTACAGCCTGGGTGACAGTGAGACCCTGTCTCTGAAAAAGAGGAAACAGCCAAAAGAAAGAAGAGTAAAAGAAAATTCCTAGATTAGGGTATTATGTATCACGCATAATGTAGAAAGAACATTATGGACACCTACAGCCTTGGGGAGGGGCTGGATTCATGGTCAGATCAGAAGTTGGAGATCCCAGAAGTGTATGACTGCCACCAGTTATCTCCCTAATTTTTGAGCCAATCTTCCCTCACCCTGGAGTGCAGAGAACAAGGAGGAATGTGGTGTGAGTTGAGGCTGGAGAGACAGTCTTAGAAGTCTTCCTTCACCTCCCTGACTAGGTCAACCCCTCTCAATTATTAGCTTTTATAACACCTTTCCTTTGTGGCATGTGGCACAGTTACAATTTTATAATTACCTATATCATGATATGGTGTCTGTCTTCCCCACTAAAACTCCATGAGGGCAGGTTCCATGTCCATTTTTGTTCACCATTGTATCTCTAGCACTGGTGCAGTGACAGGCTCTTAGTGACTGCTTAACAATGTTTGCTGAATGAAAGAAAGTAGATATTTACACTCAAGACACTTTAAGATATTTACACTTTAAGCCTAGAGTGAGAGAAGGGTAAGTTAAGGCCTTGATGGGAAAAGATGGAAAGTGTGGTAAGATACTCTCTTAGGAGTATCTGCACATAACAATGTGCCATGCATGTCCCCTCTTTCCCTTTACTCCCCTGTACTAGGAGATATCCTTGTCATACTCCTATGAATGGGTCCCAAAAGGTAGTATAGAAGTTAGGAGCTTGAAGCTTTGGAGCCAGACTGACCAGGTTAAATTTCTAGCTCTGCCACTTACTACCATTTGTCCTTGGACAAATCACTCAACTTTTCTGCCTTAGCTTCCTCATCCGTAGAATGGGGATATAAATAGTTGTTATTGTTTTTGCAAGGATCAAGTGAGCTCTTCCACACATAAGTGCTTAGAACATGGTCTGGCACATTGTACGTGCTACATTTAGATGCCATTTGCTAAATGCATACTTGGCTTTCAATACAGTTAATACCTACCCCAAATACCTTTCCCTTGTCTAGTGTCCAAGTACATAGCCTTCCCTGTTGCTTTGACAAAATAAGCAGGAGACAGGAAGTAGAAATGATCAGTGGTGGAGGGAAGCTGGGTGTGGGTTTGGGTTTGAAGCCTGCCTTCCCAGGATGTGGCAGTAGTATAATCTCTGAAGAGATTTTTTCTTCTGATAAAGTTTCCCTTAAGGTTCCAGTGACTGTTTGCACTGTGCTTCCAGTCCTAATGAGGTTTGCTGAAGTGCCAGCAATGACACACATTGTGCCAACGCTCTTCTTGACTATCCTAGCCTCAAAGACATGTCTAGCCAACAGAGGCTAGGGCTGAGATTCAATCCATGCCTAGGATTGCTGTCTGACCCAGGAAGAAAGACACACATTAGGGTTTGGGGACAGTGCAGAAAGGCTATTTCAATGCCCTTTATATGAAGGTTTGCAAGTTCAGCAGTCAAAAGATTATTTCTTCTTCAGTATTTGGTCTGCAGTTAGGGTGGCCAGCATAGGGGAGAGGTGTCTGGGTTCCCTGCTGTATGAGTAATATGCTTATATAAGATACATTGTTGTAAAAACGTCATTTCCATGGGAAAAAAATAACTAGGTGCCTCAAAAGTTAGAACTTCAAAGGAGTTTCAACCGCATTATATACAGCTGAAAGATGCAAAGAAACTGGAGGCAATGAAAGAACAACAATTTTTATGAAAGTGTAGGATTTAGTCTTTATAAAGGAAGATGAAAGAAAATTGTGCATTTAGGCTGGATAAGAGGTTGCAAAGAAAGAACTTAATGAATTATCGAGTACATAAAGGGACAATACATGGCCAGTAATAACTAGCTTTTATCTGTTGCTTCTGAGGACGTAAAAAAGAAAAGAAATTTAAATTGTAACAAGAGAACAGTAGAGAAAATAGCTAGTTCCAGGATCTGTTACCACAAAAAGGACTAGAACTAAAATTCTGTCTGGAGATTAAATTTTAAAAAGGCAAAACTATCAGAGATAGAGGAGAAGGTGCAATGCTACTTAACTCGAGGGTAAATATAGTAATTACTATATAAAATATAATAATTATTACTCATAAACCAATTAACTCTGTATTAGGCCCTCTCCTAGCACTCTATGCCATCTCAGTTAATCTGCATAACCATTTCATAGGTACTAAGCTTAATCTCCATTTTTATACCTGACAAAACCAAGGCTTTGAGTGGTTAAATAGTTTGTCCGAGATAACAGCACTAGTAGGTGGTAGCCCTGCAATGTCAAATCTATGACCTTCTGGCTTCAGAGCCTCTGTCCTTTGCATTATACTGTATTGCCTCTAGGTTGCAGTGACATGTCTTTTCACTGTTGCCTTTCCTTTCTATTATCAATTGTTTTTCAGTTTAGATTCCACATATCCTTTTCCCCAAAGGGAATAATCTCAGCCTAACAGCTGGATTATAGTGACCAGCTGGTTATCTTAGCAACCACATGTACACCTCTGCTCAGTATGGATTTTCTTTCTTTTGAGCCACACTGAAATTAAGTTGGGGCAAAGATGAGAAAGGAGGTGAGGAACAAAATATCCATCTTTCTTGACTGGAATGTAATAGCTACACTGTAGTACAGACATATACACACACACACATTATGAGAAACATATATGGAAAGATCCAGGGCCTTACCAAAACATAAGTTAAATTAGGCTGTAACTAAATCCATATTGACTTATGAGGGCTGGTACAAATAGCATATTAAAAGGGATGAGCATACACTGGTAGTCCAAACAAGGTCAGTCCTTCCAAAAAGCAATGTTAACTGTAGTGTCCTAAAGTGGTATGGGGGAAAAACAACAACTTGGAGATCAGGAATGAGACCAAGTAATTTCCTACTGACCAGGAATCAGTGTATAGTCAACACCATCTACCACAGTCAATCAGTAATTCAGGGGGAAAAATGCACAAAAACCATATTCTTTTTTTTGGTAGCACCTAATTCAAATCATGACTAAATTTCTAGCAATCATTCCAATCTAGTGTGCATTCATTTAAAGAGCACCTACTTTGGCACAGTGGGGGAAATAAAGATAAATGAAAAAGAGTATCTGTCTTAAAGAGTTTATGCATTGATACGGACGATAGTACATGCGCACAAATAACAAAAAACAGAAGTTGACGTGGTGATAAATGCTCCCAGTGAAGCACAGGTTAAGTGCTGAGGAGTCTTAGAGTAGAGACAGGTTTATTTCTAGCTTGCAGGATTTAAAAACGTTTCGTGGAAGTGGCATTTAGACTGGATTTTGAAGGATAAGCAGGATTTATGGGTGGAGAAATTAGGGACGGAAGTGGGAAGGCAGAAAAGAAAGGCCTTCCAACTACTACTTATCAAAATGTGACCTGAGGACGGCCTGCAATAGAATCTGAGGAAGCTACATTTGTGCTAGGTCTTGAAGGACTAGCAGGATTTCCACAGGCAGGGATGGAGAAAAAGAATTTTCCAGAAAGAGGAAACATTTTCTCCATCCCACCTGTACATGTGCAGTTGTTACTTAGGCAGCCCTTTTGTCTCCTTTTTCTCACAGTTCCTTATCATGAAATGCCACCACTCATTCATCCCAAACTGGTTGCCATATGGTTGGACTTAGATGCTTTAACCAATCAGAAACTGAAATTGGTTGCTTTTCCATTGGTTCACTGAGGTTTCAGAATTTTAATAGGCTCAATTTAAGTGCACTAAACTCAGATTAAAAAAAAAAAACAAAAAACCATGGTTCCAGGTTGTCCCAAGTTACCTACATGGTCTCAGGAATGATTTCTCAAAGTGACAGTCCACAGACTACCATTCTGCATCAGAGTGAATGATGGGATCTGCTTAAATGCAGATTCCTGGATCCCACTCCAAGGCCACTAAATCAGATTCTCTGCAGGTGTGATCCAGGAATCTGAACTTCAACAAGTTTTCTGAGCAATTCTGAAGTGCACTAAAGTGTGAGAAACATCGAGTGGAAGAGGACAGAGCAAAGGTAAAAAGGTGAGAGCCCAGGAACAATGCAGTGGGCCCTGAGGTGCATGAATGGAAGAATACTGACCTATAAAGGTAACTTGAGGTTAGACCACAAAAGGCCTTCACTGTCAGAGTCGGGGTTTGATATGTATTTGAGCGGCAACAGGGAGTCATCCCTTTCAGTGGCAGAACACTGTGGTTAAAAGCCTGAAATATGGAGCCAGGCTGCCAGGATTCAAATTTAGCTCCTCAACTCACTAGCTACCTGACCTTGGGTAAGATTCTTAACCTCTCTCTGCCTCAGTTTCCTCATCCATAAAACAGGGAGAACAACAGTACTCATCACATAGGGTTGTCATGAGATTAAGTGAGTTCATATCTGTAAAATGCTTAGAGCTGGGACTGACATATAGTAAGTCCAAATAGATGTTGGAATACAATTTTTGAACAGGGGTGTAACACGGTGATGGATCACTTTTTGGAAGATTAAAATGGCAGTAATATATAGGAGTCACCTACGCATCCCCCACCAGCAAATCCTATAATTTTTTTCCTCTAACTCAGTGGTTCACAACCTTAGCTGCATATTTGAATCACCTCCTCCTCCTCCTGATCTGGTATAAGTCTACCAAGGTAATTCCAATATGCACCCATGGTTGAGAACCAAGGCTCCAAATATATTTCAAATTTGTCCACTTCTAATTATTGAGTCCTCAGTATATACAAGACACTGTGCCAGGTCCTTCTCTTATCTCATTGAAATCTCACAAACATCTTGAAGGTAGGAGCTAACATTATCCTCACTTTAAAGATTGGTAGAAAGGTTGAATAAAGTCATCCAACTACAAAGTAGCAAGGCTGGGATTAGAACCAAGGCAGTTTGGCTCCAAAGGCTCCACTCTGAACCACTACTGTGTTCCCAGTCCAAGCACTCGTTTTCTCACACTGAAAAGAGTACTACCCTAACCATCTTGCTAGTCTCTCCACTTGCATTATTGCCTCCCTCCAATCTAGTCTGGACACAGTAGCCAGTGAGATCTTATAATATGTTAATTGGATCACTTCATACTCTTTCTCACAACCTTCCAATAGCTTCCCAATGCATTAAAAATGGGCATCCAAAATCCTTCCCATGGCCCTCAGAGTCCCGCATGGTCTAACTTCTAGTCACCTCTCCAGCCTCATCCCATGCCAGTTTCAACCACAGTCACTACATTTCAGCCACACTGGTCCTTAGGCTCTTTGAATGCTCTAAGCTCTTCCCTGCCTGGGGCCTTTGAACTTTCCTTTCTCTCTACTTGGAATGCTCTTCTTTGGGCTCTTTGCATGGATGACTCCTTTTTTTCTTTCAGGTCTCAGCTTAAATGTCACCTTCTCAGAGAGGCCTTCCCGACAACTCAATCTAAATAAACTACTTATTTTTTGTCTCAGTCCTTTGTTTATTTTCTGCATAGTACTCACATTGTCTGTATTTTCATGTTTGCTTATTATTTGTCTTTTCTGGTGAGTTCCATAAGAGCAAAGAACGTATCTTGGCTGCTATGTATGCTATATATATATTGTTGTGTACGTTGTGTACTGCAAAAGGATGCCACAGCTACAGGGGTGCATTCCTTGGGATTTTCTGAAAAATGGCAATAAAGTATCTTACGTAAGGGAATCCTTTTTGTAACTCACATAAAGATGCCATATGGTCTAGCACCACCCTATATGTCTACTGTATTTATCAATATAAATACCCCAATTCTAGCACAATGCTGAGCATACAGTAGATGGTCAAAAAATATGTTGACTGGACAGAAGGAAAGAGGACAAAATTAGGATATTGCCAGTGGGAAAGTGGGAAAAGGGAGAGATACAGATAACTGCCGACAGATTTGGTAATTTGAGAAGAGGTAACAAAGGAGAAATTAAAGGCGATTACATTTGATCCCAGGAACCTACAGAAAAAAACTAGTGCCTATATATATATATACACCTAAAGAAGAAAAGACTGATGTGAGAAGATAATTCAATTTTGAATATAATTTGAGAAAATGCTTTCTGTTTTTGCTTTTATTGAGTTTGTCACCATCTTATTATGGGGTTTTAAAAATATACCTAAATTTGCCCTGCACAGTCTTCAAAATGGCCACATCAGTTCTTTGCAAGGTCCACTCTTCCTTTTAAGGCTATGAACGAAAATAGTCTGTGTTTTATGATACAATAATTTAAGGGCCAAGCTAGAAGGGATTAAGGATGGAGAAATAAATATATTCACTTTCACATTTGATGACTCTCTCCCATCCTCCCCTGAAGCACAGCAATCCATCCAGTGCAGTTTTTTTGTTTTTTTTTTTTAAGACTGTGGTCTTTAAAATCAATGTTTTAATTACTTTTTCCCTTTGTTAATTAAACTACCTTTAAAAACTAAGGCTACCATAAAAATTACCTTTCCCTAGGACACTGGACAGGCATTTTCCTCTTTTCTGAATTCTACTACACAGGATAGCACCACCCAGGGCTCTTGGGATATAACACACCTACCTCTGCATACCCGGCAGCAGGAATCTGGAACAGAGACTGGGAAGGCACAGGTTAATTTGGGGCAAGTCTTGAGACCACAATACACATTTCCCTCCTGCCAAGGAGAAATAGAATTAAGATCAGAAGCATCTAGGATAAGTGTAAAGGCTTCACTTAATACCTGAGATAGAGCAGGGACTCAGAACATGGCATGTCCTTCCCCCCAGCTCTCCCATTGTCAGTTCTCGGTACTTCCTACATTTTATTACACATTATTTTTTTTCTCCTACAATTCCTCCATGCCAGAGACTAAGTCACAGAAAAGTTAGCAATCCTAGTCGAGCATCATGGTCTAAGGTGGTACAAAGTAGTCTGTCAGGGATGCCATTGAGCCTTTGAACCACCAATTATAGTCTTGTTTCTTTCTTCTCTTTTCATGGCATCCTTGGTCCCCCAGCTGGATTGGGGGTTTAAAGGAATGAAGATTTATTTCATAGCTTTCATTTGTAATATTCACTAGACTCTCCCTTCCAAACCAAAGGAACAAGCTCTCTGGGATAATGCAAAACTATACAAGATGATCTGATGGTCACAGCTCAGTCTTGCACAAGGCAAGGGAGAGGATAAAATTTACTTGGTGATTACATCTGTCTTTGCAATAATCCTGATTTCCTAAATTTCTATCTTCCAAATGTTATTCCTTAAACCTTGTTCTTAGTTCTTAGAAGCATATTCTTCTAGGGCTAGAAGGGTTCCTGGAAGGCCATTAGGAAAGCAAGTCCACAATGAAATTCTCCTAAATTTATGATTATGATTTAATGCAACTCATGTTTTATTCAAACACCTGACAGTGCAGGCACAAATGGAAGTACAAATACAGAGGAAGCTCTTGTATTTGGGTAGGGCCTGGCAGGAATGTTAAGATGTATGGTCTTACCGAACAGCTGCACTGGGTGCATTGATTGGGTTGCCGATTCTGAAAGAGCCCTTCAGCCACGAACAGCTCTCCATGTTGGTAAGTTGTCCCATTGTACTCGCAAGACTTGCTGGTCACCTTATTGTTCACTGGGGGCAAGGAGTCTTCTAGAACAGGGTGGAGAAAAACTACACTGAGTATTGGCATCATTGAAAAGAATTTCATAAATCCCAACAGCAGACGGACCTGTACTACATAGAGGGAGTTTTAAGACAGTCCTTGCTCCAGTGGCCAATGATTTTAAATAACATTAAAATAGCCAGACAAATATAGCAGCTGACATTACCATCTATCCATCCATCCATCCATCCATCCAACCATCTATCCATTCTTTTATTTGTTGACCATTTACTGAGCACCTACTATGTGCCAGGAATTGTAATATGTGTTAGAGAGGGATCAGAGAACATGGACAAGGTCCCTGCCTAGACGGAGCTAATATTCCTAGATGAATAAGATATTATCTTTCCTCAAAGGAAGGAGTCCATGCTACCTCTATTTAATCTTTTCCCCCGGTTGCTTCAGAAGGGGACCCATCTATTATAATTGCCCTGGTAACTTTATTCCCTCCAACATTTATTTATTTATTTATTATTTAGAGACTGAGTCTCACTCTGTTGCCCAGGTTGGAGTGAATGGTGCGAGCTCTGCTCACTGCAACCTTTGCCTCCTGGGTTCAAGCGATTCTCGTGCCTCAACCTCCCAAGTATCTGGGACTACAGGCGCCTGCCACCATGCCTGGCTATTTGTTACTATTAGTATTAGTAGTAGTAGAGATGGGGTTTCACCATGTTGACCAGGCTGGTCTCAAACTCAATTGATCCACCTGCCTCATCTTCCCAAAGTGCTGGGATTATAGATGTGAGCCACGGCGCCCAGCCACCACCCACATTTTAAATCACTTTTGTGCTTATCTATTTGTTCCAGCCTCTGTGGTTTTGCTTATTTTTAATCCCTCCACCAAGACTGCCCACTCCCCGACTCTTTTCTACCCATTGAAGTCCTATCTGATCTTGAAGGTTCAGCTTATGCCCCCTTTCCTCCACGAAGCATTCTCTAAATAACTCCAGCCACAATCTGGACCTCTCAAGGCATCTAATGTCTGAAGCACACAATATGACATTTGAATATTATTGAAACTCATATTTGTGAATTATAGTAACCCAGCAGACCATTTACAAAGAGATTTCACATATATTATTACAATGGAGCTTTATAACAACCCTGTGAATCAAGTAGGGTAAATTCTTACCTTCATTTTCATTTTAGGGAAATAGGGTTGCTGAGGTTATGTGAATTATATGAAGTCACAAAGCTAGTGAGTGGTGAAAAAAGGAACTGAAACCAACAATAGATAGAACCAGAGCTTGGAAAGTGCCTGCCATGAGACAGTGGAAGGAGAGAAATCAGGGGAGCTGTATGTTTCATTAAGGAGGGGCTTAGAGAGTTGAACCATCCTTTCTTTCCATCAGTCAAAACTATAAGGAATATGAATCTAGTTTATGGTGGGTAAGTTGTACCTCAATACAACTGTTTAAAAAAACAGGCATGGTGGCTCACGTCTGTAATCCCAGCACTTTGGGAGGCCAAGGCGAGCAGATCATGAGGTCAGGAGATCGAGACCATCCTGGCTAACACAGTGAAACCCTGTCTCTACTAAAAAATACAGAAAATTAGCCAGGCATGGTGGTGAGTGCCTGTAGTCCCAGCTAATCAGGAGGCTGATGCAGGAGAATGGCATGAACTCAGGAGGTGGAGCTTGCAGTGAGCCGAGATTGTGCCACTGCACTCCAGCCTGGGCGACACAGCGAGACTCCATCTCAAATAAAACAAAACAAAACAAACAAAAGAATGAAATCATTCTCAGGATGTAGTGAAAATGATAAGGCTAACAATAATAACATCCATAATAATAATAATACAATAATAGATACCATTTATCAAGCCCTAGCTATGTGCCAGGCAGGAGTGAGTGCTTTTACATACACAATCTCACTGGCTCTTACTAATAATGTTCTGATGTAGACATTATGATTATGCCCATTTTGCAGATGAGGAAACTAAGGCTTAAGAAATCAGTTGACTTACCCAAGGTGACACAACTTGCAAGTGGCAGCACTAAGATACAAATTGATGTCTGACTGATTCTAGAACCTTCTCTCATAGCCACTATCAAAAAGAGTGCCAATCACTTTAAACCTATAATAAGGAAGGGACCATTTAATTAAAAACCAAAACCCAAACCACTAGAACATGAAGGCTATGCTGTCCCTAATGTTGTGGCCTAAAATACCCAGACAACAGACAATGCGCTTCCTTTGGCTTCAGTGATTTGGGTAACTAACTCAATTCTATACTTCGCTATATAAATTGATCTAACATCTATTTCTGAGCAATTCACTCTTAGAGTGTTAACTACTTATTAATGACCCTTTACAGGATATAAAGAAAGTTCCTTACTTTTGCCTATAAAGACAGCCTTAGCTCCTAGAAAGTTTAACTCATACTAATTGACTCTCTGTCTGGGCTAAGAGGCCCTGCCCCTGCCCACAAGCGTATACAATCAGACAGCTGCAGCTGGCAGACATGAGTGAAACCCATCAGAGAAAGGACAGAAGCAGACCCATTTGCCCCTTGGGCTCTAATTATTCCAAATCTCAGCATTATGTGGTGAAGGAAAACTACAGTGACCTACAAAATAATATTTGCCATGGCTCTTACAGGAGCTGGCAGATGTTTGGAATACCAAACAAACAACAACAACAACAAAAGAAGTTTGGAATTATTTTGCCTCAAAAGAATGTGGCTTGATTTTTGAACTAGGCCTTCTACCAAGGGATCAATGGCAAGGCAACTGCAGGGTGAGATTTTCCAGCGAAAGAATGATCTTGAGAATCTTCCTTGCAATAGTCTTCTGAGTAACCTGGCATTGGAGTCTTATTCTACTCAATAGGAGATAAGGAAAAAGAGAAAGAGAAAGAGAGGAAGACACAGTAGAATCAAAGAAAAAGAAACCAATTATGGTCATGCTTAAGGCTAGTTTTATGCAATAAAAGTCTTAACATCTTCTCATTCTTATTTCATTCTTCCAACAACCTTAATGGTGTATATGTTAGCGGTGGGGGCGAATTACTGAAAATGAGGCTACTAGTACTCCAAAAGATTTGTCCCATGTCACACAGCTGTTTAACAGGAGAGCCAACTCAGAAATATAGCTTTCCTGCCTTCAAATTTGTGCTCTTCACAGAATGGGTGTTAAAGCTTCAGAGTAGGATCACTGAGTCATAATCCCAACTCAGTGCTACCGACTCCCCACAATCTTGTACAAGGCACTTTACCTCTTTAAGCCTCAATATTTCTAGGAATGCGATATGGACTCAAATCTCCCCTTGCATCTTTAGAGGGCCAACACAGCATGCTTCCTAACTGCAGAAGGAAGAAAAGCCACCTCACACTTTACCTTCTCCTCTCCCAGATTTTCAAAGTTGGCTGGGCTAGTAACCAACTATCCTTGGAACACATTCCGGGTTCCTGACTGAAAACTAGCAGAAAATCACTTCAAAGCAAAGCTGGTTACAGGGCCCCTCAGGGAATGCTACAATAGGAAGGACCAGGCTGCATGACTTCTAGCCTCCCCCATCTCTTCTGTTTCCAGTCAAATTCCCACCTAGCACTAAAAGGAGAACTGGAGAAAAAACCATCATAGGGTGAGCAGACAAGCACTAAGCCATGTGACCACAGATGTGTTGGGAAAGAGGAGGTTTCTTCTCCCCAAGTGAGGGATGATCTCATATGTAAGTAGAACTATGATTTCCGGGATGCTCAAAAAATACCCCCTTATCCTAAATGTCTCTTACCACCTTTTCTCACACTGATGCTTAAAATGCCACTATTGGAAGTCCATTCCTCTAGGTTAAATGGCTGCCTTTTGCAATCAGATTTTATAATCCCAAGACTTCTATGAGAGGGTACACTTACACCTTGTCACTAACTAACACCCCAGTGTCAATAACTGCCACAGACCTTTTTTTTTGGTCCTTCAGAGCAACTGGCAAATTTTACCACGAAGTCTGTGGTTCCACTTCACTGCTTTTTGTACACCTTCTCTCCTCTCCTGGTGCTACCCTTCTTCCCACACGCTGGAACCAAGTCCTCATACTGACTGCTCTCTTCCCCACTCTCCCCACCCTATAAAATGATCATTTCCATAGTAGGACAGTTATTGGATAGTCAGAAAAGCAGCTTGCACGTCAGGAGAAAAATCTACTCCCAGTGTTATAAATACGAACCTCCCCAGAGCTTTCAGAGATCAGTTGCTAATCTCCTTGATGCCAAGCCATCTTTTCTTTTGCCATTACTGCCATTACTTTGGTTCCTACTTTTCTTCTGATGGCTGAGCCTGATTCTAGCATTTCTTTGGTTCTCTGTCATTCTACTGATACAGTCCTGGAACATTTGCAGGCTGTTGGGGGGGTGGTGGGTGGAGAAACGACATGGAAATGAAGGTAAAGGCTAGAAAGAAGAGGTTATATTCTCTTTAATTACCCATGACACACAGAGAGACACATACATCCAACAAAGTAAAACTATATCATGTAAAGGGCTTTACCCCAGGTCTCAGAAATATATGGGAAGAGAGAATGACAAAAAGGCCACGAAAGAAACCCCTAGAATAGGATGCTGTTCCTTTGTGCGTATCTCACAGCGATGCAAGAGAAAAAAACTGAGCCTGGTCTTTGGGGTCTGCAGACATTGGTCTCTGAGGTCCCAGCTGCTATGATCTGAATATTTGTGTGCCTCTGAAATTCATATGTTGAAATCGTAACCCCCAAGGTGATGGCTTTTAGGAGGTGGGGCCTCTGGGACATTATTAGGTTATAAGGGCAACATCCTCATGAATGAGATTAGTGCCTTTATTAGAAGAGGCCTGTGGGAGCTTGTTTGCCCCTTCTACTATATAGGCTCACAGGGAGAAGGCATCGTTTCTAAACCAAAAACCAAGCCCTCATCAGAGAACAAATCTGATGGTGCCTTGATCTTGGATTTCCAGCTTCCAGAACTGTGAGAAATAAATTTCTGTTGTTTATAAGCTACTCAGTTTATGGTGTTTTGTTATACCAGTTCAAACAGACTAAGACACCAACTTTGGCATGTCTTGGTTCTGTGATCTTAGGAAGGTTTCAGTACGCCTTCTACTTTACATGGCTGTGAGGTTTAGTGATAATTATTTTTTTTTTTTTTTTTTGAGACAGAGTCTCGCTCTGTCGCCCAGGCTGGAGTGCAGTGGCTGGATCTCCGCCTCCTGGGTTCACGCCATTCTCCTGCCTCAGCCTCCCGGGTAGCTGGGACTACAGGCACCCGTCACCTCGCCCGGCTAGTTTTTTTGTATTTTTTAGTAGAGACGTGGTTTCACCGGGTTAGCCAGGATGGTCTCGATCTCCTGACCTCGTGATCCGCTCGTCTCGGCCTCCCAAAGTGCTGGGATTACAGGCTTGAGCCACCGTGCCCGGCTAGTGATAATTAATTTTAAAAGCCCAAAAGTATCTGGTACATAACATTCACAATAAATGGTAGACGATGTTACTCTAGAAAGAGGGCACAGAGAGGAAAGCAGTAAAGTTGAAGAATATGAAGGAATTTTCCCAATTTCCGTGGATGATAACTAATTGAAAGGCATTTGCTTTGTACTGATGTGTATGGTAGGTGCTATGGAGACATGAGTCAAAACACTATTTCTCTCTTGTTTTCTTACTCCTTCAACAAGCACTTGTGGAGGTCTTTGACTATACCTGGCACTAATAGATACCTGACTATACATTGACAATACCTGGCACTATGTTACATTAAAGCTACAAAGAAAAATAGGACATTCCCCTGACTTCAAGTAAAATCCTGCTTTCATTGGAGGGGAAGGAACAAAAAGGTGTTAAATGATAATGTATATAAACAACACATAAAGGTTCATAAAGGAAGAGAGGTCAGATAATCACAAATTGCCATTGTTAAGTGGGGAGGAGTATCAACTGCATCAATAAGGATTCAGGTTAGATACTAAAAAAAATTCCTTGCTGAAAGGGTTATTAGAAACTGAAACCACAGGCCAACTAGGCATGTAAGGAAATTATTTTCAAACTAGGTTCTGTGCTGCTTTAGGATTCTTCAGACGTACTTGAGGGATCTGAAAAAGAATCCCTTCCCCATTTCTACTTCAACAGAATACGTCTTAGTTTATTAGTGAATGTGTTTTTATTAGTTTTTTATGATTTCATTTGAAGAAAGGGTTTGCGGCCATAAGACACTGTAAAACACTGGAATAGAATCTCTTCACATATTTGCTGTTTGGGGATTAAAATCCTATTTGTCCCTAATATATAAAGAGCTTCTAGAAATTGACAAGAAACAGATTCATAACCCAACGGTAAAAATGAAAAAAGGATATAAATAGACAGTTGACAGAAATGGAACTACAAGTGACCCTTGGACATGAAAAAATCAACCTCATTCATTAGAGAAATATAAATTAAAACTGCAATGAAATACCATTTTTCTTATCAGATTTAGAAAAATCCAAAAGTTTGAATAAAACACTCTTGGTAAGTCTGTGAAGAATTGATTAAAACACAATGAAGGGTAATTTAGCAATATATGTTCATTTAAAAATACATATATATTTGACCCAACAATCCCATTTTTAAGAATTTATTCTACAAATATACTTGCACATGTGAAACATATAAAAGTTATTCATTGCAGCATTGTTTGTAATGGCTGAATATGGAAACAACTTCTATGTCCATTGATAGAAATCTGGTTAAATAAATGATGGCTCATTATTATAACAAAATATTATGTAGTTCTATAAAATAAGTTCTCTGTGCACTAATACAGAAAGATATATTATTAAATGATGAAAACAAGGTGTAAAATGATGCGCACAATAAACTACTTTTTATGTAAATGAAAAAATATTTTAAGAAAATATATATTTATATTTGCTTACATTTCCATAAAAATCTGGAAAGATATATAACTACTAAAAGTTATGGGGGAACTACATGTTGTAGGGAGAAGATAAGAATTGGGTGAGTGTGGGTCGGGTGAATAAGATCTTCTATTGCATTCTTTTATATGTATACCTAGATATATAATCATATATACATGTACATATACATATGCATTCATATTCTTGAACGATATAAATGTATTCTTCATTACATTTGAAGACTATGTTTGAAAAAACTTCTACTTGAAGGCCATAGACTAGACTAGGTGAACATTTTGGGTCCCTTCCAACCATAGAAAATCAGTCCTACAAAGCTGGTCATCAGAAGCCCGGTTGTATTCCTACTAGTGGGAGAGATTCTAGCTATGACTTTGTGTTCCCAGTCTTATTCCAATAAGTGGGTTCTCTCCACCGACATTATCAAGCCCCTCCATCTGGGCAAAGTGGAGGTTGTTACACTGCTTTCTTAAACAGTGTTAAAGTAATTGTGTAAATCTGAGCTGTCTTTCAGTCCTTGGCCCAAATGGAAGGAACACAGACAAACAAGGGTGCTAGTGGGAAACCACCCATGGCCTTCTACCAGAGCACCGCTGCAATGGAGGGAGGAGCCGCTGGGATCTAGCTGCATCTCAGTCAGGCAAAGTAAGAGCATACATCCGGCATGCAACACATCTTGCAGAATGAATGTATCAAAAACAGTGGGCTGGGCGTGGTGGCTCACACCTCTTAATCCCAGCACTTTGGGAGGTGGAGGTAGTGGATAACCTGAGGTCAGGAGTTCGAGCCCAGCCTGGCCAACATGGTGAAACCCCGTTTCTACTAAAAATACAAAAAATTAGCCAAGCGTGGTGGTGGGAGCCTGTAATCCTAGCTACTCCGGAGGATGAGGCAGGAGAATTACTTGAACCTGGGAGACGGAAGTTGCAGTGAGCTGAGGTTGTGCCACTGCACTCCAGCCTGGGCAGCAAGAGTAAATCTCTGTCTCAAAACAAAAACCAAAACGAAGAACAGTGGGTGTCTGCAGCCTCCCCCAACCTCCAAAAAGTAACAATGCTCATATTCTGAGGCTATGTGGATTCAGATGACGTTTTCCTTGGGATGCTCCCTGCTTCAAATGGGTCCATCAGTTGAATCAGTGATGCCTACCTTTAGATTTCTTTTTTTTTTTTTCCCCCAGCACTCCAACTGCCATCACTTCCTTTTCCCCTGGGCCTCTTGATGTGACGACTTAACTAGATCTGCTTTCCTTGGGTAGAGTCCAATGATTTCTAGATTTTCCCCAAACTCTCCTCCCCCATAAAAACTTAACACTTCTGTGGCCCATCACATTAAGGTCATGCTGGCAGGCCTTAATACTAATCCCATTAAGTAATTTATACTGAAATGAAAATGGAAGATAGTGTTTTAAAACAGGGTCCTTTGCTAGATAATTACATTGTAACATAGGCCTTTGATGTTTTATTCATAATGAGGCTGTAGAACATAGGGTAAAGAGTGTTAAACTTTCTAGAACTTAAGACTTGAATGAGGGAACTTGCTGAAAATGCAGCTTCCAAGACCTGTCCTAGGGGGAGGGGAAGCCTTACTTCATAATGTCCCATTTGGATTCAAATTAAAGCTCCATTAAGTAATTACTGCTTGTTAGCTGAGCAAATTCTTAGCATCTCTGAGTCTCAGTTCCCCCATCTATAAAATGGGGATGATAATGGTACCTACCCCATAGGTTGCTGTGATGATCAAACAAAGTAAGACGTATAATCTGTTCAGCATAGCACCAAGTACATATTAATGCCCAATAAATGTAATTGTTGTTCTTTTACTACTAGCTATAAATGGTAGGGTTTCTGGAGGGCAGAAAGCAGGCTGGTAGGGAAAGAGATGTGGGGCTACTTAACCCTTACAGTGGTCATCCTCTTACCACACTGGCAGACCCTGCCTCTGTATAAGGCTTATGCTGAACTCCAAAGTAGCAGTGACATTTACTTTTCAGTCAGTATTATATACTGTAAATTTTAGAAATTCTCAACACCCGTAATGTAATGACAAGGTTTGTTTTTACCCCGTGCAGTCTTTCACAGTCTTTCTCTGCCCTGTAAAACTTCTCAAAAATTGTCAGATCCCAAGTGGTTACTAGAGATTCACTTCTGAGCCATCACATCCACTAAGAATCCTTTTATGCCGCAGCTCCTGGGTGAATACCATCTGCCCCATTTTCCCATCTCAGTGGGAAGACCATCAGGCGTGATTTAGCCAAGCAGTTGCTTTCTAGCCAGAGCTATTTACCAAACACTAAGACTCTACTTTGGACTTATTGAGGACCCCAGACAGGTGAATTTATGCTCAGAAGGGTCACAAATGTTATTTGTGATTACGAGTAGTCCTAAAAGGCATGGAAGAGAGAGCATGGAAGAGAGAGAAAGAGTGAACTCCTTGGCCAACACTCCAATTTTATTTTATTTTATTTTATTATTTTTAGAGTTGGGGTCTCACTCAGTTGCCCAGGCTGGAGTGCAGTGGTGTGATCATGGCTCATTGCAGCCTCAAACTCCTCGGATCAACTGACCTTCTTGCCTTAGCCTCCTGAGATGCTAGGATTACAGGCTCGAACTGCCATGGCTCCCACTGTATTTTAACCATCGTTTCCAGCGTCCTCTCCTGCAACATGTTTTCCAGAATTGCTAAACAAAAGTAATCGTTGATTGGTTTGACTTTCATCTTTGTTTTAGGTCACTATTGAAGGTGCTTTTCAGAAAGGATTTAATATTTTTTGGTTTAGGAAGCCTCTCTATTTCCCCCTTCAGGCATCCTTTGGCCTCCCACCCTTCATTGCCCAGCTCTTGTCTTGCCTTTTCAAGAAAACATCACTTGATTACTTCTGCACTTGATGGTCTCTTTGTGGGAAGGGAAAACAATCAGCAGAGCAGATTGCTCCTGCGATGGTAGAGCTTCCAAAAGTGGCAAGTTCATCATGTCCCTAAACTTTCTTCCTCTCCACTCTGCCAAAATGCCTGAAATGCTCCCAGATTCAATCATCAGTTAGAGAAGGGCCCTATCTTTCCGAGAGGTTTAATATCTTCACAGTAATGAGTGCACAAGACTCGAACTATTCCCCAGTAAAGAGAAAGGCGCTGTTGGGGGGAATCCCACAATGAGACACCACTTCACATCCACTAGGTTGGCTATAATAAAAAAGACAATAATAACAAGGGTTAGCAAGTAGGTGGAGAAATTGGAACCCTTATACACTGCTGGTGAGAATGTAAAAAAATAATAGTATAGCTGCTTTGGAAGATAATCTAGCAGTCTCTCAAAAAGTTGAGCATAGAGTTACCAATATGAACCACCAATTCCACTTCCAGGTATATACACAAAAAAATTGAAAGAAGGAACTGCAACAGATATGTGTACATGAAAGTTTATAGCAGCAGCATTATTCATAATAGTTAAAAGATGGAAACAACGCAAATGTCCATCAGTAGATGAGTGGGTGAACAAAATATGGTATATCCATAAAATATAATATTATTGTTAGAATGGATGAATCTTGAAAAATTCTGCTAAGTGAAAAAAAAGGCCAGTGACAAAACACCACATACCATATAATTCCATTTACATTAAGTGTCCAAAATAGGCAAATCCACACAGAGAGAAAGAAGAACAGTGGATGCCAGGAGCTGGGGAAGGGGAGAATGGGAGTGACTACTAGTAGGTATGGGGATTCTTTTAGAGATGATGAAAATATTCTGGAGTTAGATAGTGGCGATGGATGCAACATTTTGTAAATATACTAAAACCAACTTAACTTTACAACATAAAAGGGTGAATTTTACAGCATGTAAACCTCAGTATGTATGTATACCTCAATAAAGCTGTTACCAAAAAAAAAAAAAACAAAAACTAACCTCCAAACATTATACAATACAAACACAAAGGCTGGGTATCAGACTGGAGCAGGCCTGGGAAAAATGAAGGTGCTTTGTAGGTGATAGGCAGGTGAAGAAGAGAAAGGTAAATTAAAAAGAAAAGGAGAATCATAAATGGGTAGAGGGCATCAATCTCAAGTCATAATTTTGCCCAGTGCCCCCAGCCATGGTGTATCCACTTTGGGAGATGGAGTGGGTCAGCCAAACAGCTCAGCTAAAGGAGGGGGTGATGGGGGGAAGATTTTCCTGCTTGAAAGCTTCCAGGAGACTCTGTGGGATCACATCTTCAACAAGACTAGTGGCCTCCCTACTTCTACCATTGGCCCAACCCCCAGTGAGGTCCCAGGCCAGGAAATTCTTGTAGCAGATTCAGCAGATCACTCTGCAGCTAAACAGACAGACACAACACTCTGTCCCAACCAAGAAGGTGCCGAGTGAGAGGAAACAGTCATCTGCTGCTCCAGCTGGTGAGAAGAGAGTGGAAGAGGGCGCTGAAAGCTCACACCCTAGTCTAATCCCAGCTCTCCCCCTCCTCATCCGGACCCCATCTGCAGGCTGTTTTTCATCCCACTTCCGTCAATGTTTCAGCTGCTGTCAGTCAGTAGCTGACCCTGCCTGAATATGCCATCTTGTCAGACAGATGGCTAGGAAGGATGGCTTGAGGAGAGAGTGTGCAAGAAAGGGCCATGTCTCTGTGAAGCAGAGTGCTTGCAAATGGTATAGATTTGGGCTTTTTTTGGGGGGCGGGGGGACAGCCCATGTATTCTTAGCTAAGTTTCACTATTTGCTTGCTGTATGATGGAACTGCTATCACTTTGCATCTCTGGGCTTCAGTTTCTAAAGAACTTTCTGTGTGGATATGTGTATGTGTGTGTCGGAGGTAATCATTTCACCTGCTTCTCTTTCACAGGGATATATTATAAAGAACAAAAATGATTATGTTTTTTTAAAAGGTTCAGGGAGTAAAGAAGCAACATACAACAAAGCCAACTGATTATGATTATCTCCTGCTTACCAAATACATTCTATCTGAAGGCAAAAAGAGATGTATAATTTTGTCTGCTTTGGTGGTCCAGTGTCCAGAGTTACTACATCCCATAGAAGTTAGAAAAGTCCCTTCAGCTTGTGATGTGCTGCCTTACAGGCAGCAACTCTAGTCTTGCAGTGTCCGTCACCTACTTGTGAGTAAGCACACCCAAAGGTTGGAGTTCCATGTGCGGGAGCCACATCACAGTATGGCCCAGCCAGGGTCATGAAGTTCATGTCAAAAATGTATCCCCTGAGGATATGCCACTTGGCTAAAGACAGCTCTACCTCTGACTGGCCAATTCTGCCCTGACTCATGCTAGCCCCAACTTTCCCCAGACTACTCTTTGCTTACTCACATGCAGCCCCCAGGGCCCATCAAATACACTGTGATTTTCTGCAGCAACTCTCATGGTCTGCCTGTCTGTATCCTACAGTCTAGCACCTAATATAAAAGTATGCTGCGTTTTAACTGATCAATAAGTACAAAGGAAACAGGGTTTATGCCTTCTACTTCTCTATCTCCTGCTGGCTCTAGCATTGGAACACAGCATGCTGGCCGGGCGCAGTGGCTCACAACTGTAATCCCAGCACTTTGGGAGGCTGAGGTGGGTGGATCACCTGAGGTCAGGAGTTCGAGACCAGCCTGGCCAACATGGTGAAACCCTGTCTCTACTAAAAATACAAAAATTAGCCTGGTGTGGTGGCAGGTGCTTGTAATCCCAGCTAGTCAGGAGGCTGAGGCAGGATAACCGGTTGAGCCTGGGAGGCAGAGGTTGCAGTGAGCCGGGATCACACTGCTGTAGTACAGTTTGTGCTGTATATCGCACAGCCTGGGCAACAAGAGCAAAACTCCGTCTCAAAAAAAAAAAAAAAAAAAAAAGAACAGAGCACGGCAAGAAGGAACAAATATTCAAATAGTCATACATGCTAATTTTAATACAGTATTAATTCCATTAACATATAAATATGCATATCCAGAGGCAAGGTGGTTCTTCATTTAAGGCCAGATAGCTGGAGAGAAATAAGTATGATTTTCAAAAGTGATTCAGACATGAGTTACAGAATCGATTTCTTCTGGGAAAAGGGTCTGTGGGTTCAATCAGAATCCACAGTGTTTCATGATTCTCAGTGTTTCATGACCCAAAAGAAGTACCCTCTCTATTGCCGTACAAAGCAGGGGGGCTGTGGATTTCACTTCAGCCGTATGAGATCTCTGCAAGCAACTCTGTCCAGATTCTATGGCTCTAAGGTTATGCACACTTGTTTTCAGCTTTCTGTGTGCTGAGAGTACTTACTTGTGAAAGTTTCTCATAATCCAATCTTCAGAGACAATCTTTATGTTCTTTCCTGTCAAAATTTCTTCTTTCACTTTACTGAACAGCTTTATCATCAGCTCCATTATTCAGCTCATGGACCATTCCAATCTCATTACATAAGCCTCCTAGGGTTCTATCTCCAAGAGGAAACTGGAAATGGCCTTCTCTTTTGACAGAAGGAAATGAGGCCCAGAGATGCCAAGGGGACACTGCTATTTAGTGCCAAAGCAACGATTCAAATTTAGGTCTCTTCATTTTACCTAGAGCCACAAAACATGAGGGCTAGAGAAGCCCACTAAAATCCAGTCTAATAATTGAGGAAGATAAAACACAAATCTCTCTGTTTTCAGAAGCTAATTCCTCAACCTCAAATCTTCATGTGAACTTGGATTATGTAGTTCAATAAAAAGAATCCCTTCCGTGGTGAATCTGATAGATTTGTATTATTCCTTTGCTACTGTACTATGGGTTTTAAAAATCTCTAATTACCAGGAGGTGTAATGTTAAATCAATGATTCTTCATGATGCCTCATTGTTAATGACAGGTTGTGTGGTAATGTGTCACTCACTGCCTTCCTCTTCTCCCTGAATAAATTAAGAATGAGTCCTACTATTACTTGGTTAGTTCTAATCCTTTGAGAACTAGGCTTTTTTTTTTTTTTTTGAAGGTCAGTGACCCTTTGAAATGGACAAATTAGTCACTACCCTCAAGCAGCATTTACAGAAACAATGCGAGGCATCTGGATGAGACAGTGGGGAGTTCAGTCAAGCATTCCTTTGTATTGCCTACACCAGCATTTCCCAAGTCTGCTCTGCAGAGCACTACTAGTCCACAAGATGCTCTGTGAAAAAATTCTGTGCTTAAATGAGGTTGGGAAAAGATCCATATTCAACATTCACAGTGTCCCTTTCAATGTGTTAAAAGGATCTCACAAGTCCCATAGTAAAGAAACCTGTTTAATAACAACTCAGCATTTTCTCTGACTTTACTTATCCATCAGACTCTTTTTTTCACCTAAGTAAAAACTATGAACGCCCCAGAAAAACTCCTTGGAAAGCACTGCCCTGCACCACATCAAAACCTAGATATTTTGAGGATCTGGATATTCGCCATCTTGTGGACACTACTATCTGCCAAATCCAGGACCCCACTCCCAACTTTAGTCACACTCAACCTTCAGCTAAGACCTAACATGTTTCTCCTAGATGACTGATAGCATCTCCAATATCTTTTCTTTCATTAGCAAGCCCTATAAATCAAGAGAAAACGCTCCCCTGTGAAATACTGTATAGTGCTAATAACCAGAACCACTTGCAACAACAGCCCAATGACATCAGGCACCTGGAGACACAAAGAAGTCAAGTCCAGGAGGTGATATTTTTCCCGTATATGATGAGAAGCCAGGGAAGTTATTTAAGTAGTGAAATGATTTGATGAGATTTACATTTTTGAAAAACTATTCTGAGATGATTAGAAAAGAGATAATGAACTTGGGGGCAGAATATGTCAGGAGGTGACTGAAAGAGCCCACTGCTATCAGATTACACACTAAAGGAAGAAAAGAGGCATTCGGTACTTGAGGATTAATTGAGAAAAGTTATCCCCCAATGCACATATTATTTTGTTTGGAAAACTGTTAGCAGCTGGTTTCAGAAAGTGGCCCCTGGAGGCCACCGGCAGAGGTTGCAAGGAAGGTGATGGCACACAAGGCTCCAGGCTGCTAGAGCAGTGGGAATGCTGTTAGGAATATCCAGTCTACCTCTTCCTGGAGACCAAGGGAAGCAGCTCATCTCCCATGTCATGGAACTATTAGAGGAAAAGACAAAGTATCATTTTGCTTCTCCTAGGAAATTCTTTAAGAACCCAGACCAAAATTCCTGATGCGGGGAGAGTCATTTAGTTAAGACTACACAATACACAGAAAGGAAAGGGAAGGTGTTAGGAAATCTAGATTCTAAAGAACTCCACCACTGATTGCCATGGGATGGTGACAATTCCTTAGGAAAGAAAGGTGTGAAAAGTAAAAATATGTCAAATATTAATAAAAATTTCCAATTTGAAACTGGGCTTCTTCTTTTGGCAGCCAGATGCTCATATTAAAGTGATTAGAGTGAAAAGTGATGATAGGGGTCAGAGATCAAACAAATAAATAAGGTATATTATCATCTTTGGACTTACCAAGGCTGGGAAAACAATATGAGATTCAGTCATTGCTTTAGACCAATAATTCTCAAAAGGGGAACAAGGAGACCATGGTATCTGGTGGGAGTGGTTTCAAACTATACTTACCACCTCATCCCTGATTGAGAATCACTGCACATGATGAAAGATGTCACTGATAGGAGTATAACATATGCAAACAATTTAGAGGCAAAAAGAGTCTGAGGGTCACAGTTCCAATAATGACAATAATCACACCAATAAGATTAGGAACTAATATTTACTGGCTTGTGCTTACACTGAGCTGGCTCTGTGCTCAGAGCTTCAAGTTGATATTCATTAGTTTTTTTCTTCCTACGTTCACCCTCTAAGGTGATTACTGCTATTACCTACAGTTATAGATGAGGAAACAAAGGCTAGGAAGTGGTCAAACCAGCAGTGACCCCAGAAGTGGAGCTATACTATATTTCTCTAGAGACGGATTTTGTATTATCTGAAACTTCAGCTAGGATAAAATAGCCACCTATTTCTGACACTGTAATGGCTTTTCCTAAGTTCTTCCCACTATTTCCTCCAGAAAGGAAACTACTCTCCCTCACACATGGGCATATAGAAGGTCCAAAGAATATGAGGTAGCTACTCAAAAGGAAGTACTTGACTAACTTATCTCATATTACCTTTAAATGGCTGCAGAGAATGAAAGAGAGGGGAGGGAGACTATCACTGCAGGTTGTACCTTCTTGAGAGGAGAAGGAAGGAATGTTTAAGAACTGCAGATTACTTCACTATTTACTGGGCCAATAGAACAATCTTGGAAAGAACAACTCCTTCTGCAGAACCTAAAAATCATGTCTAGATAGCCAGCTCCTCTTCTCCAGAGACCACCAACCCTCTACTCAAAGTGTGGTATGGGGACCAGCAGCATTAACACCACCTGAGAGCTAGTTAGAAATGCAGAATCTCACACCCGCACTCCAGACCTACTGAATCATCGTTTGCACTTCAATAAGATTCCCAGTGATTCAGATTCTAAGAGTTCATCTTAATTAGAACCTTCAGTAATGCTGTAGAAACAAGTCAGCTTCTCAAAGGTTAATGAGTATTGAGAAACCTTTTTGCTACCTGTACTGGACAAACATATGTCATATTTGTTCCATATGGCCTCAATCCACACGCCAGTGAGGTATAAATGCAGGCAATCTTAGAACTGAGCTCCTTGCCATCCATAACCTTTGTTTCCAACTCCCATCTCTGCAAGAAATGTCAAATACAGATCAGGATTCTAGGAAAGTGAGGGTATCTACCTCCAATTGAAAAAAAAAAACAAAAAACAACTTTACAACTACAGTAGTACTTCTCAACTGGGGCCAACTTTCTCCCAGGGGACATTTGGCAATGTCTGGAGACATTTTTGGTTGCCACGAGTTGAGAAGGGTACTCTGGCATCTAGTGGGTAGAGAAGCTGCTAAATATCCCACAATGCACAGGATAGATGATATGACAAAGAATTATCTGGCCCCAAAGTGTTTGTGAAGCTCTGTACTAGAAAAAATAATAGATACAAATCATCTAATTCCTAAATGTTTGAAATATAGCTAGGGAGAAAAGGAACATAAAAGTGCTTTTACCATTCTTGTGAACAGCTTTAGATTAGAGAGCAAAGATTTAGCTGTCCTCGAAGAGGTGATGCACTCCTTTGGCTCACATCAAACTTAGAGTTGAGCCTTTCTTTGAGCTGAAGTTCATTTCCAAAACTACACCATATAAAACCAACTGCTCAGGAAGTCACGATAGACACAGAAAAATCTTTTTTCACAAATACCAGTCTTCAAACCGAGCATTAAATAAAACAAGAAGAAGCCATGCTTTATTTTTTCCTCCTGTTCTCAACAAACAACATATATCATGAAGTAATTGAAAATAGAAAAAACCTGAACCGAGAAGTAGCTATAAGAAATACCTCACCTGTAATCCCAGCACTTTGGGAGGCCGAGGTGGGCAGATCATGAGATCAAGAGATCGAGACCATCTTGGCTAACACTGTGAAACCCCGTCTCTACTAAAACTACAAAAACATTACCTGGGCATGGTGTTGGGGGCCTGCAGTTCCAGCCTTCACTTAGGAGGCTAAAGGCAGAGGAAGAATAGTGTAATGAACCAGGAGGCAGAGCTTGCAGTGAGCGAGATGGCACCACTGCACTCCAGCCTGAGCAAGAGACTCCTTCTCAAAAAAAGGAGGGGCAAGGTGGTGGGCCTGTGAGGTCCCAGCTTCTGGGAAGCTGAGGCAGGAGAATGGCATAAACCTGGGAGGCAGGGAAGCTTACGGTGAGCTGAGATCGGCCATTGCACTCCAGCCCACCAGGTGACAGAGTGGGAGCTCCGTCTCAAAAAAAAAAAAAAAAATGCATATGATTAACATAATTCTTCTATGTGTGTTAAAGGACTCTGAATGCCCCGGTAGCCAGGCCAAAAATGAAACAAAGATTAGTTCTATAGTTCCAATTTTAATGGTTTCCTTTTACTTTTTAAGAATGGTTTATGCCCAGTTTAGGATTCAGAAAGAATTTCCTAGGATCACTGCTCATGATACCACTGAATGTCATCTATTTCACGTTCCTGCCCAGGATACATATCCCAAACCTGTATCAGTGAGAATGCAAGTGCTCTTACATATGGGTCCAGAGGCCATGTGAATTATGAAGTAAAATGTAAGGATTGGGGAAATTGCATTTATCTAAGGCTTCTGCAGTCAGGACTAGTCTCCCATTCAACCAAGGCCTACAACGCTCTGTAAGGGGCAACCTTTTCAATATTGAGAGTATGTTAGTGAAGACTTCAGTCAAAACTTAGTCAGACTGAACCCTTCCTACAAAGAATCACCCTTGCTCAAGACAAGTATGCAGCAGAATACACAATGTTGTGTGCTCATTAAACGCATCTCCATCCTCCATCCCTGGCACCCAGCTACACTACATTCCACAGTCTCGCCTGCAGTTAGGTGGAGCCATGTGAATGAGTTCCAGTCAATTGAATGTGGGAAGAAATGATAAACATGCCTTAGAAGACTGACCTATAAAACGTCCTGCAAAACTCTCCTTGCTTTCTTTTCCCTAAACTAAGGACCACATACCAGAGGCTCCAGTGATAAACTGTGAGACTCTAGAGGAAGGAAAGACCACTAGAGTGAAAGGGGCCTGGGTCCCTGAATGACTGCATGGAGCAAAAGCCCTCCCTCTCTATAGGCCCCTCCACTCCCACATTCATTGTCTTTAGTCACTGAGATTTGGGGACTGTTAGAGCAACTGGCTTACCCCGATTAATTCTTTTGTCTTTGCAAATATATTCCTTCTTCTAAAATCATGGGCCATATATTTCACTTTAGCCCATAATACTGCATTAATATCACCTATACTTTCTACCTTTCACATTCCATATTCCTCTTCCCTCTTGATAACTGCTCTCCATAGCACTAAGGGAAGGAACTGCCTAAAGTCAATATGCTTAGAACTTCCTCTCTGATTTAAATTCCCATTAAAAATAAACTAAAGTGAAATCAAAACCAGAGTTACGGGAGGTCCAATTTTTCCTAGGCTTGCTGCCCAATGGCAATCAACCTTTGGATCCAATGGCATGTAAGACCTGGCTCTGAGGCCTGACTTCACGTTCATGCTGGTCTACACAGCATTTTAGGGAATAATTGCTGTCCCAGTGCTTTAGTCCCTAAGTTGTCCCTCCCCCGTGTATCAATGTCAATGACAAGCATGGCTGAGGAAGGCCAGGTAGGGTCAGACAAAAGATACAACTAGGCCAGATAACCTAAAGGTAGGCAAGGAATCACATGAAGAAGAAACTGAAAAGGAGTTCTTAGAGTGTGTGGTTGTCATTAGGGCTTTCCATCAATATTCAAATTCTCCTCCTTCCAGGCACATGGTAGTATTGCATTTCCCTGTCCTGTAGAAGTCAAGTCATGGTCGTGTGACTGGCTCTGGCCAATGCCAGAGGAGCAGAAGTAACCTGTGTCATTCCTGGCCAAAAGTCTTAAACAGCCAGGCCACAGTTTGTCCACAGTTTGTTATATTCCCTTCCCATAGTTTTGGAACTAAATTCCCGATGGCAAGGCACTGTCAGCCAGGGTCCATTGGTGATAATGACATGCACCAACCTAAGACAAAGAGGTAGTATGAGTAAGAAATAAATCTTTGTTGTTTTAAGTCCTGAACTTTGTAGGTTGTTACTGCATCATACTTTAGCCAATTCTGATTACTACAGAGTATGTAATATTTGATGAGGAATGGGCTTTGATATTTAAAATGGGAAAGATGAAAATATTCCTACAATTTCTACCTCTCTTCCCCAAAGGAATGGAGGATAAGAGTGATTTTTCCCCAATGTGACATGCACAAGCACTCTAGCAGCTGAAACTAAGTCTCACCTACTAATTTGACTTAGCCTGTTGTGTCTAGAACAGGGGTTATAGGCCAGATATGACCGGCAACTTGTTTTTGTAAATAAAGTTTTATTGGAACATAGACATGCCCATTCATTTACATATTGCCTATGACTGCTTTCATATTACAATGCAAGAGTTGCTACAGCAGAGACTGCAAGGCCTGCTAATGCTAGCATATACACTATTTGGCCCTTTACAGAAAAAAAAAAAAAAAATGCTGCCCTCTGGTCTAGAAGAAGCCAAAGGAAAACAGATCCATGGAGGGTCTGGAAAAGAAATCCAATGTGCACTGCCACTCCAAGTAAAGAGTACATACTCTAGGTAGCTATGTAACCAAAAGCATACACAGATCAAAAGTTGGTACCAGCAGGATTTCTCTTAGTGCTTCAGGTCTTTTTAGAGACAGGGGACAAAGGGAACCCTAATACAAATGACTTCTAATGAGCGCATCCTTAATATTCTGTTGTTTATAACCCCTCTCCTCCAATATCAGGATGGGTATGGGATCTGAACAAAGGGTATACACAGTATATATCAGGATTAGTAAACCTGACAGTCCTCAGAATGACTCAGTGGAAAGTTGCTTAAGTGCTTGCTAAAAATGATTCACTGCCTGGAGAGTCCATGGCAAGTCAGATTCTTAGGCTAAAGTGGGAGGTACAGTTTGTCCACCTCCCTGAACTCAGCACAGTGCAAGCAGGCAGGCCCGAAGTAAAGAAGTAGGCTCTTGGAGGGTCTGATGAGGGTCTCAGCCTGCTGGTTGAGGCCTCTGCTGTGGCCATTGGCTGCCCTTCGGGGGTGGGGGTGTAAATGGCGTGGCCGGAATGCTAGGAATCCTGGGCTGGCCTAGCAGGCACTCCAATTGGCTTGGTGTTCTACATGCTCCAGAGACTTTCTCCAGTGTCCTTGGCATCTGGTGACTATACTTGGGCTTAAGATTTTTAGGGCTGGGAGGGTCTCTGGAAGCCTTCTATCTTAGTACCAGATCACTCCTTCATTTGGTGGTACCAGCAAACAATCTGGCCATTCTACTGCAGATAGGACACAGGCTATTTGCCCCCTTGTCTCTGACTGGCTCTTGAAAGGGCTGCCTGGAGGAGCTATCTGCTTGGCTGAAACTCAGCCTTTGATGACTGTTAACAGGTTTTGCTTCAATTCAGCTATTGCTGTGTTACTGTAGGTTGGCTCTGGGTTGAGGGCAAAGGCCTGGGGTGGAAAACAGAGAAAGGAGAAGAGAGATGAAAGGATACTTTACTTGGACCTACAAGTTGAATTGTTCTTTCTTTTAGCAGGTGATTCTGAGGTTAGTTTCTACTGGGTATTTTCTCTTACTTTCTAAAGTAACCAGTAAGATGTGGCCCTAGAGTCCTCCCTGAGGCACTTTAGTTCTAGGTTACTATGAAAATGTAGTGAAGGGAGGGCGCTATGTCTGATGACATCCTTGTCTACCATCATGTCCAGAGAATTTAGAAGACAGAGGGGCTCAGGTCCCAAACTGCTACAGTCTTTTTATCAGCCTGCCAGGCCACTACACAGGCTTCTCTAATGTATACCTGAGCACCTGCACAGGCCAGGGCCACATCTACAGAGGCTCCATCTCCCTGGGCTGAGACAGCATAAGTAATGGTTGTCTCAAACACACTGAGGCAGAAACAGATTTTCTTTAAAAATACAGAAGATAACAGGCAACAGAAAGACCTTAGAGAATTAATTCACCCCATAGACATTTGTCCAGAGCCTATTTTTTTGCCTTGGCAGATGAGGAGATAAATGAAGACTTGAGATCCAAATTATTTCCAAGTATCAGGGGCTGAATCTCAGATATAGACAGTGAAGAAAGTGGAGAGGAAGAAAACTCTTCCTCTTTTGAAAACTTGTCTACAAGGCAGAAGTGGTAGAAGCACAGTCCGGGAGGCAAGGAGACCTGGGTTCCAGGCTCAGGTAATGTTACTAATGAGTGTTGTCACTTCAGGGAAGTTACAGAGTCTTTTGCAGTCTCCCTATTTGTCAAATATGGGGAGAGGCAGCTGGAAAAAAATATCTTTTCAAGGTATAACTTTCTGTAGTTGTAGAATATATGATTCCTGCCTTCAAGAAGTTTATGATGTAGTTGCAAGACACTGAACAGAGAAGAGGTACAAAATTAAATTCAGTGCAGCACAAAAGTATCCAGTGAATGGGATAGAGCTGTGCCATACACTACAGTAACCACTAGTCACATATGTCTATTCATATTTAAACTGATTAACATTAAATCCAACTTAAAATGCAGCTTCTCAGTCTCACACGGGTCACATTTCAAGTGTTCAACAGCCACCTATGCTAATGGCTGCCACATTGGAGAGTGCAGATACAGAATGTTTCCATCATTGCAAAAAGTTCTATTGGACAGTGCTAGTATAGACAACATGTATCATAGATGTCCAGAGAACACAGAACTTCCCTTCCATGCCTCCTAGGCTTCTGCTCATGATGGCCGTTCAGCCTGACCAATGCTGACTTTGGGTGGGGGTGGGGGCCCTGTGATTGGTCAGATTATTGCTTTGCTCTGGGAGCTGAGCAGTTCCACACTTTCTACATTGTCTCTGCTCCTTTGATTTTTCCCCAGGGCCTTTGGGAAAGCCATAACCATCCACTCCTCTCATGAAAAATTTCCTTTTAAGCAGACTCATGAATAGTCTAGATAATCCCAGAATTCATGCATCTTTTAGAGCTCCCTGAGCTATTCACCCAAGAGGTATTGTATGCAAAGTCTGACAAAGATCAGTTTGATCAATGAGAGTCAGCATTGTATTTGGAGAAGGAAGCATGGCCAGGACTGAGGAGGAAGTCCTTACATGCTCCCTGCACAGCACTATTAATAACATGAAAAAATTGTCCAATGTAATCCCAAAGACTGATTTCAAATCAAAACAAAGCAAATAAAGGAAAGCAAAACAAAAGAACAGCAAGACAAGCACAAGGGCTCCCTAGGGCTCCTCTAGCTTGTGGGATGGGTGTGGGTGTGAGCCTGTGAGAGTGTATGTGAAAGTGTGTGTGTTCCAGAGGTACATGAGAGTCACGTGTGTGTGTTTGTGAGGATGGTGGTGAGGCGGGTAGGCAGACTTGGAGGTTTTCAGGGTTAGGGCTGGGCAAACGTGCCTCTGACTCAGAGGAGGAATCTCAGTTTCTTTTGGTGGGGAGAGGAGAATTAAACTTTTGTAAAACAACCTCATGCCTGATTCCTCTAAAGGGGGGTAGGAAGGAGAGTGTCATAACACAGAGAGTGTTAATGGCTGCTATTTTAACAATCTAAACTCACTGCCCCAGGGCGCCAGTAGAAACTAAACAGTCTTATTGCAAAGGGTGCATTTAAAAAAAATCAAATAAATAGCTGAAGGCGCACTCACATTGAACTTGTGCCCAATTCAGTGTCAATCAACAAGTTTCCATTGAATTCTGGACAAGCCAACTCCTCTTCCAAAGAGAACACAGAAAACATTGTAAGTTCAGTTTGGGGGCAGCTGGATGATCTTATGTATCCTGTCCTGTTTTTTTTTTCCCCCTTTTTGCTTCTTCCTTCCTTCTCCGGCTAGGACTTTTGTTCCCTAATTCAGATCCTCTCAAGTTAATTCCTTTCTAATGCATCTCCCTGGCTCTGGCCCTAGTGCTGTGGCTCTTCTATTTTATATTCCTATACATGAGGACAGACCAGCTGATCTGGGCCTCAAGACAGGTCCACATCATTTGTAAAACACCTGCCATATGTTCTATGAGTAGAGATGGAGAAAGTACCCAAATATATACAGTATAATGCTATGACTCCACTTGGGAACATGAACATTCTGATAAGCCAACATGCTGAAAAATTATATTATCCCAGTGATAGAATGTGTCCTAGGTACATACTTGAAACTAGTCAGACATAGCCACTAAGTCTTAGTGTAAAATCTTCATCTCCATCTTGGTAGTAAGCATGTTCCCCCTCCTCCAGACTGAACTCTGGCCCTGCATTCTAAAATAATACCAACAATACCTTGCATTTATTGAGGGTATACTATGGGCAGGGCACTATGCTAACTCCTTTAGATATCTTAATTCAGTTAATCCTCACAACAGTCCTTTGAGATAGGAACTATAATTGTCCCATTTCTCTCTCTCTCTCTCTCATTCACACACACACACACACACACAAATACATACCACACAGTGTCACCTAATCCAACATACACGCTCACCCACATGCTTACATACACTTACACTTACATCAAGTGTGTGTAAACTGAACAAAGCTCCTCTGCCCTATCTCCATAGTGCTCAGTTCTTCCAGGTTCTCTGCCCAAAGACTCTCCCACTGACATCTGGAATTCTATCCTTAGTTAATTCTTATAGTTAAGCTAAGACTCTTCTGCTGGAAGGAGTCTCATCAGCTGCCTATGTAAGTGGCTGGGAGAGAGGTGAGGATGTGAAGGACTGCAAGAGAGGAAAGGGGGTGCAAAAAGACATCCAAGAACACTAAAGACAAACTGCACCTCCTCCCTACTTTTGCAGTGGGCTGGCTCTGCAAAATAATGTCTACCCACAGGATGTACAAGGTCCTTTGAGACTGGGCCTCCATCAATCTGACCTTTCCAGCCTCCTCCCTCCTACACAGACCATACTCAACTGCAGTCATGGATCCCACACATGCCTCTGCACGTGCCCTCCCCACCTCCCTCTTCTACATCTGGCAAAGTGCCATTCATCTGTCAGAACCCAGCTCAAATGTCCACTCCCCTCTGGGACTGTGCCTGACTCCTGGCTCTTGTAGAGTACCTGTCTTCTCCCCTCTCTGCCTACATAGCCCTTGTCCACACTTCTACCAGAGTACTCATCACATTACATTTTAATAATCTTGTTATGCGTGTCTCCTCCACTAGACTGTGAACTCCTCGAGGAAGGAACTCTGAAACCTCAGCACCAACATGGGATCTGTCTCAAAGCTTATACTCTGTAAACTTTTGTGAAATGAATATGAGTGAGTGAGTGAATGAATGAATGAGTGGACCTACACCACCAACTTCTGGTTAGGAAGAGACTCCTTTCCCTAGGCTTCTCTGACTAAGGCTGCTGTCCAGTATTTCTCAATAGAGCCACCACTGGAATTTTGTGTGGGACACTTCTTCCATGCACTGTGTTCCTACTTATTGTGGAACATTTTGCATCTCTTGTTGCTGCCCACTAAATGCCAATGACATCCTCCCATTACTGTGATGAACAAAACAGTCCTCAGACATTTCTAAAGCCCTGGAGAAGTTGGTGGGGGCAGAAGGGGTGTGTGTGTGTGTGCTGATCCTCCCTGGTTTGGAAGTAACACTACAGCAATGGCTCATTTCCCTGATCCCAGTGGTCTGAGAGGCCCCCTGCAGTAGGGGCACACTGTGCTCCTGCAAGAGGCGCCAGATGACAGCCTCTAGCAAGAGCACGAATTAGCAGAAGGTAGGAACCAAACAGGAATAAGGCAGCCTAATCAACACATAATGGTGAATCTTGCACTCTCTTTTTATGATTTAGGAGGGAGGAGGTATCAGTTCTAGTCCTCCCCCAGAAAAATCCCTCTCAATTTTTCAAGGCAGTCCAGAGATTTTTACCTTGTTTCTGAGTGCATTCACAACACTACCTTATGTTTCTGTTAAGAGCTCACTCAGCTTTGAGAATATCAGCATTATTGTGCAGCATACTCATACAGGCACCTCTGGAAATCTAATCAGAAGGAAATAGAAAGGTAAGGCAGAGGTGATGCCATTAATTTAATACCTTTTGCCTGACAGTCATTAAACCTGTTACTTGTTTCCTTTAGACTCCCCTCATCTTTTCCCTGAGGCTGGAGACACATGGTCAATGCCTGGTTATGAGGCTGCTATCATTGGGATCTAGAGGAACACGTACCAAAATGCTATGGTTTCAGGCTTTGCCCATATTGCAGATATGCCCAGATGAAATCTGGGGACCTAGGATTTAAATACCTTCTTTTCACTGCTGAGCACTGCCTTGCTTATATATACCTCCTTACACTTTTCAAAGCAATTTCCCATATCAACTTTCTCGTTTGCTGTCAATGCAAACTTTAAGAGAAGTCGGGAATTATCATCTCATTTTACAAGCTGAGAAAATAGGTACAAAGAGGTTAATCAGCTCTGTGAACGTCCCACAGTGAACTGGAAAGAGAGCAGAGCTAGGCCCCATCTCTTTACTAGCCCCCCTGCCTTCCTTCCCCCATGATAACACAATACAACCTCACTTTGAGGGAGGGCAGGCATACCCCACAGGTCCAAAGCCCTCCTTCCTTCCCAAAGGTGGTCCTGACCAGCCTGACTTCCTGGAAGCCAAACATGCCCTCTGGTCCTCTGGTCAGTGATAAAAGCCTGGAGCCAGATGACTTCATCCAGATGCCGATATAGTGTGTACTCTACAACTTGGAAATCAATGCCCACTTACTAATTCCAAGAGCCCACTTAAAGGACAAGGAACACACCTTTCTCTAGGTTTTGGTACTTCTCTTCTTTGTGACAAAAAACCCCCAAAAACCAAAAACCAAAAAACAAAACACATACACACACACAAAAGCCAAACATCAAGAAGACCAAAACAATGCAAACAAGTAGACAAATATAACAACCCCCCAAACTGCCATATGCACATAAAAATCCTATGCTTGGTTGTAATCTTGCAAGGTCTTCTGGTACTTTTGCCTCCAATCAGAACCATCAGGAACAAATGAAAATGTAATCCCACTTTATATTATACTGGAAATATAACTTACGTACCTAAAACATAAATGTAGAGTTGTACTGATGCTTTCAAAGCAAACACCCATGTGACTACCACATGGATCAAGAAAGAGTGCATTGCCAGCACCCCAGAAGCACCCCCCAATGGAGGTCAACTCATCACCATGCTGACTATTGTGATAATTATTCACTTTCTATTGTAGTTTTATCACATTTATGCACATCCATAAACAATATAGTTTACTTTTGCCTATTTTGAACTTGATATTAATGGAATCATATTGCATGCGTTTGTGCATTTATGTGTGTCTTGTGTTTACTCAGCATTGAGTTTGAGCTATTAATATATTGACTATAAAATGACTTCACTCCCCTTATTTATGCCCAGAACTACTTTTTTGTGCCTATGTTTCTTATACTGAAGCTCACTTCTACTCTTTCTTCCCCTTTGGAGGTGGAAGGAGAAAGCTGATCAGCCTCCTCTAAGACCCATTTATGTTTCTGAAACTTAGTGAAGGCCGGTCTTTCTTTCACCAGTTTCAGTAATTACAGTTTTCCTTCAACATCAACTCATAGGTTTCATACTCTAATCCTTTAATAATCTTTCTAATAAAGCTATGTTGAATGGCTCCAGACACAATTTCCCTCAGAAAGCAATGTCAGAAGAGGCCCTTTTGGAAAAGTACTTCTCCAGATAAAAAGAAACACGGGTACTATTCTATTCCTATGGATTTCTCCAAAAGCAGATGACAAAACTTGCCAGTAATCACCTCCTAATAGATGACACTCTTGAAGTTCCCTGGGGAATGTTAATAAGGAAAACATCTTTCGAAACCTAGCATTTCACACAGGCAGCAATGCTAGTTACTGCTTGTCATGCCTGTCATTTTCAAAGACAGTGTGGTCTCTGGAGTCTTCCAGAAAAAATGTGCTTTGAAAAAAACATTTGCTAGATTCCTCTAAGACTCCTTAGTTGTCTCCTGACTTCACTTCCTCATCTCTACCACCAGCCTCTTCTCAAATTTCTTCTCTCTCTTCCCCATTTAAAAAAGAGACACACTACATCCTGGACAAACCTTAAAGATATTATGGTAAGCAAAAAACATACACCACAAGAGGATAAATACAGCATAATGCCATTCATATGAGGTACTGAGAGTAGCCAAATTCATAGAGACAGGAAGTAGAAAGTGGAGAGTTAGTGTTTAACGGGTACAGAGTTTCAGTTTGGGGAGACGAAAATGTTCTGGAGATGGATGGTGGTGATGGTTGTGCAACAGTGTGAATGTACTTAATGTTACTGAACTGTACACACAAAAATGGTTAAAATGGTAAATTTTATGTTATGGATATTTTAGCACAAGAAAATAATCACAAATTAAACAAAAAAGAGAATGAAAATAAAAAAGGAAGGAATGAGGGAAGGAAAGAAGGGAAACAAAGAAAGAAAACAAGGAAGAAAGCATGCCACATTTCCTTGCCCTCTCCTTCTCAATATCCATTTCTCTCCTATTAAAATAATAAATGAATATTCTATATAAAAGGTATGATGGTGAGTGTGGACTCTGATTTGGCCTTAGATCCCTGAGGGCACAATCTTGTGAATGTGGAGAAATCAAAACGGGATGATTTTATTGAAGAAAAGAGAAAGAGCTTGTGGGGATACTTACATTATCTTCATGTTCCAAAAAACAACCTCAACTCCCAAGTTTGATGTATTTCTCTGTCTTCCCAATTAAACTAAAATCCAAACAGCCTTCTTCCTCCCCCTCCTGCAGACAGCTTTGATTTAGCCCTTTATTGAGAGATACAGTACATATATTTCTTAGCCTATCTCCAATTCTGGGAGTATTACCCTAACCATACATATATTTGCTAAACCACTTCCCAGTTTCTGTGTCTTAGAGTGTATGTGGCAAAGACAAAAGACAACACATCAAGACATTTATAAAATAGACTACATTGATGGCCAAAAATGGAGTCCTGTGAGGAGACGGATTTTGGAACAGATTTCAGTAACTGTCACCCTAAGTCTGCCAGTTCCTAAAATCTCTTTTAGGGAATAGCTGATAGTATAAAATTCTAAATACAAAAATCAGACAAAAATCATTCTAATAAAGACAACTGCTTATCTTAGTGGCTGCAAATAATCTGGCAAACCTTTTGGGTTATAGTCATTTCGCATCCAAAACCCTGAAGCGAAACTCTTTGGCTCTAGGCAACAGATAGCAAGGATATTTGGCTACTTTGAGAACATATTGGTTTTAAATGAACAACTCTAAAGTGAAAAACTTGAGAGCTGGCAACTCATCCTAGAAACCACTGTGTCCTCTGCCACAAATAAAGAACTTATCCTCAATACTACTGGTGTTCTGCAGGACTTCGGGGTAGGTACAGCTTGACTCCCTAGGCCCTTCCTTCAACAGGCCCCTATCCCTTTGTAACTCTTCAGGTGCCCAGCTGAGCTTAGCGGCCTCGGGATCTTCCCCTACAACACCTGCCTCCTCTTTCTACAATCAAATTCTGCTTTCTAAATCCTGTGTTCAGATGAAATTAAAAATGATTAATAAGAGTTAAGTTACTACCTTCAAATATTGGTGAATTTATCAGGACAAGGCCTAAATTTAAAAGATTAAGCTGTAATGACAATTTCAGGTGTCAGGCAACTTGGCAGGGAAGTGGGGGTGGGCTTGGGCAAAGCTGATCCGATGGCTGGACAGGTCTCAGAATCACAGGTCACAGGAAATCAAGGTAATAATTGCTTCTTCTGCTTACTGAAGAAGAAAACAGGCCCTGGTTCAAGGGTCAATCCTGCAATTCAGATGAAAGCCCACCACAGGATATTTTGCTAATTCTTTCCTTAAAGTACCCTAGATGTGACTCTTATTTCAAACTAAGTTAAAAACAGACTAAGCTGAAAACGCTGATTTTATTTCAAACTATGTTGATTGCTTTTCCCTTTGAGAGTTTCATTTGTTTATCAGCAGAAATTCCTGGGCTAATTCCGAGAAATGCCATTCATTTCTCGCCAACAACAAGTCATGAACAATGGGCGGGGTAGAGGGGGAAGCTCCCTACGGAGGGTCTTGCTTTCTGGACATGACAGCCAAGGACTCTGAATGTGGAAGATGGCAGAGGAGGCAGCCTTTGGGTGGGAGCTCTGGGAAAGCAGAGGGGCAGGCCAGATGGCACATTGTGCACATGTTACTGCAGGGTTGGTCCTGGGGAAATGTCACACAAGGAAAATGTGTTTCCAGAGTGTCTATGTGCTCCATTATCAGTGAAACAATGTTGTCATGTTGCCCACAGCCCTCTGGAGATCCCACTGCTGCAAGATCTTACCCAGAACGGCTTTCTGTGGGCAGTTCTCTTGACCTCCTTTCTCAAAACCTCCCCTGGGCCCTATTACTGTAGTGCAGTCCTCAATCCAACTGCATTAGAATTAACTGCAATGCTTGTGTGAAATGCATGATACCCATTGCAGCCTAAGTGATTCAGGATTTTTGGTGTAGGGTCTGGGAGTCTGCATTTTATCAAATCTCCCAAGGTGATCCTTGAGCACGTTAAAATTTGAGTAGTACTAGTTTAGGGTCTTGGGCTAAAATTGCCTACTACCCTAACAAACTTCTCCAATAGCTTATTGCTATAACATAAATTACTCCTAGAAATTGAATGGCAAAATACAACACTTCTCGAAGCACATAATAAAGAACCCTAATTCTGCAAAGTGCCTCCAAAAAATAGGTCCTATGGCTGAATAAGTTTAGACAATATTACATCCCATATACCTCTCTGGTAGATTCATAATGTGTACTAATGTATCAAGGCTCTGTCATATAAATAGACAACAAGTATATAAAAATGCTCAACATCACTAATCACCAGGAAAATACAAATCAAAGCCACAATGAGGTATCATCTCAGCCCAGTTAGAATGGTTATGTTCAAAAAGACAAAACATAATAGATTCTAGTGAGGATGTGGAGAAAAGGGAACTCATATGCTGTTGGAGGGAATGTAAATCAGTACAGCTACTATGGAAAACAGTATGGAGGTTTCTTTAAGAAGCACAAATAAAACTACTATATGATCCAGCAATCCTACTACTGGGTATATATCAAAAAAAAAAAAAAAAAAGGGAAATCAGTATATCAAAGGGATAGTTATATCCCTATGTTTATTGCAGCACTACACACAATAGCAAGATATGGAATCAACGTAAGTTTCCACCAACAGAAGTACAGATAAAGAAAATGCGGTATACATACACAATGGAGTAGTATTCAGTCATAAAAAAGAAAGAAATCCTGTCATTCACAGCAACGTGAATGAGCCTTGAAAATACTAACTTAAGCAAAATAAGTCAGGAACAGTAAGATAAACACTGCATGTTCTCACTCATATGTGGAAGCTAAAAAAGTTGATCTCATAGAAACAGAAAGTAGAATAGTGGTTACTAGAGGCTGGGAAGGGTAGCAGAAAGAGGAGGATAGGGAGAGGTTGGTTAAATGATACACAATAACAGCCAGAAGAGAGGATTTTGAAAGTTCACAGCACAAAGAAATGATAAATGTTTGAAGTGATGGATATGCTAATACTCTGATTTGATCACTACACACTGTAGGTATCAAAATATCCCTATGTTTTGTACTCCATAAATTTGTACAATTATTATGTGTCAATTAAAAAATAAAAAACTTATTCCTCTTAAATTATAAATGTGTGTATATGTCTGTGTGTGTGTGTGTGTATATGTGACTCTGAGAAGTCTTACATTGAAAATCACATGTTGAACTTTTTCTAATTCAGAAACTCAAATTTATTTTACCATACAAATGTTTTCCCTAGTAAACTCAATTACCATCCCACAAAATTATGTTCTCTGGAGCAAATTTTGGGAAACACTGTCTTAACCCTGGAAAACTATTATAATGGTGGCAGTTTCTTGCATATAGAAAGCAAATGGAAGATTTATTTGGGACCAATGGGCCTCTTGATATCCCTCAATGTGGTATCGCCTTCTTTACTTTTGTGTGAGGCTAGCTTTAGTTAATGTTCACTGAAAGAAATAGAAGTTAAGAGTTCTGCTCTATCATAATGGAAGGCCATAATGCGCCTAAAAGCCTTGTTCTTACATGACATAAGGGTTCTAGCATACCAAAAGGAAATCACATTCTTTTTAAAAAGAAATTAAATTCCCAGAGTTTACCAGAGACAAAGATCACCTCATCTGGTAAAGGTAAACTGACTGCTACTTTTTTTTTTTTTTTTTTGAGACGGAGTCTCACTCTGTTGCCAGGCTAGAATGCAGTGGCATGATCTTGGCTCACCACAACCTCCACCTCCTGGGTTCAAGCGATCCTCCTGCCTCAGCCTCCCGAGTACCTGGGACTACAGGCACGCACCACCACACCCAGCTAATTTTTTGTATTTTAAGTAGAGATGGAATTTCACCATGTTGACCAGGATGGTCTCAATCTCTTGACCTTGTGATCTGCCCGCCTCGGCCTCCCATAGTGCTGGGATTACAGGCGTGAGCCAGCGCGCCCAGTGAATGCTACTTTCTTGAAGAAGGTTTTAACCCCTTGTACTGTGTCAAGTGTCCAAGGACCAATGGTATAAGAAAAATAGTGGAAATAAGGCATAGAAGATAGTTAAAGGGGTTTAAGAGAACAGTCAGTATGGACATGGAAGGTCTAGTGATCAAAAGTGAACATCTCCTTTGGCAACCCCTCAGTAACCTAAAATAGTAATAATAATAATAAAGCAAAATATCTGCTCTCCAGACACCAACATTTCAGAATCCTTAGGCTTTTGGATAACTCTGGACCCATAAAGATATATATATACACACACGTGTGTGTGTGTGTGTATATATATATACGTGTGTGTGTGTGTATATATATACACATATATATAATTATTATGTGTAATATATATACCAATCTTTTGCAGGCAAAGGAGTGGACCCTGATTGATCATCTTGCACATTACAGCTATTGTAGTCACCTTACTAAGGAAAACAATATGTGAATTGACTGTTACTGTTAACAAGGAATTGATCTTTTTTGATAAAATCCAAGACACAAATGAATATAGAATTCAGAAGAGAATAGAAGAGAGAAGAGAGCAATGGAGATCAGATATGGATGGTGGCAACAGCAGCAAATCAGCAGCAACCATGGGGATGGCTGGCAGTAGGTACTCAAAGAAATGAACTAGGCCGGGCGCGGTGGCTCAAGCCTGTAATCCCAGCACTTTGGGAGGCCGAGACGGGCGGATCACGAGGTCAGGAGATCGAGACCATCCTGGCTAACAAGGTGAAACCCCGTCTCTACTAAAAAATACAAAAAACTAGCCGGGCGAAGTGGCGGGCGCCTGTGGTCCCGGCTACTCGGGAGGCTGAGGCAGGAGAATGGCGTGAACCCGGGAGGCGGAGCCTGGGCGACAGAGCCAGACTCAGTCTCAAAAAAAAAAAAAAAAAAAAAAAAGAAATGAACTAAAAGAAGATGGAGCAACCTTAAAATTTAAGAGTGATTCCTCAATAAATTAAAGACAAAATTACCATAAGATCCAGAATTTCCACTCCTAGGTATATACACAATGATTGAAAACATATGCCACACAAAAACTTGTATATAAATGTCCATAGCAGCATTATTCACAATGGCCAAAAGGTGGAAACAACCCAAATGACTACCAACAGATGAATGGATAACGAAAGTGATCTATTCATAATAATGGAAGATTATTCAGCCCTAAAAAGAAAAGTCATACTGATACATGCTACAACATGGGTAAACCTTGAAAACACTATGCTAAGTGAATGAAACCAGATGCAAAAGGCCACAAATTGTATGATTCCACTTATGCAAAACATCCAGAATAGGCAAATCCATAGAGAAGTAGATTCATGGCTACCAGGGGCTAGGAAAAAAGGGGAATGGAGAGTGACTGTGTAATAGGTTTCCTTTTGGGGTGGTGAAAAATTTCAGAAACTAGATTAGCGGTAAATGTTCTTACCACTTGTACAATATTGTAAATGTTCTTAATGCCACAGAATTATTCACTAAAATGATACATTTTATGTTGTGCATATTTTACCACAATAAAAAAATAAATAAATCTCTCTTTTGAACCTTTGCCCTAGATAAAAACTGGAGGAAACACAAAAGGCCTGTCTACTTGGTTACTGTAACAGTGGAAGTCACAGATATAGACAGACATAGTCATAGACCTAGACTCTAGATTCCTTTTTAATATAAATGCATGGATGGGAGAAAAGGGGAACACAAGGGCAGATAGGTCAGTGATTAAAGACAAAAAAAGCAAATTCAGAGTAGACAAGTGATTTTCAACTCTTACTCTAAACTTGTCTAAAGTCAAATGCCATGTATCTACCTCATCTTACACAGTCTGCACTATAGTGTGGATTTGTGTAACACAAGTGGTTCATATGTGAGTGCTAAATAAGGGAATGAAGTTGGTATAAAATAGAAATTGCATTAGTTCATATATGATTACCCAGCAAATTAATATTTTGCACTACCAAGTGACTGCAGCTAAAAGCCAAGTACACTAACTCAACTGAAATCAGCAAGCCATTTGCCCTACATTCTTCCTCTTGCCTCAGTTGGGCCACATGCTCTGTCTTATAAGTGCTTATTACATGATTCTCCCTGATCTTTGAGAAATTTACTGTTGTCTCTATAACTCAGCAGCTTCAATTCTTCCTTAAACACCCTTCCTTCAAGCTAATGTTACCATTTTAAAAGGTGAATTCTAGAAGTCTATATTTACTGTAATATTTTATTAGAAATGTAAGATGCCTTTTTAAACTGTGTTAGTATTTCATTAGTACAGTTGCTTTGTTAGTATTCTGGTTACAAAGCTGCATACGTTTTGAGTGGTTTTCTCCAATGCTACTTTTTCCTTAAGCCCTGTTATTTTTCAGTGTACAATTTTGTAGAATGTGAGGATTTTCAGATATGTGCATATCATATTGTGGCAGAAATACCTGTGTTTGCTAGCTCACTCACAACCCAACCATTGTTGAAAGAGAAATGACACAGGGCTTCCCACATTCTCCTTATGGGAACACACACTATAGTGCAACACTGGTAAGGTCTTTTCCCTCACCTACCTTGAATATCTAAGATTGGGTTGTCTCTCTTGGCAAAACCACACTGTCACTATTCCTATTAAAACCATTCATAGTGCCAAACTTTTTCACCTAGCCAAAAGGAAACACTGTGGATTAGGTCTCTGCTAACCAGATCAAATCAGTTATTTTGGCAATTTTATAAGAGCTCTTTAATAACACAGGAATGCTGGAATACTTCCAGGAAAACCCAAATTTATTAATTCTGAACAGCAAATTCTCAGTGGAATGACCATTTTAAAAAGCCCTCTTAGATAATACGATTTAGACTCCTGATCACTATAAAAGTCTTCTTTTTGTAATAAAATTCTCTATCTGTGCATATATATAATAAATATATGATGAAATATATATATTTTATACACACACACACACACATATTATGAAAATAAGTCATGTTGTTTTACTTTCCCTTCCAGCATTACCACTTCATTCCCCCAAAAGAGAAGATAGGGAATTTAATTCCTACAAATCTCTAAAATCTCTTAATTATCAGGGACTCCACAGAGTCCTGCTTAGAGACCAGGATGAATTTAATGACATTCATGAGTCCTATGCAGTCTTGACTTTTCCATTAAGAATGTTCCAGCCTCCATGTAGTCTCTTTGGGCCCAGTAGAGCACTGTGGTATGTGACTAAGACTTGACCTCTGCCAAGACTTGGACAAGTGCTGATGAAAATAGTTTTATTTGCTCTTTGTGGGAATCAGCATAGATTTCTCTCTGGTATTTCTGGAAGAGCTGCCTGCATACTATGATTTCCACAGTTTAGCAGGAGCTGTAGGAGACAATTTCAAATATAGGTGGGATCCTTGGAAATTTTAGAGGTAGAGTTTAGAAAGCAAGAGCCATGGGAAATATATAAACAAATGAAATGAGATGACTCCCCTGTCTCCTTCAATGGAAACTAAGCTCTAAGCATGATAGGTAGGACACTTCCACTGAGTCTGTTACTACCTAGGCAAAAGCTCCTCTAAGTCAATACTGCTATAGGACAGTATGTAAAGCCAATATCTGGAGTACATGGTTTGCTTGTTTGTCTTCTCCTTTTTATACAGAGCTTATTCATCATCTTGGCTTTAAATATTTTCTTCTTAAATGGGGACATTTTCATCACAGTGCCTTCCATTGGGTTAAGACAGAAAACCAGAGCCCTTTTCTTTGACCAAACATTTCTGTGACCCTGAAGGCATGAGTTTCCTCATGCCTAATAATCACTGGGGTGGAAGGAACACAGAGGAGTCATCACATCCATTGCCCTGTCTCAAAGCACGACTGTGCCAACTCTATCTCAGATGGGTGGGTACCTTTTTATTTCTAGAAATATTAAGTAAAGAGACTAAAATTCTCCTTAGTCATTTATTCTAGGATTTAACAGCCATGGTGTTCCAAAGTTCTTCCTTTTGTAAAGCTCCATTCCTCTCTGCTATGATTTAAAGCTACTTACTCTTGCTTTATCTTCAGTAGGAAGAAAGAATAGCTGGTTGCATTTTGGTTCAATATGGCAAAGACAGCACATGAGAAATCTCCCTGTTATTTTCAAAACAAAGAGAGATGAAATGTGGAACTAGAAAAATAAATAAATAAAATGTGGAAACTGTAAAATCATATTCAGAAACATAAAAAAACTCTTTGTGGAATAAAATAAAGGAGGAAAGTACAGCAATAAAGTGGGAGCCAAAGCCATATGGTCCATCAGCAGCTGGGACTGAATATGGGTAGTTTGGATCCAAATGGCTGAGGAGAAACTGCAGCTTGCAAGTGGCTTCCCATGTGAAGTTGGGGACTAGGGTCATAGTACTCACACGTAAACAGGGGCTGACATAGCTCTCCCCATTCAGTGTTCCCTAAAAAACACTGATTGTCCAAGGTAAGCAGTTGTAGATGAGGTCTCTGTCCATGATCATTATCAGAGACTAGTAGTGCACAAGAAAACAGAGGTAGAAATAGACCATTCGGGCATGAGGCAGCCCAAACCGAGTCATTAATATATGACCTGGTTTAGAGCAAAGTGAACTATAAAGCCTGCAACAACCATCCCACAAGGAAGGGCTCATGCAAGAAAAAACAAAAACAAAAACAAACAAACAAAAACACCCATGGATAATGAGCTTTGAAAGAAAAAGTAGAAAACCAAGGAAAATTCAGGACTGAGAAAAGCTGTCAAGAAACCCAGCAAAGGTGACAATTCACATCTAAAAATATTTAGATATTTGAACAATCTGAAATGGACTTCAAATAAACATTTAAATATTTTAAAGAGGTAAAAAAGAGAATAAGATCCCCCAAAACAATAACAGGTTATAAATTAGCATCATGTAGATGTCTTTTTAAATAACTTGAAAACCTGAGGGGAAACAAGGTTATTGAAAATAAACAAGGAAACAAACAAACCCCAACAGATGGCCTAAATAGTATGCATGGAAAGAATTCAGAATTGGAGAATAGACTTGAAGTAATATATCATTTTAGGGAGAATATCAGGAGGGAAAATTAAAGGAGACATAAAGGATAAATTAAATGAGATGCAATAATATACAACAAAGACAAGTTTGAGAATGAGAAAAAATAAGAAGGTGAAGAGATAATTTTCAAAAAACTGACTAAAAATTGATGAGAAATTTGACTCCTTTGGCTGAAAAAATCATCTGCTGAGCAGGTTGAAGAGAATAATCAAACTTACACATCCCATTGTGTGCATCAATGAAAAGAAGAAAGTTTTAAAAGCTAGAAGGAAAAAACAAAAACAAAAAACAGAAGAACCCACAAAAGAACTACAAATAGCAGAATTCTTAACCACAAACAAATAAACAAGCAAACAAAAAAGCCAACAAACCATTTAGTAGTATCTTCAAAGTGCTGAGGGGAGATGAACATGCACATATAATTTCATACCCAGCCAAATTATCATTCAAGAATGATTGCAAAGTAAATACTTTTTTTGGTATATAAGGACTAGGGAATTTTAGGACTATTACCCACAGAAAGAGCTGTTAAAGGTTATAGTTAACAAGAAGAAAAATGAACTTATGGAGAAGTGAGCTGCAAGAGCAAGAAGGAAAAGAAAAGGAATAGTTTATTTCTATCCTCCATACCATAAAATGAGCTTTTTAAGTCTTAACGATAATGGTGTTTATTTCTTTCAATGTTCTTACCTCTGGAATTTTTGAGCTCAGTTCTTCTAACACTTTATTTTTCTCTCAAAATAACTGCTAGCTTATACTCTCCCTTTTTCTCAATACTTGCCTCCTGTTAGGCATCTGGGGTAGGTGCAGCCATATTCTATTCTATGTTCTTTTGCCGTATGCTCTGGGTCTGGGTCATGCCTCAACCTTCTTCCCAGGGAAGACCAATCTTTACACAGAAGTTTAGATAAGTTCCTATGACATTAGACCACTTTGGGAGACTTCTGGGGAATAAAAAGTTTTTATAAGGCTATCTGGCAGGTTAAAAAAAAAAAAAAAAAAAAAAAAAAGCTCTCCAGAGTGGCAACTTTATCAGAAATATTGTTCCCATTTACCAGAGCACCCCCACCCCCACACCCCGCTGCCCATACCACATTTTTGCAATCCAGTTTAGGAAGAAGAAGCAAATAAACACATACAGAAACAGTAAGCCTCACTTAGGGACTTATTCCAAAAAAACCCCAGCAACTTTTAGGTTGGTCATATGCCCAGTCACTCTCTGACATCTTAAAGCATATACTATCAGCACCAACACTCACAATTTAAAAACCTGTGATATGGCATGATCTGCCATCTGAAATAAATCACTTTTGTTCATTAGGGTGTATTTACTGATGCAGGAAAATATATATTATAAAGGTGGTGACAAAAAGAGTTTGGATGTTTCTTCTCCATTAAAAAAAAAAATCCTCCACTCTTGGAACATTTCAGTTGACTGGGTTTTCATTGAACCCCATTCCCAGCCTTATTCCTAAGATTTTTTGCCCTGATACATTTGGTTTCTCTCTTATAAGTTCTGGAAGTTCCTCACCACTTAAAAAGCACCGTGTATACCTTAGCTAGGGTAGTGGTTCTTCGTGAACACCCCTTTGGGACTGACAATAAAGCTGCGGATGTTCTCTAAAGGAATTTACACATATACATAGTTACATCAAAAACTGCAAGCAATTTTAAAGGGTTCTTTGACCCTCAAAAGCCCACCCAGGAACCCTAGTTCAAGAATTTCCACCCTAAAGAGAAATAGAATCAACTTACAGGATGATAAGACTTGTACTTGACAGATCCCAAGAGTGTCAAGTAGCTTTTTCTAGGACTGCCATTGGGCCCACAGGCATTCTCTGAATTATTCCACACACTTCTGGGGTCGGAATCAGGCCCCAGTCAGATGTGAACAAAGTGTCATTGAGGGAGCCCCTGCCTCAGACAAATATCCTAGCTGCAAATCGTGAAAGTAGACATCCTAACAGCCTTGTGAAAAATCTCTGCCTGGCTGCCCCTTAGAATTACTCTTAACAATGTGTACATAATAACTGTGCAGTCTGGAGGAGGTGACTATTCAGCAGGCAGGCAGCTTTATACTGTCATAAACCTCACTGGGTCAGCTCCTTTGATTTATGAACGGCCCCCTCATAATTTAGAAGCTATGCTCGGATGCAATTCCAGCACTAATTGCATAAGACACATGCCGCCATGCTGCAACTCTCCTGGTGCCTGCTGCCCATGGCAGGAAGAGGCTGCTTACAGCAGAAAATCTCTGGGCCACAATTTCCATCTCCGATTGACACCCACCTTCAAATGATTAAAATGCCAATAAAAATCTGTTACTGGGTACCCAATAACTTACTAGAGCCTAGAATGTACCCCATTTGGGCTATAAAATGTATTTAGAGGCCAGTTTGGACTGCCTAAAGTTTCCTATTGTTATCTGTCTGGAAGTTTCCCTTCTGGGGAATTATGGAGATGAAATGAGTTGGGTGAAGAGGGAAGATGGAGAACCACAGCTAGGAAAGAAAGAGATAAACTGCTTTACCTGGGCAGCGAGGGCAGCACAGATGAGGAATATGCACAGGAGAAAGGCAATGAACATTTGGACATCTGACTCGGCTGCAAAGCACATTCCCATTCTGAAAAAGAGAAGGCAATGAGAAAAAATAAATGTCTTTCAAAGGTCGCTGGGATCAAGCCAGTTTGGGAAACAGTCATGCAGGGACTCACCCAGGCAGTGAATAATGCATTCCCAATAAGCTGAATGCATTCAACATTTTCTTTCCTTTTCTCATCACCAGCACCTCTCCTGGGTTGGTTGATAGTTTACTGGCATATTTTTCTAAGGCTGAGATCACCACTCCTCCAATTTTCAAAGCTTCCCATTAATTGTGACAGGCTTCTTCTGGCCTGGCTCTATGGCATTTCTACCATTCCCCAGCTCTAGCTGCATGTCTTTTCCAAGAACCTACTGTGATTTCATAATCACCTGTCCAATAACATGAAAGACACAATGAGCAATGGGTCCCCTGAGCTGCTACCCAGCCCTGGGCAAGGAGGCATCCCTAGCAGATGGATCCTGGATTCCATATAACTCTGCCTTGGCCCAGTGGGCCGAGTGATTCTTCTCATTTCCTTTTTAGCCAAAATTCTTCTGAGAACAAGCTAGAGTTTGGAATTTAGCTGATTAGGTAGTATGCCTGGGTGGGGCAACTGCATCCCTGCCTGATCTACAATTCCAAGATCCCTCGCTCTGACAGCTCACAATCATTTCTAGAACAAAGACATACTCTGGAAATAAATTTTTCATTTACATTTACCATCCATAAATCATTTGCAGCAAGGGCTACTTGTATTTGTCAGGCTGTCGTGGGGGAATAAAGTAGTGAAGAGGACATAGAAATAGAAGATGCCTTGTGCTTGAGCTGTTGGCATTGGGATCAATCATTTTAACATTTTGACTGCCTTGCAGACAGCGAAGCCTCAGCTCCCAATGGTTAGCTGTCCATCTTCAATGTGTCGCGTCAAGAATCCGACAAAATCAGGCCATCTCAGGCAGTTAATCAATCCCCAAATGATCTATTTAATACATGCCCTAACCATTTAAAGAGGCAGGCTTCTTTTATCCAAATTGGAATTGCCTTATCACAACCTTTTCCTTTTCTTGTGTACTTTCTAGAATAATTTTTTTGGAGTGTTGCATTTGGCAACACACAGAAGCTCCTCATGTATCACACTTCTCAGAGGCAGGTGGTATAATCTTGAATTGAGATCACCGAAGCACATCAGAAACCACACCTCCCAGCTGAGGTCTAAATGGAATCCTCCTTAATGCTACATACTGAATTCTGTTCTAGAGTTAATAGATTAATAATAATAACGATGATAACCACAATGATAAGGACAGCAATGATGACAATCACAGCTGTTAACATTTCTTGAATGTTTACCATGACTAAGCATTGTTTTAAATGATTTAAATGGATTTGTAAATTTAATCCGTTCCAGAACCCTATGAAATGGTAATATCACTATCCCATTTATAAAAAGAGGAAGATGAACGAATATCACTGAGGTCAGGTAACTTGTGCAGTGGCTCATAAGTGGCAGAGGCAGGGTTGGAAACTTGGTCTGTCTTTGTTCTAGAACCTCATAGCCTCTTAATACTGCCTGATGTTACCTGATAATTATGTTTCCACATGCTCAAAATTCTGACAGCCCAAAATTATGTTCAAATGGTAAATGAATCAGGCTGCAAGTGATTGTTTCTGCTCTAGCTGGGCATGAGGGAAGAGGTGCAGTCCTTACACAAGGTCTCAAGTAAGAAGCTGGTCTTGAAGATCCATTGTGTAAGTTCAGAATTCTCAATGCCTAGTACAAGGTCTCCCTTTCCACTTTGCCTAGTGCACCGCTTCTCTACCAGGGGTGATTTTTGCTCCCCAAGCAACTTGGCCAGGTCTGGAGACATTTTTGGTTATTATGATTGGGGATGGTGCTCTTGTCATCCAATGGGTAGAGGCCAGGGATACCGCTTAACATCCTACAATGCGCAGGACAGCCCCCAACCAAATATCTATAGTGCAGACAACAAGAAACTCTAGCCTAACATATGATGGTAGAGGTTTGTTCAGAAAGATGGACCAGAGCTATGCTCCTGGGTCAAGACCATGGGAAGAAGATGGAACAACCTGCTTTACCTATTGCAAAGATGGCACTCAAGCCATGCAAAATCCTTTCTAAATGACTGGACAGGAGCCAAGGCTAAGCCAAGGGAACTCTAATCCTTAAGAGGTACAGGCCAAGGTTTCACAAACTCAGTCTTAATTACAGTTATTGGCTGAGACAACATAAAATCCACTCTCCCAATGAACCAGTTTATAATTTGTCCTAATATTTTCCCTAAAGGTCAGCCTTAAAATAATTTTCAAAAACTACTTTGTCTTACAATCTAAACATTCTATTGAGCTTTCACCTCCACTCCCACTATCAGGCTCTTCTGCCTTCTGCAACCATGCCCTATATCATTAGGCTAAGAGATCATAAATATCTGTCCATAGCAACTACTCAGAGAACCCATAAAAATGAAGCCAAAAAGCAAGAGAGGACAGAAGACAGAAAATGTTTATTTTTCCTTGCAATCTTCTTCTTACTTTCTTCTTTTATTTTATGAGATAGGGTCTTGCTCTGTCAACCACGCTGGAATGCAGTGGTGCAATCTCGATTCACTTCAGCCTAGAAGTCCCAAGCTCAAGTGATCCTCCCACCTCAGCCTCCCAACTAGCTGGGACAACAGGCATGTGCCACCACACCCAGCTAATTTTTGTACTTTTTGTAGAGAAGGGGTTTTGCCATATTACCCATGCTGGTCTCGAACTCCTGGACTGAAGTGATCCACATGCCTCAGCCTCCCAAAGTGCTGGGATTATAGGCATGAGACAGAGCGACCAGTCTGCTTCTTTACTTTCTTTCAGGATTGTATCACCCACAGTGCCTGGCCATTTGGGCACTGAAGGCCTCTCTGCATGCTGAGAAGCAAACTGGGAAATCACATGTCATGAGAGATTGTACCTCTGAGCAGATGCAGTTCACGCAGTAAACCAACCCGTAAGGTTCCAGGTAAGGATGCCATCTCTCACCCACTCTGTACTTCTTGTCTTGAAACATGCAATATGTCTCTGAATCTGTGAAGAAGGAGATGGAGAATATGCCTGTTAGGAAACATCAACCAAGTCACAAAATTCAAAAGCAATCACAAGTTCCACCCATTTTATTACACATCAAGGGAAGAGGCATAGTGAGTATTTATATAATTCCTATTAGGGGATTAGTGTTATATATACTTCACTCACTGGATCCTCACCACGATGACCCATAAGGTAGACATTGCTATTAGTCTCATTTTAAAGATAAGGAAAATCAAGAGTCATATAACCAGTAAGAAGCTGAGATGGGACTCAAACCCAGGTTTGTCTGACAACGATGTACAAAATCTTTTTAAATTTTATTTTATTTTTCCATAAGTTATTGTGGTACAGGTGGTATTTGGTTACATCAGTAAGTTCTTTAGTGGTGATGTGTGAGATCTTGGTGCACCCATCACCCTAGCAGTACACACTGCACCATATTTGTTGTCTTTTATCTCTCGTCTCCCTCCCACTCTTCCTCGCAAATGCCCAAAGTCCACTGTATCATTCTCATGCCTTTGCATCCTCATAGCTTAGCTCCCACATATCAGTGAGATCATATGATGTTTGGTTGGCCATTTCTGAATTACTTCACTTAGAATAATAGTCTCCAATCTCATCCAGGTCATTGCAAATGTTGTTAATTCATTCCTTTTTATGGATGAGTAGTATTCCATCATATATATATGTTCAGTAGAAACATATATATATATATACTGACTCTCTCTATATAAGAAATATATATCTATATAAGAAAAAATATATATATATATTTCTTTATCCACTTGTTGACTGATGGGCATTTGGGTTGGTTCCATGATTTTGCAATTGTGCACTGTGCTGCTATAAACATGCATGTGCAAGTATCTTTTTCAAATAATGACTTCTTTTCCTTTCCATAGATATCCAGCAGTAGGATTGCTGGATCAAATGGTAGTTCTACTTTTAATTATCTAAGGGATCTCCACACTGTTTTCCATAGTGGATGCACTAGTTTACATTTCCTGCATCCACACCAACATCTACTGTTTTTTCATTTTTTGATTATGGTCATTCTTGAAGGAGTAAGGTGGTATCACATTGTGATTATGGTCATTCCTGAAGGAGTATGGTGGTATTGCATTTGATTATGGTCATTCTTGAAGGAGTAAGGTGGTATCGCATTGTGGTTTTGATTTGCATTTCCCTGATCATTAGTGATGTTGATCATTTTTTCATATGTTTGTTGGGCATTTGTATATCTTCTTCTTTTGAGAATTGTCTATTCATGTCCTTAGCCCACTTTTTGGTAGGATTTTTTTTTTTCTTACTGATTTGTTCATTGTGAATTCTGGATATTAGTCCTTTTTCAGATGTATAGATTGTGAAGATTTTCTCCCACTCCGTGGGTTGTTTGTTTACTCTGTTGACTGTTCCTTTTGCCGTGCAAAAGCACTTTAGTTTAATTAGGCTACAGCTATTTACCTTTGTTTTTATTGCATTTGCTTTTGGGGTTTTGGTCATGAAATCCTTGCCTAAGCCAATATCTGCTGCGGGAAGCCAGGGGCCCCGAACACAGGGACTGGCTAGAGCCACAGCAGAGGAACATAAATTGTGAAGATTTCATGGACATTTAACAGCTCCCAAAAAATCTTTCATAATTTCTTATGCCTGTCTTACTTTAATCTCTTAATCCTGTTATCTTCATAAGCTGAGGATGTATGTTACCTCAGGGCCACTATAATTGTGTTAACTGTACAAATTGATTGTAAAACATGTGTGTTTGAAGAATATGAAATCAGTGCACCTTGAAAAAGAACAGAATAACAGCAATTTTAGGGAACGAGGGAAGACAATCATAAGGTCTGACTGCCTGCGGAGTCGGGCAAAAAAAGCCATATTTTTCTTCTTGCAGAGAGCCTATAAATGGATGTGCAAGTTGGGAAGATATCGCTAAATTCTTTTCCTAGCAAGGATTACTCTGGAAAAGGAATGCATTCCTGGAGGGAGGTCTATAAATGGCCACTCTGGGGGCATCTGTCTTATGTGGTTGAGATATGGACTGAAATACGTCCTGGTCTCCTGCAGTACCTTCAGGCTTACTAGGGTGGGGAAAAACCCCACCCTGGTAAATTTGAGGTCAGACCCGTTCTCTGCTCTCGAACCTGTTTTCTGTTGTTTCAGATGCTTATCAAGACAATACGTGCATCACTGAACATAGATCCTTATCAGTAATTCTGCCTTTGCCCTTTGCCTTGTGATCTTTGTTAGACCCTTATCAGGAGTTTCTGATTTTGCCCTTGTCCTGTTTCCTCAGAAGCATGTGATCTTTGGTCTCCTTTTTGCCCTTTGAGGCATGTGATCTTGTGACCTACTCCCTGTTCTTGCACCCCCTCCCCTTTTGAAATCCTTAATAAAACTTGCTGGTTTTGTGGCTCAGGTGGGCATCACCATCCTAACAATATGTGATGTCACCCCTGGCCAGTGGCCCAGCTGTAAAATTCCTCTCTTTGTACTCTTTCTCTTTATTTCTCAGCCAGCCGACACTTATGGAAAATAGAAAGAACCTACATTGAAATATTGGGGGCGTGTTCCCCCGATAAATGTCTGGAAGGGTTTTTCCAATGTTATCTTCTAGAATTTTTATAGTTTCAGGTCTTAGGTTTAATTCCTCAATTCATCTTGAGTTGATTTTTGTACAAGGGGAGAGATGAGAATCCAGTTTCATTCTCCTACACGTGGCTCGCCAATTATCCCAGCACCATTTGTTGAAAATGGTGTCCCTTCCCCATGTTTATGTTTTTGTTTGCTTTGTTGAAGATCAGTTGGCTGTAAGTATTCGGGTTTATTTCTGAGTTCTCTATTCTGTTCCATTGGTTAATATGCCTATTTTTATACCAGTACCATGATCCCAAATTTATAAAACAATTACTAATAGACCTAAGAAATGAGATAGACAGCAACACAGTAATAGTGGGGAACTTCAATATTCCACTGACAGCACTAGACAGATCATCAAGACACAAAGTCAACAAAGAAACAATGGATTTAAACTATACCTTAGAACAAATGGACTTACAAGATATATACAGAATATTTCATCCAACAACCACAGAATACACATTCTATTCAACAGAGCATGGAACTTTCTACAAAACAGACCATATGATAGGCCATAAAATAAGCCTCAATAAATTTAAGAAAATAGAAATTGTATCAAGCACTCTCTTAGGCCACAGTGGAATAAAACTGGAAATCAACTCCAAAAGGAACCTTCAATACCACGCAAATGCATGGAAATTAAATAACCTGCTCCCGAATGAGCATTGGGTGAAAAACGAAATCAAGATAGAAATTTAAAAATTCTTCAAACTGAATGATAATAATGACAGAACCTTATCAAAATCTCTGGGATAAGGCTAAGGCAGTGCTAAGAGGAAAGTGCATAACCCTAAACACCTACATCAAAAAGTCTGAAAGAGTACAAACAGACAATCTAAGGTCACACCTCAAGGAGCTAGAGAAACAAGAACAAACCAAACCCAAACCCAGCAGAAGAAAGGAAATAACCAAGATCAGAGCAGAGCTAAATGAAATTGAAACAAAAAAAAGATACAAAAGATAAGTGAAATAAAAAGCTGGTTCTTCAAAAAGATAACTACAATTGATAGACCATTAGCAAGATTAACCAAGAAAAGAGAGAAAATTCAAATAACCTCACTGAGAAATGAAACAGGAGTATCTTCAAATACTGAAATACAAAAGATCATTCAAGGCTGCTATGAACACCTTTACACACATAAATTAGGAAACCTAGAAGAGTGGATACATTCCTGTAAAAATATAACCCTCCTAGCTTAAATCAGGAAGAATTAGATACCCTTAACAGATCAATAACAAGCATTGAGATTGAAATGGTAATTTAAAAATTACCAACAAAAAAAGTCCAGGACCAGGTGGATTCACAGCAGAATTCTGCCAGACATTCAAAGAAGAATTGGTACCAATCCTTTTAACACTGCTCCACAAGATAGAGCAAGAAGGAACCCTCCCTAATTTGTTCTATGAAGCCAGCATCACCCTAATACCAAAACCAGGAAAGGACACAACCAAAAGAGGAAACTACAGACCAATATCCTGATGAACATAGATGCTAAAATCATTAACAAAATAGTAGCTAACTGAATCCAACAACATATCAAAAAGACAATCCACCATGATCAAGTGATGCAGGGATGGTTTAACATATGTAGGTCAATAAATGTGGTGTGCCACATAAACAGAAATAAAAACAAAAATCACACGATCATCTCAATAGATGCAGAAAAAGCATTTGACAAAATCCAGTATCCCTTTATGATTAAAACCCTCAGCAAAATCGGCATACAAAGGACATACCTTAATGTAATAAAAGCCATCTATGACAAACTCACAGCCAACATAATACTGAATGGGGAAAAGTTGAAAGCATTCCCTCTTAGAACCGGAACATGACAAGGATGCCCAATCTCACCAGTCCTCTTCAACAAAGTAATGGAAGTCCTAGCCAGAGCAATCAGACAAGAGAAAGAAATAAAGGGCATCCAAATTGGTAAAGAGGAAGTCAAACTGTCCCTGTTTGCTGACAATATGATTGTTTACCTTGAAAACCCTAATGACTCTTCCAGAAAGCTCCTAAAACTGATAAAAGAATTCAGCAAAGTTTCTGGATACAAGATTAATGTACATAAATCAGTAGCTCTTCCATATACCAACAGTGACCAAGCGGAGAATCAAACCAAGAACTCAACTCCTTTTACAAAGGATGCAATAAAATAAAATAAAACACTTAGGAGCATGTCTAACAAAGGAGTCGAAAGACCTCTACAAGGGAAACTAAAAACACTGCTGAAAGACATCATAGACGACACAAGTACATGGAAACACACCCCATACTCATGGACAGGTAGAATTAATAATGTGAAAATGACCATAGTGACAAAAGCAATCAGCAAATTCAACGCAATCCCCATCAAAATACCACACTCATTCTTCATAGAATTAGAAAAAACAATTCTAAAATTCATATGGAACCAAAAAGGAGCCCACATAGCCAAAGCAAGACTAAGTACAAAGAACAAATCTGGAGGCATCACACTACTTGATTTCAATACAAAATTTTAACTACTGTTCTGTTACAATGATAAAGGGTGCATATCACGTGTTCTTTTTCTTGAAAAGGTTGTGTTCCCTTTCTTTGGAAATGCAAGCTAATGTCTGAAATGTGGATGTATCAGAACATTCTCAGAGCTGTTTGTTGGTGGTATAGGAACGATAGACTATGCATTGTGTTAGGTCTCTATAATTGGCTTTGCCTACACGTGTTAACATCACTCAATCATTAAACAAATATTTGAGCACTAACTGTCAGGCAACATGCTAAGTGCTGCAGATGAAATGAGCTAAAATTTTTATACAAAGTCCCTGCTCCCATTCAACTTACAGAATTCTTGCATAAACAATTCCTGTGATGGTTAACAATGAGTGTCAACTTGATTGGATGGAAGGATGCAAAGTATCCTTCTGGGTGTATCCTATATGGGTGTATCTGGGTGTCTCTGGGTATTTTTGGGTGTGGCCAGAGGAGATTAACATTTGAGTCAGTAGACTGGGAGAGGAAGACCTACCCACAATTTGGATGGGCACCATCCAATTTGCTGCCAGCATGGCTAGAAAAAGCAGGTAGAAGAAGGTGGAAGAAGCTGACTTGCTAAGTCTTCTGGCCTTCATATTTCCTCCATGCTGGATGCTTCCTGCCCTTGAACATCAGACTCCAAGTTCTTTGGCTTTTGGACACTTGGACTTACACCAGTGGTTTGCTGGGGGCTCTCGGGCCTTCAGTCACAGACTGAAGGCTGCACTATTGGCTTCCCTACTTTTGAGGTTTTGGGGCTTGGACTGAGCCACTAATGGCTTCTTTGCTCCTCAGCTTGCAAACAGCCTATTGTGGGACTTCACCTTGTGATCGTGTGAGTCAGTTCTTAATAAAGTCCCTTTCATGTATACATATATCCTATCAGTTCTGTCCCTCTAGAGAACCCTGACTAATACAACTCCCAACTAACTCAAACCACTCACTCCCCTTTGCTGAAACAGAAATTTTGAGAGCCACAGCTTATCTTATACCACAGTTCACTTGAGGACATACCATGTTAACTGCCTTACTTTACATGTTATATTTCTCCATCAGTGTCCCTGAAAGTAGGTAACATTTATTCTTTACTCTCTATTCATCACATGGCCTAGTACACTGTGGGCAATAAGCAATTATAGGCAATATGCAAGTGTAAGCAACTGACAAATGATTGGTAAATTGAATTTCCAAGATCAAGTGGCTTATCTTCTAATCCCATCCTCTTCTATCTCCCACTTTTCATCAAAATAAAGCAATACTCCTCTTATAACAAACACACGAACTCCTCTTATAACAAACACATGAATTTTCCTCACTCCAGTGCACATTTTCCTGAAGATCAAAACTGAAATAATAAAAACAGATAAGCAGGAAACTAAGAGAATATATTCTGAACAAATAGTAAACAAAATATTAGTATTGGAACATTTTAATCATTCAAATCAATTAGGACCAACCAATCCAATAGAAAAATAATCTAAGTATAGAAACAGCAATTCAGAAAAGAAGAAATGGGAACAGAGAATGTATTAGTCCATTTTCGTGCTGCTGATAAAGTCATACCTGGAACTGGGCAATTTACAAAAGAAAGAGATTTATTGCACTTACAGTTCCACGTGGCTGGGGAGGTCTAACAATCATGGCGGAAGGTGACAGGCACATCTCACATGGCAGCATTCAAGAGAAGAGAGCGTGTTCCAGGAAACTCCCTTTTTAAAAACCATCAGATCTTGTGAGACTGATTCACTATCATTAGAACAGTGCAGGAAAGACCCGCCCCCATAACTGACCTCCCACCGAGTTTCTCCCATGACACATGGTAATTGTGGGAGTTACAATTCAAGATGAGATTTGGGTGGCGACATGGCCAAACAATACCAGAGAATAAATATTAAAAGATATTTAACCTCACTAGTATCAGAGATTTAAATTAAAACTAAACTGAGATAGATGCCTCGTATCAATGATTGCTTCAAAGAACCTCTATGAACCTTTCCAAATACCCACAAGGTGAATTCCAATTTATTTTTCAAAACTTTATTTTCAATTTATTCAGAACAATATACTGGGAGACAGAAAATCTAGATTTGAGTCCTAACCTACTCTATCTGTGTGACATTGAGTAAGTCACTCAAATCCTGATAACCTCATTGGGTGAGTCACTCAAACCCTGACAACCTTTTCAACATCTGTGAAATATTATGTTTCTCAAGTGGATGTCAGAGGAGTAAATGAAGCACTTTGTAAATTATAAAGTGCTATAAAATGTAGAGTGTTATTTTATATTCATTGGCTTTTTTCTAATTAGAAAGCTAATACATGCTCAATGTAGAAAACCGGAAAACATACACAAACACACAAGAAGGGCAACAATAGAAAAGAAGCAAGGAATATTATACATAATCCCAGCACAGGAAGATAACCACTTTTTAGAAGCTGGTAGCATATAAATAGTCTGTGGGTTGAAGAAGAAATCAAAAGGGAAATTAGAAAGTATTTTGTACTAAATGAAAATGAAAACACAGCACATCACTTAGGGATTCAGCTAAAAAAGCACTTAGAAGGAAATTCATATCATTAAATACCTATATTGGAAAAGGAGAAAAGTCTCAAATCATTATCTTAAACTAGAAAAAGTAGGACAAAATAACCAAAAAAAAAAAAAAAAAAAGAGAGAGAGAATAATAAAGAGCAGAAATCAATGAAACTGAAGACAGAAAATCAATAGGAAAAAATCAGTGAGATCAAAACTGGGTCTTTAGGAAGATCAATAAAATTGATAAACCCCTAGCAAGACTAACAAAGATAAAAAGAGAGAAGACAAAAATTACTAAGATTAGAGACACAAAAGAGGACTTTACTGCAGTGACTACAGACATTAAAAGGGTAAGAGTTTTGGGAACACTGTGAATAACTATATGCCAGTTAGTTTAACAACACAGAATGATTAATTCTTGAAACAACATAAAATGGATTAATTCTTTGAAAGACACACATTACCAAAGCTCAATCAAAAAGAGATAACTAACCTGAGGCTGAGTGTGGTGGCTCACACCTGTAATCCCAGTACTTTGGGAGGCCAAAGTGGGTGGATCACCTGAGGTCAGGAGTTCAAGACCAGCCTGGCCAACGTGGTAAAACCCCATCTCTATTAAAAATACAAAAATTAGCCAGGCATGGTGGTGGGCGCCTATAATCCCATACTCAGGAGGCTGAGGCAGGAGAATCGCTTGAACATGGGAGGTAGAGGTTGCAGTGAGCTGAGATCGCACCATTGCACTCCAGCCTGGGTGACAGAGCAAGACTCTGTCTCACAAAAAACAAACAAACAAACAAACAAACAAAAAACAAAAAAGATAGCTAACCTGAATAGTCCTGTATATTTTAAAGGAATTTAAATTGTAGTTGAAAACTTTCTTACAAAAAAAATTCTAGAATCAGATGGCTCCACTGGTGAATTATATCAAACATTCTACCAAACCCTTCCAGAAAACTGAAGAGGACGGAATACTTCCCAACTGAATATTTAATGCAAGCTTTACACCAATACCAAAACCAGATAAATATATTACAAGAACAGAAACTACAGACCAATATCCCTTAAGAACACAGATGCAAAAATTCGCAACAAAATTTTAACAAACTAAATCTAACAATATGTAGAAAAGATAATACTTTATGAGCAAGTGGGGCTTATCCTGGAAATTCAGGGCTAGTTCAACATTCAAAATCCAATCAATGTAAATCACCATATCAACAAACCAAAGAAGGAAAATCGTGTAATCACTGCAACAGATGCAGAAAAATCACTTGACAAAATTCTACATCCATTCATGACAGACAGTCTCAGCAAAGTAGAATGAGTACTTCCTCAACCTGATAAAGGGCATCTACAAAAAACCTATAGCTAACATTACACTTAATGGCAAGAGACTGCTTTACCCCTAAGATCAGGAATTACACAAGGATGTCTGCTTCACTACTCCTGGAGATAATAGCCAGTGAAATTGGGTAAGAAGAACAAATAAAAGGCCTATATACTGGAAAGTAAAAAAATAAAACTTTCTATTCACAAATGGACATAATTTTCTACATAGAAAATCTATAAGAATCTATTAAAAAGTTACTATAGAGAATTTATAAATCACATTTATATATTTTATAATGTACAATTAGAAATTGAATGTTTAAAGTGTACTATTTTCAATAGCTTCCCCAAAAACTTGAAAATACTGAAGTATAAATCTAACAAAATATGTGTAAAATCTTCGCTCAGAAAGCTAAAAAACACTGATGAAAGAAATCAACGAAGGCCTAAATAATGGAGAGATACATTTTACTTATGGATTGCAAGACACAAAATTGTTAAGATATCAGTTGTCTCCAATGTGATTTATAGATCCCATGCAATCTAAATCCAATTACCAGCATGATCTTTTATAAAAATTGGTAATCTAATGAAAAATGTATATGGAAAGGCAAAGAAAGTAGAATAGCCAAAACAATTTTGCAAAAGAAACATGTTGAAGACTTAATATAAAATTACAGTTTTTGGCTGGGTGTGGTGGCTCATGCCTGTAATCCCAGCACTTTGGGAGGCTGAGGCAGGCAAATCACTTGAGGCAAGGAGTTCAACACTAGCCTGGCCAACCTGGTGAAACTCTGTTTCTACTAAAAATACAAAAATTAGCCAGGCGTGGTGGCACACGCCTGTAATCATAGCTACTCAGGAGGCTGAGGCACAAGAATCTCTTGAACCTGAGAGGCAGAGGTTGCAGTGAGCCAAGATTGTGCCACTGCACTCCAGCCTGGGCAACAGAGCAAGATTCTGTCTCAAAAGCAAAAACAACAACAACAGACTGACGTTTTCAAGACAACGTGGTGTTGGCAAAATGTTAGACAAATGGATCAACAGAATAAAATAGATTCAAAAACTACCCACATGTGGTCAATTATTGATTTTCAACAAAGGTGTAAAGGGAATTCAATGGAAAAGGGATAGTACTTTCAACAAATGCTGCCTAAATATTTGGATAGTAATATACAAAACATAAACTAAAATGAACCTTAATCCACATCACATACTATATATAAAAATAAACTCAAGATGGATTATAGACTTTAAAACCTAATTCTTTAAAACTTCTAACACACAAGGAGAATATCTTTGTGATTCTGGTTTAGGCAAAAAGTTTAGAAATGACCAATGTCACAATCCATAAAAGCACCCCATTGTGCTACCAAATACTACATCTTATTCATTCTATCTAACTGTATTTTTGCAGCCATTAAAATTTATTTTCTATTGATTAGTTTGGATTTGATTTACTCTTCTTTTTCTAGCTTCCCAAGGTGGCAGTCTGTATTATTGTTTAAATCTTTCCACTTTTAATATATTAATTCCTTGCTATATATTTCCTTCTAAGCACTGCATTTGCTGCAGCTTGCAAATTTTGATAAGTTGTATTTCCATTTTCTTTTAGCTCAAAATATTTAAAAATTTCTCTTGAGACTTCTTCTTTGACCCATGTATTATTTAGAAGTGTGGTTTTTAATCTTTAAATAATTTGGAATTGTACAGGTTTCTGTTACTGATTTCTAGTTTAATTCCAGTATGGCGTGGAGGTATACATTGTATGATTTCTATTATTTTGTGTTTCACAAGATATGCTTTATGACCCAGAATATGGTCTATTTTGGTGAATGTTCCATGTGATCTTGAGAAGAATGTATAGTCTCATGTTGTTGGATGGAGTATTCTACAGACGTCAGTTAAATCTGGTTGACTGATGATTAAATTGAACTACGTCCTTACTGATTTTCACCTGATGGATCTATAAATTACTAATAAAGGGGTATAGAAGCCTCCAGCTATAATAGTTTGTATTTCTCCTTGCATTTCTATCAGTTTTTGCCTCACATATTTTGATGCTTTGTTAAGTGCAAACACATTAAGGACTGTTATGTTTTCTTGAGGAATATATCCCTTTATTAATATGTAATGCCCCTCATTTTTCCAGGATAATTTTCCTTGTCCTAAAGTCTTCTTTGTCTGAAATTAATATGACAACTCCAGCTTTCTCTTGATTAGAGCTAGCACAGTACATATTTTTCCATCCCTTTACTTTTAACCCATCTGTGTCTTTATATTTAAACTAGGTTTCTTTCATTAGCATAATGTCCTCCAAGTCAATCCATCTTATGGCAATAACAGGATCTCTTTTGTATAGCTGAAAATATTCTTTGGTATACATTACACTAAGTGAAATAAGCCAGACACACAAAGAAAAATATCACATGATCCCACTTTTATGTGGTATCTTTTTTTTAAGGTCAACTTCACAGAGATACAGAATAAAACAGTGGTGACTATGATTGGTGTAGAGGGGTGGAAATGGGAGATACAGGTCAAAAAATACAATGTAGCAGATATACAGGAAGAACAAGTCTTAAAGATCTAAAGTGCAACATGAGAACCATAGCTAATGATAGTGTACTGTATTCAGAATTTTTGCTAAATGATTAGATTATAGCAGATCAACTGAACAATGTGCCTCTTGGATGTATTCAACTGAAGAATTTGTCCCTGGATATTTGTACTAAAACATACTAAAACCAAAAGTCAAAATATATTGTTTAACACGAAATTTTTCTCATATATACAGTAAAATGAACCATCATATTAGTTAACAGGATATTGTTCTGAGACATGTAACAAAAGGGAATTGAAAGCATTGTTCCTAAAATAGGATTTGGCAATCTGCAAGTAATGGCCTAGACCACCAAGTTTCATCAGATGCAGTTCAAAGTAATGCTTGCATACTTTGCAACAGAAATTGTAGTTATCAACCATAATATGGACCGAAATTCTAGCCTCTGTGACTTCCACAGACCATACCAATAGAAGATGAAGCTGCATTTTCGGGGATATGTTGGCTTTTGTGAAAAAAATATTCTTTTCAAAAGGAGACCCAAGACACTTGGCAATGTGGTGAGCACATTTCCACAAACAGCCATCTTTACACTGGTGTCATATAAGGGTTGGTGACATGAGGAACTTTCAGGAGTCATGGATAACAAATTATGCTGTTTCAAGATGTCAGTAGCTGGTAGGTTTGAAGTATTGACAATAAGAGGATGCAGTGTATCTTGAAATAAATGTCTATCCATTGGGAAAGGTGAAATAAAAATTTTCTCAAAAATAAAACCACTAAAAAAATAAAATTTGAATTTCACCTTCAATGGTTGGTCATAATTGAGGAATCTGACCCATCACAACTGATGAATTTGACTTGAAGGGACAAATTGTTCAATTAATATGATTATAACTGCTCTTGTGGGGGAAAATGGATAATTATGTAAGATGAATAAATATACTAATTTGTTTCACTATAGTTACAATTTTTATGTATATGTATCTCACAACATCATGTTGTATATCTTAAATGTACACAATAAAATTTATTAGAAATATTTATAAAAATAAAGTGGTCTCTTATAGACAACACATAGTTGGATTTTGGGGATTTTAAATCCCCTGACAGTCTCTGTCTTTTAATTGGTTTATATAGACCATTCACATTTAAAGTTACTATTGATTTGCTAGTTTAATATTGACCGTATTTGCAATGACTTTCTATTCATTGCCCTAGCTTTTTAATTACTTTTTTTTGTTTTCCTTTCTTTTTCTGTCGTCTCTGGTTTTAACTGAACATTTTATATTATTCCATTTTCTCTCTTCTCTTAGTATATCAGTTATACTTTGTTTAAGGAAGTTTTTAGTGGCTGCCCTAGAGTTTACAATATACATTTACATTAATCCAAGTCCACTTTTACTTTTACATAACACTATACCACTGCATGTGTAGCATAGGTGTGTTCTAACAGAATTTTCTCAATTCCTCCCTTCCATTCCTTATTACACCTGTCACTCATTCCACTTTCCCATAAGCTACAGATATGTAAGACACCACTGCTATTTTTATTTTGAACTAACTGTTCTTTATTATATCAATTAAGAAAAAGAAAAAGATTTTATTTCACTTATTATTTTGCTAATGTTCTTCCTTTCTTTAAGTAGATCCAAGTTTCTGACCTACGACATTTTTCTTCTTTATGAAGAATTTTTGTTAATAGTTCCTGCAAGGAAGGTCTACTGGTGACAAATTCTCTCACTTTTTGTCTGAGAAAGTCTTTATTTATCATTTATTTTTGAAAGATAAATTCTCTGAATACAGAATTCCAGATTGATAGCCTTTTTGTTCCAACAACTTAAATATTTCACTCCTTTCTTTCTTTGCTTGCAGTTGCTGAAGAGAAATTTGATGTAGCCATAAACCGTGGGGGGTGGGAAAGTATTGTATAAATATTTTAAATGTATTTATGTATTTTTATATGTTAAATTAATACTTAATTTTTTAGAGCAGTCTTATGTTCACAGAATTGGGAGGAAGGTACAGAGATTTCCCATATACCCCCTGTTACCACTGCCACACATGCATAGTGTCCCCAATTATCAATATCCCCTGCCAGAAAGGTACAACTGTTTCCACTAACGAACCTACACTGACACATCATTATCACTCAAAGTCCACAATTTACATTAAGGTTCACCTTTGGTATTGTACATTCTATGGATTTGGACAAATATATAATGACATGTATCCACTATTATAGTACCAAAGAGAGCAATTTTACTACCCTAAAAATATTCTGTGTTCTGCCTATTCATTCCTCTCTCTTGCCTAACCCCTGTCAACCACTGATCTTTTCATTGTCTCCATAGTTTTACCTATTCCAGAATGTCATATAGTTGCAATCATACAGTATGTAGCCTTTTCAGATTGACTTCTTTCACTTAGTAATATGCATTTACATTTCCTCCATGTTTCTTCACAGCTTGATAGCTCATTTCTTTTTGGTACTGAATAATATTCTAGTGCTTGCATTTACCAAAGTTTATTCATCCATTCACCTACTGAAGGACATATTGGCTGCTTCCAAGTTTTGGTAATTACAAATAAAGCTGTTATAAACATCTATGTGCAGGTTTTTGTGAGACATACATTTTAAAATTTGGGATGTAAATATCAAGGAGTGAAACTGCTGGATCATATGGTAAAAGTATGTTTAGTTTAGTTTTGTAAGAAACTTCCAAACAGTCATCCAAAGTGGCTGTACCATTTTGCATTCTCATCAGCAATGACTGAAAATTCCTGTTGCTCCACATCCTCACCAGCATTTGGTGTCGTCAGTGTTCTGGATTTTGGCAATTCTATAATAATAGGTGTGTAGCGGTATCTCACTCTTATTTTAATTTGCATTTCCCTGATGACATACGATGTGGAGCATCTTTTCATAAGCTCATTTGTCATCTGCATACATTCTTGGGTGAGGTGTCTGCTAAGGTCTCTGGTCCATTTTTAAATAGAGCTGTTTGTGTTCTTATTGTTGAGTTTTAAGAGTTCTTTGTATATTTTGGATAACAGTCCTTTATCAGATATGTCCCTTGCTACAACTTAAAGTATAATAATAATAAATAAATTAAAAATAATAATAATAATAATAATAAATCTGTTATTTAAAATAAAAAAAAAAAATATTTTTCCTAGTCTGTGGTTTTTTATTTTCTTGACAGTGTCGTTTGCAGAGCAGAAATTTTTAATTTTCACGAAGTCAAATTTATCAACTCTTTCTTTCTTGGATAGAACCTTTGGTGTTGTATCTAAAAAGTAATCGCCTGGAAAAGAATAAGGAGCCCAGAAATAATGTCACATACCTACAACCATCTGATCTTCAACAAAGTCAACAAAAACAAGCAAAGCAGAAAGGAATCCCTATTCAATACATGGTGTTAGGATAACTGGCTTGCCATATGCAGAAGATTGAAACTAGACCCCTTCCTTAAACCACATACAAAAAGTCAACTCAAGATGGGTTAAAGACTTAAATGTAAAACCTAAAATTATAAAAACCCTGGAAGATAACCTAGGAAATGCCATTCTAGAAGAAGGAACTGGCAAAGATTTCATGACAAAGATGCCAGAAGCAGCTGCAACAAAAGTAAAAATTGACAAGTGGAATCTAATCTAACTAAAGAGCATCTGCACAGCAAAAGAAAGCATCCACAGAGTAAACAGCCTACAGAATGGGAGAAAATATTTGCAAACTATGCATCTGATGAAGGTCTAATATCAAGAATCTGTAAGCAACTTAAACAAACTTACAAGTAAAAAATAAATAACCTCATTAAAAAGTAGACAAAGGACACGAACAGACAATTTTCAAAAGACACACACGTAGTCAACAAGCACATGAAAATATGCTCAGTATCACTGATCATTAGAGAAATGCAAATCAAACTCATCATTAGATACCATTTTTAGTAATACCATCAGAATGGCTATTACTAAAAAGTCAAAAAATAACAGATGCTGGCAAGGTTATGGAGAAAAGGGAAGGTTATACACTGCTGGAGAGAATGTAAAATAGTTCAACCATTGTGGAAAGCAGTGTGGTGATTCCTCAAAGACCTAAAAACAGAACTACCATTTGACCAAACAATCCCATTATTGGGTATACACCCAAAGGAATATAAATCATTCTACCATAAAGACACATGCGTGCATATGTTCACTGCAACAGTATTCACAATACCAAAGACATGGAATCAACCTGAATGTCCATCAACAGTAGACTGGATAAATAAAATGTGCACATATACACAAATGGAATACTATGAGGCTATAAAAAAGAATGAGGTCATGTCCTTTGCAAGAACATGGATGGAGCTGAAGGCCATTATCCTTAGCAAACTAATGCAGGAACACAAAACCAAATACTGCATGTTCTCACTTATAAGTGAGAGCTAAACAATGAGAACCAATGGGCAAAAAGAGGGTAACAACAGACACTAGGACCTACTTGAAGCATGAAGGTGGGAGGAGAGAGAGGATTAGATAAAATACCTATTGAGTACTATGCTTAGTATTTGGGGGACAAAATTGTCTGTACACCAACCCCCCGTGACACACATTTGTCTGTATTAACAAACCTGCACATGTACTCCTGAACCTAAACTAAAAGTTAAAAAAGTAAGTCATTGCTAAATCCAAGGTTACCTAAATTTTTCTCTTATATTATCTTCTAAGAGTTTTTTAGTTTTGCATTTGACACTCATGTTTGTGTTCTATTTTGAGTAAATGTTGGTGAGGGGTGTGAAATCCATGTCCAGATTTATTTATATTTTGGATGTGGATGCCCAGTTGTTCCAGCACCACTTATTGAAAAGACTGTTTTTCTCCATTTAATTACTTTGTTAAAGATCAGTTGATGATGTTTATTTGGGTCTATTTCTGGGCTCTCTATTACATTCCCTTGATCTATTTTTCTATTACTTTGCCAATAACTCATAACTTTGATTACCATAGTTTAATAGTAAGTCTTGAAGTTGGGTAGTGACTTTGTTCTTCTTTAATATTGTGTTGGCTGTTCTGGGTTTTGCCTTACCATATACACTTTAGAGTCTGTTTGTTGATATCCACAAAATAACTTGCTGGCATTTTTACTGATATTGTATGGAATCTATTCATCAAGTTGGGAAAAACTGACATCTTGGCAATATCGAGTCTTCCTAACCACAAACATGGAGTATCTCTCCATTCTACTTAGTTTTTTATTTCTTTCATCAGAGTTTTATAGCTTTCATCATATAGATATTGTACATATCTTGTTGGATTTACACCTGTTTCATTTTAAGGAGTCTTTATAGAAATAATATTGTATTTTTTATTTCAAATTCCACTTGTTAATTGCTGGTAGACAGAACAGCAATTGACTTTTATATTAACCTTGTATACTTCAACCTTGCTATAATCACCTCTTAGTTACAGGAGTGTGTTTGTCATTGTTGTTGATCCATTGGGATTTTCTACGCAGAAAAACATGTCATCTATGAACAAAGGTAATGCTGTTTTTTCCTTCCCAGTCTGTATACCTTTTATTTCTATTTCCCATCTTACTGCATCTATTGTTGATTTTCAGTTCATTCAGTTTTTTTTTCTTGTGACAACAGGAATAGCAACCTCCAAGATCACTATGTATCAGACTGGAAACAGGAAGCTCTTTCTGATTTTTTTTCCCATGTGTTATGTGTATAAAGGTTTTATTACAAAATTAACAGCATACATTATATACATTTTATAAACTACATTATAAATTAACATATCAGAACATTCCTGTGACATTAAATAGTTTCCCCATACTTCCTGACTAATTACATAGTTCTAAACCAATACACAGCTGAACCACAATTTATTAACCAATCCCCTATCTTGGAACACTGGGTTGTTTCCATTTCTTTCCATTAAATAAATTATGACAAAGATCCTTATATATAAAGTTCTGTTTGCAACATTAGGTATTTTCTTAATGCAAAATCTTAGAAGTAGATTTCTTGGGTCAAATGTTTTGAGTACTTTCAAAATTTTTATTTACATTACCAGACTACCTTCCAGAAAAGCTGCAGTAATTTACTTTCCCATTAGCAGTGAGTGAGACTGCCCAGCAACGGACTGTTTAAAGTTTTGGCAACTTGGTAAGTAAGGGAAAATCGAACCAATATTTCTTTCTTTTTCTTATCAGCAAGGTTGAATATATATTCATTTTAGTAACCATTTTTATTTCCCCTTTTATGATACTATCATCATTGTCAACATTGTTATATTAATCTCTATTTGTGGGCTAAAAGTAGGTGCTCAAAATATTTATTAGTTGAAAGAAAACAGAACATACTTTTAAGGCAGAATTTGAGTGTTTTTCAGTCAAGTCTTAGCAATACTTTTTAAACTTCTGCTCCACAACATTCAAGGACATGGTAAGAAATATTTTAAATATGTTAATAATCCCAGCATATTTAACTGACGAGAGATGATTATGAATTTCCCAAGACTAACATCTAAATAAGGCATCTTTCTCTACCATTTTGGTGAGATGAGAGTTACTGTTTCTGTACAATAAATGTGTAGTCTCACTGAAAAACATTTAAGTGATTTGCTTTTCACATATACAACTTACTTCAACATTTCAGAAAGAATCTGAGTATACATGTGGAAGCAAATCCTACAAGGTGGCTCCTTCAAATGGCATTACTAGGCTAGCATAAATATTCATACTTACATGGGTCTGGGGCAACTAAAACTTGAATGGAGGTAAGCTAAAAGTTACTTTGTAGATTTAAATCCATTTTGCAGAGTAAGCTATAACCTGTATATTATGCATTTGATTCTGAATTATTTTTCTTGCTTGGATTAGCTCAGAGGTTGACATAATATTTACCTATTTAAAATATGAAACTGAATAAGTTTTTCTATCAGCTATATGTTCTGCATGGTTGAAAAATCTACCCTTTTCTTACTTGATAAAGAAGAAAGGGGATAATAAAAGATAAAGACCACTGAAAAGACTACTCAAGCACTAAAATAAAACAAGCTATACAAATATGGGTTTCAAGTACATTTGCACATTTCCACATTTCCAAAACTCTCTTCCAAACTATTTAAGATTCTGACTTGCAGGAAAGTCTGCTTCCAAAAGGACAGTATATATTGATGTGATGAGGAAGGTATTCTTAATATGTAACTTTTAGCCAAGTTGCTATCTATTCTCTAAAAAGTCTTTAAGATAGATTATTTCACTGATACTATTAAATGGATCGCTTCAATATATGTGAGTTCACCATTATTCTTGAAAACCACAATAACTGAAATAACTGATTTCAGCCAATAGATTACACCTTCCCCAAATTCAGCCTCTAAGGAGTATTATTAGACAAAGTTTGAAAGCTGAGCCATCTGAATTTTCTGCCCCTAATTTGGCTCAAAGGCTAGGAGGTAGATGATAAGTGTAAAAAGCAGCCAGGGAACCAAGTGCAAGAAAAATATAGAACCAAATGAGAATGGTGATAACAATGATAAAAACAAGTTATATTTGTTGGGCATTTCCTATGAGGCAGGATCTGCTCTAAGGGTTGCACATATCTGAATTCACTAAATTCTTACAACAACCCTACAAGGTAGGTCTCATTATTGGCCCCATTTTACCACTGAGGAATCAATGGCACAGAGAGGTTTGGTAACTTGCCCAAGTTGACATGACTAATCAAGGTATGGAAATATAATTCAAACCTATATCTTGTAGCTTTAGAACCAAGGACTATAACCTTTACAGAATTCTGCCTCTCCTGCTACGTAGTTGGTAAGGTGCAGGTCACTGTTTTTAGAACTTGGAAAGTAAAGAGCTTCCACATATTCTTTACTCAACCTCCCGAGTAGCTGGGACTACAGGCGCCCGCCACATCGCCCGGCTAGTTTTTTTGTATTTTTTTTAGTAGAGACGGAGTTTCACTGTGTTAGCCAGGATGGTCTCGATCTCCTGACCTCGTGATCCGCCCGTCTCGGCCTCCCAAAGTGCTGGGATTACAGGCTTGAGCCACCGCGCCCGGCCAATACAGCTTTGATCACCTTTTAAAAATCAATGTTGTTTGTAGTGAAGTCAAGTAATACTCAACAAAGACTATATAAAATAGTGCAGCTGGCAGAGACTATTTTGCATGTTTGTATTTATATCAGTGACAATACATAATGCATAAAATAGTGCTCATGCTTTTAAGGGCTTTGAAATCTTGATGGGAAGACAATATTACCCCAGCTAAAAGTTATTTTTCATTCTCTTTAAACCTAACAGCACTTTCCTCATTTGTTCACGTGGCATTTATCCCACATACCAGTGTCTTCCAAACTATGCTTCTTGAGGATGCAAATATCTTACTCAAACACTAAGTGCTGATAGAAACCTGATCTAAAATGAAAACATAATGGTATTTCATCAACTGTATTGGTCTTATTATCTCAGCAACATGGGATTTGGCTAATTATGACCCAGGCAGAAACCTACAGCTCCTGGAAGGAGCAAATTTAGGAACTGAAGGCAGACAAGGAGCTGAACAGTAATGCCATTAGTGCTATTAAACAATGCTTCTGCAATTACTGACACTCATATTTTTATAGCACATCAAAAAAGTAAACACTATAATTTTTTTTTTTTTTGAGATGGAGTTTTGCTCTTGTTGCCCAGGCTGGAGTGCAATAGCACAATCTTTATTCACCGCAACCTCTGCTCCCTGGGTTCAAGCAATTCTCCTGCCTCAGCCTCCCGAGTAGATGGGGTTACAGGTGCCTGCCACCACGCCCGACCTCAGGTGATCTGCCCACCTTGGCCTCCAAAAGTGCTGGAACACCATAATTTTTAAGACAAGTTTGAGCATGGTTGTCCAATACTGAGTGGTTAGCACAATTATACTAATTTCACCATGAACACATTGGACAATCACTAAATTTGAGAAACTATGATAAAGTCAATTTCAGTGCATGCTTATAAGTTTGAAATTTTAAAAAGTTGTTGACATTACCCAGGAGATAATTTAGTGAGTTATGCAGTATAATCAATAATACATAAAACTCCAGTATATCATCTTGGACAAAAAGCACAAATCAGCTCATTTTATTGAAATAAGGATGCCTCGCCAGCTTCCAGGAGATACGTGCAAGAAAATTAAGGTGATCACTTGCCAATAACAGAGAGATAGAAACTGGAGGATGCATGACTTACTGCTAACTAATGGTGTCTGAGAGTAAAATTTGGTCCCAAAGGAATTCCAACATGTGAGATGGACCTTCAGCCTGCAACATCACAGCTATTTTTCAAATGTATCAGCTTGCCCTAATTAGAGGTGGCTATTTCTGCTACTTTAGGGGCCCCTGTTAATAGGAACAATGATGACAAAAAAGTAAACAACAACAGATACGTGTCACTATGCCATCAATGTTTTGCCAATCATTACTGACCAGCTCCCAGGATTAAGCAAAGGTCAGTAACTTCATCACCAGTCCAAAATCAAGAAAAAATTCCCAAGAACTGTTTTTGATAAGAGCTATTACTGTAGACACATTGTCATGTAAGTATTACAACAATATTTATTCTATTATAACACGTGGTCAGTGGAAAAAAAGATGAATCTCTGCTATTCATTATATGAGTGGACACATCAAGTAAACAAACTCCTTTTAAATTATTTATTTCTTAAAAAGGCTACTAGAAGAGTGAAGAAAAAATAAAGGCATAAGTGCTTCTCTTCTGTCACTTATCAAACTTGAAGTAGAATGTAGGAAGGGCAAGATATAGTAGTTAAGGGGAAAACGTTTCTTATTTCTCTGACAATTGGATTTCTAGAGTTGAAGACTCTGTGTCATATTTTCTCAGGACTTTAAGACTTCATTTCCAGTCTGCGGACACCAGAGAAGAAGAAAGTAATGAAGCAGCAAAATTCTCCATCCTGTGTATGCAGCTTTTTCCTTCATTCAGAAGTTAATTATCTTTTTCCTTCTTGCTGGATCTCCTGCCCAAAATTATATATTGAGTATTTTATGTTTTTTTGTTTGAGATGGAGTCTTGCTCTGTCACCCACTGGAGTGCAGAGGCACAATCTCGGCTCACTGCAACCTCCGCCTGCTGGGTTCAAGTGATTCTCCTGCCTTAACCTCCCGAGTAGCTGAGATTACAGGCGCCCGCCCAGCTAATTATTTTTGTATTTTTAGTAGAGACGGGGTTTCACCATGTTGGCCAGGCTGGTCTCGAACTCCTGACCTTGTGATTCACCTGCCTGGGCCTCCCACAGCATGGCCCTCTCACTACTTGCTTTGTGGTTATTTCACTTTCCTATTAGCAGGTGGGCAAACCCATCAAAAGGAGATCCTTTTACAGAAAGGCTGCTAAGCTGGTGAAATCTGACCTTAATATTTTTTCAGACAAATATCATCTCTTCCGTGTCATATGACTTAGGACTTTGGGTAAAAATAAAAATGCCTGTTCAAAAAACCAAATTGTTCTTCCTATCAGCACTGTAGCGGTGCAAATCTCTGTGAAGGGAGACTTTCTGTTTGATCAGGAATACTTTTGTTCCCTTTGGTAAAGAATAAAAGTTGAGCTCTTGAACTTTTCACAATAGAATCAAATATGTATATCCTGCAACTGGTATCTAAACCACCCAGCTTTCACTTACAGACATCATGGGATATCTCTTCACTACAGGTGCATTTTAGAGACTCCCATTGTGAATTGACCTTAAGTGAAACAACTCAAAAACAAAAAGCCAAATACTGCATGTTCTCACTTACAAGTGGAAGCTAAATAATGTGTATATATGGACATACATTTTGGAAAAAATAGACACTGGAGATGTGGAAAGGTGGGAGGTAGGAGAAGTGTGGGGAATGAGGAATTACCTGTTGGATACAATGTACACAATTCAAGTGATGGCTACACTGAAAGCTCAGACTTCACCACTATGCAAAATATCCTTGTAACAAAACCGCACTTGTACCCCCTAAATTTATATAAATAAATAAACAAACCCTGATCCATCCCGTTTAAAAAGTGCTTCAGTTTTGTAAACTAATATGTTTGTATAACTGAGCTTAGAAAAAAAGACTACAAGTATATGTATCAATTAACTATGGTTATCCATACACATTGTGATTACTGCTCATTTTTGTTTTCCTTATACTTTTATGCACCTTTTGAATGTTTAACAATGAGCATCTATTTTAAAATCAGAAACAAATCATGTTAATAGAAAGCTTGCTTAGGGCATCTGATAGTTGACAATCCAGTCTAGTAGACGTGTTAAACATCTATTTAACATTTCCATGTTCTATCCTCCAATTTAGATCATTCAAAGGGAAAGTACCTGGAATGCATTTCCTTATGCTTATAGAAAGTCCTTTATTGAATTATAATATTTGCCTTCTTCCTTTACAGAGGGTCAGTAAAGAAACGCCAAACAGACAATTCTATTTTCTATGAAACCAAGGATACCCAGAAAGTACCTTATTCAAACATCCCATGATCAATACTGCTTGAGTGGGTTAGAGGTGGGAATAATCTCTGTAGATGAAACTGTAAATTTTCTCTTGACAACAAACCCAAAGTTTCTCTTTTCATCCTTTTGGGAGGCATAAGCCAAATTTACATTATAAATGCTATAATCTACTAAACCAAATGTTAAAAACATCTATTATTTCTATTTTCTTCAGATGGCCTCTATTTTATTTCATCTTTAAAAACATTATCTTGCTCCTATTCTTTCATCTCTAATGTGTATCTAATCTTTCTAGAAGCGGACAGGCTACAAATCTTAAATGGATAAAATATTCTTTGCAATTACCTTGTGACAATATTAAACATCCATATGGTTTGCCCCAAGTGCACAAAACCAGGGCCTTTGTTTCCCTTGTTCCATCTCCCCAACCCCTATACTATTCTTTAGTTTTCAGTCCAGAAGTCAATAATTCTTTTCAATTTGTAAGTAGTGAATCTTTACTTCAAAGAACACGAATGACTCAACCAATACCACACGACAAACAATGGAAGACTGACCAGAAACCAGGTCTCTTGACTTTAAGCATAGTCCTCGTTCCATTAAACTATGAAAACATTCCAATCCTACTGAGAAGTCAGGGAAATATAAGAAGCATAGACATAGAGGCACATACTTTTAACCTTCCTCACAATTTTCCTTTGGTTTAGCTAATGTAGGTTCCTGAAAATTTTTTTAGTCCTTGTCTCAGTCTTTTAATTCCCAAATAGTATACTACCCCTCTTAGGAATTTGGGTTAGAAAATCTTCATTTATTTACTTGGGTCATCTCTTATGTATTAAGTGGCTGCCATGTATAAAGGACTGGGCTTCTATTCAAGACAATGAACTGACTTTCTCAAAGAATTCCAGGAGGCAGATAGGCATAGTGAACAGAACACTTAATTTGGAGACCCGGGTTTTGGTTCTAGCTATGGCTGGGCCTTTCTGCTTGTCCTTGTACAAAGTCACTTGACCTCATTGAGTTTGAAGTTTCTCACCTTAAAATTAAGGGGATAATATCTTTGACTTGTAAGAGAGTTGCTCTAATGGCAACCACTTACGAAAAACTTACTATGCGTCAGCCACTATGCAAAGCATTTGGTGTACACAATCTCGTTTCTTCTTCAAACGACAATGCTCATGCTCATTATGCTATTATTTCCCCCACTGTACTGATAAGAAAACTAAAGCTGGAGAGGTTAGGTAACATTCCCAAGGTACATAAGTAAGTCAAGGAGCTGGGGATTGGATCTAGGCTAACTACAGAGCCTCCATTACAAAACCTACTGCCCCCTCACCAAAATAAAAAAGAATTAAGAGTATACTTTGAAAAGCATTAAGCTATCTAATTTTAAGTATTCCTTTATTCTACTTCCACTTAATTAAACTTCTAAGATGTGAACAGGTCCACTCATTTGCTTGTTCAACAATCACCTCAAATGTCCAAGGGAGAATCTGGAGCAGGAAAACTCACACCTTCCTGGCTGGCTCTCACAATAGACAGAGAAGTTCTAAGTGGGCTTCACATGTTTCAAACTTTCTAAGTATCTTCTTCCTTCCCTTCAATGTTTTGGTGGCTTGCCTTTCCTGAGAAGTCCAGAGGCCCAGTTTTAGCCAAATCTGAATGTTGGAAGCTTTTCTCTTGAGGAGAAAAATAAGTGACAATCTGGTTCCTTGAAGATCCAGTTAACTCACCTTGTAAAGCAGGAGTGGACTCCATTAAATACATGAACAATTTCTCTCTCCAGAACCTTTGCCAGACTTGGCACAGGCTGGTCTATTAGAAATACATAATTGAATATTCTTAACAACTCAATTCTTCAACCTCACTTTGATCAATAGTTCATTACCTAAGTTAGATCTGCCAAAGGGGCAAACTCTTCAGCCCATTTGTCCCATATTTGCATGAATATTATGCTGTGAATGTTACGCTCCTTTGAACTTCAAAAGAGTTTCCTGGCCTCATTGACTACAACTTTAACAACAGAGCATAATGGAGTTATACAGAAGGACCTTTTCCCAGCTAAAGACCTCAAACCTTGCTGATGCTGAACAGTAACAAACTTTTATGTAAGCAACAAATGGCTCATTCATCCATTGCAACGCACTATCAGTATTTTCGGGTTTCCTGAGCCTGTCTTGCCTCTTATAAGAGAAATTGTAACTATGGCTAATTAGCTACCAGCAAGTGGCAGCACCCACCTTCACCATTCCTTGTGATGAGCTTTCCACAAACAAAGCATTTTTTCCAGATTTCTGAATCAATCGAGTGAGCATCTTTGATCATAATGGCATCCCCCGTCATTCCACCCTGATGCCCCAAATAGGAGAGCAAACAGGCTACAAAGCCCAATTCTTGACCTAAAAGCTTATATTCTAACCAGCCCCTGCAAGATAAAAAACTTTGCCTTCTTTTGGTAAAATGGTGTCAGACAAGGAGAGACATGAAGAGTTTATGACCCATACCTACTCTTACCCATTTTCTGAAGTTTTTCCAGTTGCTTTCCTTTTTAATTTTAGAAAACCCCTCTATTTCTTCATCTACTCCCATACCAACTTCTCTCTAGAATTGCACAGTAAAAATATGGGAAATAAGATGTACTTTTACTTTAAAAAGAGCTTTTCTCCTGTTTTAAAAGTGAAACTTGCCAATTGTGGAAATTTTGGAATAGACAGAAGCATAAAAGTGAGCAAAAATAACATTCATAAACCTACCATCCGGAGATTTAAAAAAAATTAGTTCCCCATTGCATACCATACGGGAATATAAATTTCAGATGGAATAGAGAACTATGGGTAAAACATAAAATTATGGCAGCAGTAGAAGAAAATATAAAAATACAGGGTGAGAAAGACCTTCCTAGGAATAAGAAATCCAGAAGCCATATAGAAAATGAATGACAGGTCTGACTACATAAAATTTTAAAACTTCTATATGGGAAAGATACAACTTAAAAATTAAAACAAGCGGCATATCAAAAATAATATTTAAAATATAAAAGGTTAATAAGTTTTTAACAAATAAATATCACAAGCAACCAAACTAAAAAATAGACAATACACTGAAGAAATAAAATTGAACTAATACATAATTGAAAAGATGCTGTAGAAACAGAAAAGTACCAAGAAAAACTGACAGATTATTTGTCCTATTAAAATGGCCCCTAAATATAAAGATTGATTATAATCTTGGTGAAGGAATTAGAAATGTACTTTCATACGTAGATGGTGGGAGCATAAATTAATACAACTTATATGAAGGGCAATTTGGCAGTACTTACCAAGATTAAAACTGAACATGCACTTCGACTATTTCTCACAAATACTTGAATAAGTGCCTAAAGATGTTCATAAATGCCTTACTTTTAATAGCAAAAACCGGAAACAACCTCAGTATCTACAAATATAGACTAGTTAAACAACCCAGTGCAAACTTACGCAACTGCAAACTATGCAGGCATTAGAAAGAATACAGCACTATTATATTGCAATGTATTGACATGGAAGGATGTCCTACACACATTATTGAGCAAAAGCAAGTCACAGAAAAGTGTATATAATATCCTATTTTTGTAAAACAAAAACTTGTACAGACATGTATGTATAATTTTATAAAACAAAGAAAGTAGTTTGGAAGAACACACAGCAAACCACTAATAATGGTTATCCCAGGAGAGTGGAATGGGAGTTTAGGGATACATGTTCCATATGAAGCTCAGATGCTTTCATGTTGTTTTGCATAATAAGCATACACATTAATTTTATAATTTAAGAAACTTAAAAATAAGTTAACAAGCATTTCTCAGGGCCGCCAAATTTTCAATAAACAGTGTTTTTAATGGTAGCATTACATTACATTACCTGGATCATTTTTGTAACTATTTATCTATGAACTGACATTTCCACTGCTTCTAACTTCTCACTGTTAGAGCTGCAATATAAATCTCTGTGCATGCATATTGTGTGTGTTTGTGTATGTGCATGTATATATCAAGGCAACATACATAGGACATATGCTTTGAGGTTTTCCCTTTAGCAGAGATGATTTTGCATGTCTTCAGAACAGTTAGCTTGGGCGTGGACACAAATAATGATGCTCAGTGGCTCATTAAGGGAAGGACCATGACCTTAGCCTCATCATCTGACAATAAGCCTGAAACACTGGACCAGATCTGGTGCCCTAGGCCATCTGTTACATAATCAATTTGGCACCAATTGAATATCAAAAGGGCTTGGAACAAATTCATCTGCACAAGGAAATATTAGAAAGTAGTAGATTTGGGTTTGTAATTTTTTTTTAAGTCACATCTTTCTTTGTCTAAGTTTCATGGACAATATTATTCAATTCTTCATAAATATGAAAGGCTTTCCATAAGAGATGGTCTTCTGAGAGTTACAAGCTTTCCCCATGAGGTCATCATTAACAGGCTATAAGGGAAGTTTCTAAGACAGGAAGATTATTTTGTATAAATTTAAGGGGTACAAGTGCAGTTTTGTTACATGGATATATTGTTACATGGATATAAAGTCTGGACTTTTAGTGTAACCATCACCCAAATAATGTACATTGTACTTATTGAGTAATTTTTCATCCCTAAGCCTAGCTAATTGTGAGCTGAGCTGACAATGCATGGATGCTTCTGTCACATCCACTTAAATCAAGGAGGGCTTCTAGAAGAGGAGGATTCTGAGATGAACCATATTCAAGCGGTAGAAGAAGGATGCAATTTGAGGGATACAAGAGTAAAGGCTGATCCAAGCTTCCTTGCTGAGATCATGCCCCACTAAACTTCCTTTTGTGTCCCAATCATACTAGATATCACCATAGACCGCTTATGCTCAAAAGCCTAATCAAAAACACTATTAAACACTACTTCTCCCAGGAAGAAGACGACATTTACTATGAAAATTGTAGTGGGACAGAAAAACACTTAAGGATGGAATAGGCTTGGCACTGTTCTCCTTGTCAGCAAGCCTTCTGCCTGATCTATTTAACTTATGTGATAAAAGAGATAAAGGTTTAAGTGATGGGCTTCAGATGCTGCTTCAGTTCCTACCATGAATATTTTCACAGCTCCTTCTCATGAATAAGTTCAGTGGAGCAGAGAATGCCCCTCTTGGACCAATTCCACTTTGTGCTTCTTTTGATGCTGTCAAAAAGGAGAACTAGAGCTTAGGCTTTTCCTTCAAATTTAGAGCAAGTATCTACCTTAGAGGTGGCTGCAAGTGGCCCAAAGAAGGTAAGACCCACACTGTGCAAAGGCAGCAAGAACGGAGATGTCGACGGTAACTGATAAATCTCCTAAACGTGGCAGCAAGGAGGGTTAATTATCCCCCCGCCCCCACTTCCTGCCACTCTCTGCTTTCTCCAATGTGTTAGCCCATTACACGGATCGCTGACTTTCTAGAAATATTCCCTGGCTTTGCAGGGATGTTCTTTTCAATAAATGGCATCCAATTTGCTAACGGTCCCTGGAATCTCAATTTCCTCAAAGGATTTTTCATCTGAGCCCAGTTCATAGGAAGGTTTCGTCCTTCCTCATTTTTCAGCGTAAGGGAATAGGCAGAGACTGCTTTTCTTTTTCTTTTTCTTTTTCTTTTTTTTCTGTGTCATTATTTTTCATAAACTGAAAGCCTTTGCTGAAGAGTCTGAAATTTGGGAAAATTCCAGCTCATCTGTCAGATATTTCTAGAGTTACGTAAAATGTAATGAGATTTGTATAGTTTACAACAGGAAAGAGAAAATAAGCTAATGTGTCATATGTTCTATGAGACAAAGACTACATGATAATCAGAAAAACAGCCCCAAATTTAGTTGACCTGATTCAAAGCTCTCATTCTTTTATCAATTCATGCATAAACCAGTAACATTCACTTTCTTCTCTTAGAATAATGGCACGGCCACATTTGGGCTAAATCACAATTGCTACAGATTATAGCCACATTTTCAAAGACATTATAAAAAGTGTATTATTTTCCAAACGCAAGACACTTACGTTTTACTTGCTCTGTTTTGCCTCCTTCTAGGAAAAGAAAGAACAACAAGGAAAAGATGTATTTCATGCCTCCCATTTTCCACTTTTTACTCATTTGGGCCACTGCAAAAGGTGACAGAACCTTCAAGCTGTTGGGAAGAAAGCAGAAAAAAGACTTAACACAGATCTGGAACTGATAGAGGTCACTGATGCTCAGGCTTCTAACCTGCTAGAAAAAATAATGCCAGATAATTTACATAAGTGTAAGTATTGTTTGCCTGCACAAGATAAAGGACTTGCCTCTCCTGTCTTGCAAAGCTTGTGGGCGAAAATTCAAGTGAAAGAGGGTGCATTCCTATCCAAAGCTGAGGCTAAGTCCTTACAGGCAAGTCATAGGAAAATGAAAATAAATTTTGAAATCTTCCTTTCTAAGGGAATTAAAGTTGATTTCTCAAGAAATTTTTTTGGGAGAAAAGGGAAACTTTAGTTTGCAAAAGCGGTTATTTTAGCAAACAAGGTAAAAGTAACAGGCATGAGACCAAGCAATTTCTGAAATGAAAGTTAACTAATCTTAGCTTCAAGACTACTTTTACCATTAATCCTTTAGGAATGAAGTACAAATTGATCAGTTTCTTGTCTGTCCTCTATGAGATCTACAAGGATCTTTGGTTTGGCAGCTAATGTTGGAAAAGATAGATGTAATTAGCAAATGGATGCAATTAAACACCTGAAAAGTTTCATTGCTTAAAATGTTTCAGACATATTCCTCCCCCATGAAGTCCATCGTAAAATGGAGATTTCAAATGGGCCATTTTTGGGGGAAATTGGGCAAATTAAATAGATAATTTGTTTACCTTGCACCACCATGCAAAAAACCACTAAAAGAACTACAGTTCTTCAAAACATGAGATTGACATTCCCAGTATAAGGAGTAGAAATCTTAAACCTTTTCAACCTTGGAACACAGAAAGTTTGCAGTAGCTCATATCTAGTCATGGGTCATTTCCACAGACTTTAGAGTTTGCAAAATTCTTCCAATGGGTGATCTGAAAATATTGAAATGTTCTAAAAACACCAGATTCAATCTGAATGGGAAATGAACTCATTGATCTTTCCAGAGAGTCCAAACTAAATATTGCACATAAAGAACTTGAAGGAACGCAAAACGATCATTTTGGAGAGCTGAATATGTTTGGGCTCTGAAGTAGGTGCACAGCTCCTATTTAAATGCTATGAAGTTGCCTGGGTCATTCAAAATCCACGGTTTCAAATCATGAATGCATAACCAAGGAAGAACTGATGATAGAGTAATTTGTGCTATCAGGCAAAATTTGCAGCACTGTCTGCCTTCTTTCTTTACCTCCTCCCTGCTCCTTAAAGAACCAAATTCTCTTAGGACATGTTCCTACCCATCCAAAGTCCTGAGTTCTGATGTCTTGGTCCCCTCTGTGAGTTTGTGGCCCACTTTCAATCACTCAGAATGTCACTGTCCCTTGAGGGCTACCACGTTTCTTTGAAACAAAACATTTTCATTAACAATTTAACACAGCTACCCACCTCAGTGAGGTTCTTCCTGAGCCTACTCTAATAAGTTTATTCCCCAAGCCTCTGAAAGAGAAAGATTTTTAACCACTTTGGATTTCAGTGGGTGTTTCTGAAACCACGGTTTTAGGGTCTCCCCATGCAAGAATCAACAGGGCTGCTTTTCTTGTACAATGGTCGGGCGATTCGGTGAACAGTAGCATTGCTTCCTAACTCAAGTTGGCAAGAAAGCAGCTCATAGATTTTTTTGCCTTTCTTAGGTCCCAACTAATATTATAAGCAAATAAAAAAGTTGGTAACTAGAGAGCAATTAATCTCTTTTGGCGTTCCTGTCATCTGTGTGGCCTCCCAGGCTGTGATGGAGAACATCAGAAAATGAATCGCTTTATAAATATTCACTTTTGATTTACAAGATCCTGAAGTCCTGCCTTTGTATTCTGTGCAGAAATATGAACCAAGAAGAGTTCCCTCCCCAGATCTCCTCACTGTTCAATTTCTCTTTATCTCTTCAGCTTTTTCTTTTGGGGAAGGGGGTGGTTCAAAACATGTGTTGGGACTGCAGCAGTAAACAGAAGCAAGTACTGCTCAGCAAACTTAGCCGACTCTTATTCTTGCAAAGAGCCAAACTGTCCTTAATTTTTCAAATTATACTTTGACCCAGTTAACTGGAGTTATTTCTGCATTAACTCTCTGTCTGCTTCACACAGGCTGTTGTGCCATTGAACTCGCACTGGCTCTTTTACAGGTTACTTAGACATATAGCCATTGGCATGTTTCAGGGGATCCAGGACCCAACAAGAAAGCAACAACAACAAAAAAAACCAAAACCCTGCAACTAACACTGGTAGTGGAGGTGGGATGGGAGAATTCCTGTGTTTTACAAGATAAAGAAATGTATCAAGTACCAAAAGAAAGGTATTTATTAAGGTGCTTCCATGAAACAAGCATTCACATTGTTCATTTGTGTTAAGCAAAGGGATCAACTGCTCCTCGCCCAGTTGTGACTGCAAGGCAATCTGGGCCATCAAGTGTCAGGAGCCCACTTTCAGAACAGGTCTCCTGGGTAGAACAGAAGCAAAGAGACATACCCACAGGAAGGATAAGGGATGAACACATGTCAGCCAGTTCTTCACGCCCCACAGTGTCTCTTTAATCCTCCCGTGAGGCTTGACTGACCTTGTAATCTCACATTGACTCTCATCTGTGGGACAGCCCCTAGGGTAGCAATTTTCTTTCCGACAAACAATAAGAAAGTCACTGGAGTCTCAGGCCCTTGTCCATCAGCTGAAATCCTCTCCCCACTCTACCACCCAGCAAGAAAAGTTCGGTTAACTGGTGGTGTGTTGCCACTGAAAATGGCAGTTTTAACCCAGGGTATCTCTTGTTGGAGGAAATGCCTTCATTGCTGCTTATGACTGCCAAACAATGCCTCGCATTTGGCTTGCAAAACACCTTTCTATCATTTCATTTCAGTCCACACAACTTCACCTTCAAAATGGGCACTGGGGGGACACAGAGAACTCAAATATCTTTAGTGGCAGGGCTGGGAGGGACTGGAAAGCAGCCTTTCCGGGCCCTATGCTCTGGCAATATACCACGTTGCTTTCAGAGCCTAGTGTCTCAAATTCTGACCCCCGTAGTCAGGGCCAAAAAATGAGGCAGATGGCCAGAGCACAGGATAGGGAGCCTTTCGCCCATCTACTCTGTTACATTAACTTTACCACATATTCATCAGCAAAATGAGAAAACAGGCTCAGGAACAGGCAGTGATTAAAGGGACTGCAGAGCCCCTTGGGTAGCTCAGGGTGGAGTACCCAAGTGACCTCTCAAAGCGTCAGAGCAGAGAGAAATGCAGGCCGAGTGGGGAGGGATGAGCTGTGAGTTCGAATTCAGAGACCCCCAACTTGCTTTGGTCAGAAGCCTTGGGCCCCACCTCCATCCAGGTTGGTAGCTGCTGGACCATAGAACCGGCTGGGGTGGCAGGGGAATTTGGGGCACCCTGGGGAAACTTCCAGGGACGGCTCCGGCTAAGAGAAGGCAACCCACCTGTGCAAAGGCTGGAAAAGGTGAGGGAAGCGGGCGCCGGGCACTGCTCACTAACCTGGGCACTGGCCTCCTCCGTCTGCCACGCGTGCACGCGCTCCGAGCTCCCCGGGGCGCTCTCGTCCGAGGTCTGGGGCTCGCAGGTTGTGGCGAGAGCTAGAGTGCGCGCGAGGGGGGAGGGGGAACTCAAAAGTGGGTGGGAGGAAAAACATCACCGCCCTCACACCACGAGGGAGCAGCGGCTTGCTTGGCTCCCGGGGGCAGAGCCAAGGCGCGGGCGCCGCGGCCGGGGGCCACCTGCCCGCCCGCCCGCCCGCTCGCTCCCCACTTGGCCCAAGAAGCCGGCCACTCGGCGCTGGCGGGAAGTCCGCAAGCACGCAGCCGCTGCAAGCACGCACCCTTTCTCCGCCCCGGCACAATGGCTTTATTTCTGCTCCCCCGGCCCGAAAGTTTAAAAATCGTTAGAAAGTGTGAGACTCAGCCGGCTACTTTCCCATCACACACCGCCCCCACTGCAGCCCCCCCTCCTTTGGCTAGGAGAGCGTTGGGGTCTTAAAGGGACCGCACAGCTCCTCCGGTCCCTCCTCCCACTCTGCACTGGATGCACCTAGGAGCTCCCCACCACTCGCGCACGCCCTGAAGATACCGACTACCCTCGGACTCCCCTGCCTGGAAGCCCACACCCGCTCTCCTCTGGCACCAAGGCCTTTCCGAGGTGTTCACCTGGTCTGGTCCTGAGCTGGTGTCCTGGACTCAGAATGAACTGGCCTCGCAAATCATGCCCTAGCATGCTGCTTATCATTTCAGGGGGTTTCCCAGATCCACACTGTGGCTAGTAGAGTGACAAAGCTTTGGTTTGGTGTCCTTAAAGGCGGAGTGGAGATGGGTGTGTGTAGGGTCAGGGATTAGAAATCCGCTTTCCCTTACCAACTGGGCTCCCAAGCCTCATGGAAAGGGGCTCTTCTAACTGTTAAGTGTCTTGAAGAAAACATGGTGCCACCCACCATACCCACTATTTTTTTTGGTAAGTCCCTAAGCTTCTAAGTTGGGCCAAGAGCTCAACTTTGAAATCACAGTAGCATTGCTGATGCCTTGGTGGGCCTGCCTACTCCAAATTTGTGTTTATTCAACAAGTGATAGTTGCAAAGAATTGTCAGAAACTTCTAAGGTCCAGGAAAGTGCTGCCTTGACAGACTATATTTTAAGCCCCTAAATCTGGAGAAGAAACGCAGGGCTTTTTTCTAGATGAACTAGATAAATATTGATATTCCTAACATCTGTATAGTACTTTATGGCTTACGGAGTGTTTTCACATACATCAACATTACTTTTTACTCTCAAAACCAACCGAACTACCTGAGGTCTCAAGTGTTAAGAGTTGGTGGGGAACTTCTGAACCATTCAGCTTAACCTCATCATTTCACAGAAGAGGAAACTAAATTGGGGGAAGAGGATGATGTGTCTCAGGTCACACAGCTAGTAAATGACAAATTTGAGATTCCAATCCAGATTCCCTGACTTTCAACCCACTACTCTCTGGTTGTTATCTCCAGTCTGTAGATGAGGAAATTGATGCTCAGAGAAATTGTGGCTTGCCAAAACAAACAAACAAACAAACAAACAAACAAACAAACAAAAAAACCAAAACACTTATCAGGAACAGAGAACAAAGAAAAATTAAAACAAGAATAATTGTCCCTGGATGTTACCTCCTTTTTCTTTTTCAGAAGTGTTAATAGTATCCAACTAGCCCCTGCTTTGCTGGAGATGTTTATTTCACTGTTAACAAAGGAAAGGGGGCCCTTACTGCAATGTTGCCTTCAGGGCCCAAAATGTCTTCCTCCGTCCTGCTGCCTGGGTAGCCATACACTGCCACATGCATTCAATTTGTGCTGTAGTATATCGGTTTGAATTTGCTGATTTGTTGCCTTACAACTGTTCTCATGCTGTTTAATGCAGTGATGTTTTGTCTTACTAGATTGTGAGTTCTTCAAGGGCAAGGACTGGTTGTTCAATTTCCCTTGTGCGTGAATTACCCAACTCCCATCATTACTTCCAACATGCTTACAGAGTATTCTGGAAAATGAGTTTCAAGGGATAGTCTGAGACAAACATAAATTCTGGCATTTAAAATAAATAGACTCACTGGGATTTAAAAGTTCGTCTGTTTGGCTACAACCACTCACTCCCCTTGTTTGGTGTAGAATTCTAATTACTGCATAACAAACCATCCCAGAACCTAGTGGCTTAAAGCAAGCAGTTATTCTCAATTGGTTCTATTGAGTTGATTCTATTGAACTTGCTTAGGATCTCTTATGCAGTTGCAGGCAACTGTATATGGAGCTGCTGGAATTCTCTGAAAGGCTTTCCATTAGTGTAAATGTTAGTCATCCTGGTATTTTGTATTAGTTCCAATCTTGATTTCTGAATTGGGAACTCCCATTTGGGTAGGTCCTAATCTAGAATCCTACCAGGTCTTATAGAAACTTAAGTGATGATTACCTTCATGCCTTATTTTCTCTACTTATTAAATAGGGATGAGAGCATAATATCATACTCATTTTTTAAAAAGTTTTATTTTAAGATAATGGTAGATTTACATGCAGTTGTAAGAAATAATTCAAAGAGATCTCAAATATTCTTCACCCAGTTTTCCCCAATGATAACATCATTCATAAATATGGTATACAACCAGGACACTGACATTGATACAATCCATTTATCTTACTCTGATTTCACCAGTTTTATATCCAGTCATTTGCCTATGTATATAATTCTATGCAATTTTATCACATGTGTACATTCATGTGACCACCACCACAGTAAAAATATAGAACAGTGCCATTACCACAAAGATACCCTGTATTGCACTTTAATAGTCACACCCATCTTTTCCCTTCCTCCACTCCCTACTCCCTGTCAACTACTCAACTAAATTGTTCTACATCTCTATAATTTTGTCATTTAAGAATGTTACATGGAATCATATGGTATGTAACCTTTTGAGATTGTCTCTTCTCTCTTCTCTCACCGCCCTGATATAATTCTCTAGAGACCCATTCAGGTTGTTCCTAGTATCAATAGTTTGTTCCTTTTCATTGCTGAGTGATATTCCACGGTAGGAATATATCACAATTTGTTTAAACCATTCATCTATTGGAGGGTTGATTCTAGATTTTGGTTGCTACTGCTGTGAACATTGTCTACAGGTATTTGCATAAACATAAGTTTTCATTTCTCTGGGATAAATACCCAACAATATAGTTCCTGGGTTGTATGGTAAATGCATGTTTAGTTTTGCAAGGACTATCATACTGTTTTTAGAGCAACTGTACTATTTTATATTCCCACCAGAAATGTGTGAGAGATCCAGTTTCTCTGCATTCTTGCCAGCATTTTTTATTGTCATTATTTTTTATTTTAGCCATTCTGGTAGGTATATAGTGATATCTCATTGTGGTTTTAACTTGCATTTCCCTAATACCTAATGATATCTACCATCTTTTCATTGTTTATTTGACACCTGTATATCTTATTCACAAATATTTTATCCCAGTCTGTAGCTTTTCTTTTCATCCTCTTCCCTTGAACTTCCACAGAACAAAAGTTTTTAATGTTTTAGGTCCAATGTATCGAATTTCTGTCATATAAATCGTGTTTTGGCATTAAGTTTAAGAATCTTTACCTAGCTCTAGATCCCAAATATTTTTTTCTATATTTTTGTTTGAAAAGTGTTATAGTCTTAAGTTTTACATTTGATTATGATATATTTTGAGTCAATTTTTATAAAAGGTATGAGGTTTAGGTTGATGTTCATAGTTTGCCTATCTTTTTTGTCCAATTGCTCCAGTATCATCTGTTGAAAAAGCTATCTTTCATTGAATTGCTTTTATACCTTGGTCAAACGTTGGTTGGGCATATTGTGTGAATCTATTTTTGGCTTCTCTATTCGGTCCCATTGATCTATGTGTCTATGCCTCCACCAGTATCATGCAGTCTTGATTATTGTAGACATATGGTAGGCCTGAATTTCAAATAGAGTGGGTCCTCCCACTTTATTCCTCTTTTTAAGGGTTGTTTTAGCTACTCTAGGTCTTGTACCTTTCCACATAAACTTTAGAATAAACTTGTCTATGCCTACAAAATATCTTACTGGAATTTAGCTAGAAATTGCATTAAACCTATAGATCAATTTGGGGACAATTGACAGATTTAATTTGCTGCACATTCCAATCCATGAACACAGTATCTCTCCATTTATTTAGGTCTTCTTTGATTTCATTAACAAGTGTTTTGTAGTTTTCAGCATATGACTTATATACATATTTTGTTAGACTCGTATCTACATATTTCTTTTTCTGTGGAGCAATTGTAAATGTTATTGTATTTTTAATTTCAGTTTCCACACACTCATTGCTATTATATATGAATACAAGTAATTGTTGTGTGCTGATCTTCTATGCTGTATGTGTTGCAGAACTCATACTTAATTAAAAAATAAATATGTAAGTCAAAGTATTATGAAATGATTATATACAAAACAATTTTTTGAAAGCATAGACTTTTTGCCTTTTAAGTGCTTCTTGTCCCACTGGGACATAGAAAACTCAGGTTATTAAATTTACTTTCAAAAAATGGCAGAATACATAAAGATTGATGAGTATATTGTACTATAGGTTTACCTCTTTTTAGAAAAGATGCCACCAACTTAGAGTTTGTATTAATCAGACACTTGATTCAATATATAGAAGCTGACAATTCTCTCTAAAGACCCTTTAGGATTATTCAGCTATATTCTAATGAGTCCCTTTGTTATTTGTATATGTTCTTGTTTGTTACTGAAAATTTTCTCTGTTGTATTTTCTTCCTGCTAGCCATTTCTAAAACTGCTAGTAAAAAGAATTGGTATGGTTCATCTAATATTTCCAGCTTTCCTCCTTTTGAGCTCATGGTAGGATTTTACTCCTCTTCCCTTTTTGAAATTAAGCATGGCCATTGGATTTGCTTTGGCTAATGAAATCTTAACAAAAGTGATGTGTTGCTTATTTTTACAGTATAACCTTCAATACTGTCTGTTAGCATCAGTGAAAACAATTCTGTTTCCTAGAATTTTAGGAAATTTTAGGAAAAACAAATAAGTAAATAGCAAGAGTAGGTTATAGATTCTCGAAGGTGGAATTAAAAGGAGCAGATTCTCTTTGGTTTAATGTATTCTTGTAAGTTAAGCTGTAACTTAACTTTTACACACTTAACGTTTACAAAAACGTTATTTTTGTAAAAAAAAAACGCAAAATATTTTTTTATTTGTGCTTTGTGTTATATCTGAATATTATCTTATAGAAATAATTTTTAAATGATTTTAAGATATTTTTGGAAGTATTTTAAGTGATTCCTTTCCCAAAGAAACACATCTCCAGATTTATAATAAAGGCCATTGTAAAAGCAAGATTTGGCTTACAGAAAATTTCAGGAACATATTTATATTTTAAAATCATGATAAACTCATCATAGTATACAGGATTATATGAACTACCTAAAAGGTGAAAGGAGTGAATTTCTTGATGCAAAATTATAGTGTGCCTCACCATCACCATGAGTGGGTCATATGGGCAGAGCATAAATACACCACTTCTGACTGAAGATTTGTTTCAGATAGTTTAACTGCATTTCCAAGCAGTTATACAAAGGTGTTTAAAACTTTTAATCAAAGATGTCATGAAAAATCGGAGACATAATATGTCCAAGTGTTATGCTATGCATAGAAAAATGCAATATGGTGGAATAGAAACTGCCCCTCTAGAAGCTCTATTCCTATAGAAAGTTTATTCACTTTATCAAATTTCATTTGCCTAGATAGCTTACTATAGGACCTCAAAACATCCACAGTTCCCTAGAACCACCATGAACTTCCTAGATTATTCACCTTTATTCCCAGAGCTAGGCAGCAGATTGATTTATTATTATTTTTCAGCAGAAGCAATAAAAATCAATGTTTAATTGTCTTAACCACAGCATCTAGCTCTCCTCAGGGAAGTAACATGATGCACAAAGAACCAAGACAACTAAGACTTTGGAATCAATCGTACTTGAATTAGAATCCCAAAAAGTCAAATAGCCTTTCTGAGCTTGTTTCCTTATAGTATGGAAAAATGAGACGATGATAAGGTAACTGTGGCAGTTCAATGGCCTAATGTATGTGGAGTGCCTGGAATATAGCAGGTGCACAATAATTGTTTCTATCCTCACTCTCCCCTCCCTGCTTCCATCCACTTAGTCCAAATGTGAAAGCTATTTCACATTCAGTAAAGTTCTTTATTAGCTAGTCAAGCTTCAGTTTGTCTGTCTTTAGAAGAGAGTGGGGATAAAAGCAGGAAGAGAAAACCAATAATTAACCCAATTTCCCACCCTATTCTTCAAGGCAGGGAGTAAGTTGGAGAGTGCAGTGCCAACATCCCTTCAACAGGAACAGTAAAGAAACTAATGCCAAGATGTAAATTACTCTCTCCTTGCACACAGGTGCACAAGCACTAGCTATTGTCTTGGTGCCTGGACACTATCATAAAATGTTAGATGCAGATTTGGGGCTAGTATGCTTTTCTCTAGCGTCATGTCACATGGACTAGAAAACAAGACTCAAGCCAGAATAGAATCATAAGAAGCCACCTGGATATTCTCAGATCTACATTGCCTATTCTATTAGTTCTCAAGGAAAGAAAATTTGTTTCTCATTAGGAAAGATGCCGGCAACTTAGATTCAGAGCTATAACCCAGGGATAAGAGCGTTTTTTTATGGAACCAGAGATTCCATAAAGCAAAGATGACAAACTGCTGACCCAAGGGCTGAGGAGAGCCTGCCCACATTTTTTTTTTTTCAAAATTTGAATTGGTTCCAAACAATCTTTAATTTTTATTATTGGGAGATTTTACATAAAAGACCTTGATTCCAGTTTCTCATAAAAAGTAGATTTGCTGGGAACACTGGGCCGGCATCTCTCCATGGTAACACAGACTGGAATAGAGTAGTAGCCGCTGCTTTTAGACAGCATATGTGCTTGCCGACTGCCACAGTCCCCACCACTCCCCATTGTGACCCTTTTGTTACCCTCAGGCATGTTTTACTCATTCACATTACTTTCATAACCCTAGAGATGTTTGAGTTTGAACCATTATGTACAGTGATAACCATCTGAGAAGTGGCTTTTTAGGGAGGAAAAAAAAACCTGATTTATAGCAATTTCCGACTTCTGTTATGTAAATATCCCCTACATGGCCAATTTCAGACTAACAATGTGTTGTCACTTAATGTGAAGTTGGTAAAAGCTGCGCACAATGGCTTCTCACAAACTGGTGAGAACTGGCTCTGGAACACTACTGGCTTGAATTTGCTCAAAAAGCTTCACCAAGTTAATGGAATAGTTAGGAGCATGAGCCAGGAGATCTTATTCATAGGATGAGTCAGAAATCAACCAGAAAAAGTAAGATTCAACACTTGACATGGAACCTGTCTTTAGATCAACTCTACTTCCTTGTTCTCTATGTCTTTTTAAAAATCCCACAGGTCAATTACCTAGCCTTTGGGCATAGGGTAATCTGAGAGGGAAGTATGGGCTAATGAAGGGTGAGAGATAGCTTGGGGAGGTCAGAAGACACAGTACAGGAACCCAATAGTACTGCTGAGTTCTTCCTGTAAACTGAATGCTGTCCTTTTTTTCTCCTTATGGGAAGGAGACTAAGGGAAGGGACTGCAGAGAGCAGGAAGCAGCCCATTTAGAACCCAAGTTCAGAGAGATATTGAAATAGGCTGTGAATCACATCCAGAAATCTCTTCTCACACTAGAACTGCAGGGCTATGACCTCATATTCATATGGCAAAGACCACAGGCGGGGACATCATCCTGTCCTATCCCATACCGGAAAGTGACTGTGCATAGAATACTACCCTGGAAGGTGAAAACTCTAAAGCTTCTTAGAGACAGCTTAGTCCAAATCTGATTAATTCACAGAGAAAAAAACTGAGGCCCAGAGAGGAAGATAAGTGGCACAACCAAGTCTGGAAGCCAGGTTTTCTGACAGCCAGTCTGGATCTTATTTCTTCTACCTCACACTGCCTCTCAGGAGTTAAAAAGCAAAAGATTCAGTCCACCAACTGGTTGTGTTGCCAAACCAGCAACATGAATAATATTTTTTGACTGAATCAACTGTCTGTTTAGGCATCATGTAGACATAGTCAAACACTCATCTCCAGTGTTCTCTGTGTTTGGATGATTTAAAAACCTAGCAGAGAATCTGCACGTCCAGGGAGTTTTGCCAAGAAAATCTGAAAATCTAAACAGTCACTCTCACATTGGCCCTATAACCAAGTGTCCAAATCTTTTTTCTCCTTTTCATATTAGAGAAAATATAATGTTCTTGCCACAAGGAAAGCAGCATCAGAATCTGGAAGGATTCTTGAACTGCGAGTTATGACTCTTGGCTTTAATTCTGTCTCTTCCTTGGATGGGTCATATCCCAACCCCCTGCTCCCTGTGGGCCTCAGTTTCCCCGTCTGTAAAATGTAAGAATTGAACTCCATGATCTCATAGATTGCTTCAAGCTCTAGCAGTCTTTCATGGTAAAATCCTAATCCAAGTGTCCATTCACTCAACTCACTGGCCCTTTCCAACCTGTGTTTCTCTGGCTACAGGACCTTCTGGAACCCAAGTGCCAGAGACAGAGCTGTGCCTCTAAAAGACTGCAAGACTTAGTTGTTGGAGTTATTCTCCACTGCAGCTAATTTATACAGGCAGCCCCCAATTTTTATCCTCATTAGAGACCCCTCCTATTGCTGTGTTTGAATTTTCCTGGTAACCTCTCAAGTCATAAAAGCTCCCTGAAATTGAAAAAAAAAAAAAAAACCCTCAAAGAATCATATCTTTAAAAATAAAATGCCTAAACCCAAAGAACCTTTTACTAGATTATGGGCTCCACTGCTTATTCCTCAAGGGACTCTTGTGAAATCAGAGACAAAAACTTGAGAACAATCAGACAAAGAGAAATGTCAAACTAAAGGTTTGGGTTTATTTAATTTTATTGTTTTTAAATCCACCATGAGTCGAAGGGGAGGGAGAGTTGAAAGAACACAGAGAAACCCATTCCCAGCTACAAAGTCCATGTGCTAAACCATGTTTTTCTGTCACTTAGAGTTCAGCTCTCTCCAATATTAATGGAACTTAAGCCAAACAAGAGTTCCTTTTATGCTTTCTCCCCCCAAGCTCCCTGCTTGCTAAGTCCTGTGCAAACTTGCAGCAGTTTCCAAGCACACGGCTGTGAAATTATCAGGGCTGGACTAATGCCAGTACAAACCAATTTATTGGGGTCCTGAAATTAACTAAAACCTAGAAAGCTTGATTAATTGTGGCACAGCAAAGCAAGGGGCATTTAGGGGGGAGGCCATCAGGCCAAAGTGCACACCCCCAGAGACTGTCCTGACTCCTGAGTCTTAGTACTTATAAAGAGGAGTTCCTTCTGTGGACAGACCTGTGTTGCTCGTACTACTTATTCACATATCACAAAAATGTCGTTTTTGGGTCCAGCGGGGAAAATGGTAGTTAGTGGATCTTATCTACCTATGTAATCAACCAATCCCATAATAGCAGTTCTTCGGATTAATTTTGTTTAAATTAATTGTCATCTTTATGCAGCCCATTTGATGAGCTCTATTTTTTTTTCCTAAATAACATTGGCTAAATATCTCCCTGGAGAGTCATTGTTGAGATTTGGTACTTCTGTGGTTTCTTGGAACACCTTACGTCATGAGACAAGGAAAAGGGAAGTGGCTATATGGCAAATTGTCTGGGTTAAAAAAGATGGTGTGTGTGTTAAGAAAGATGGTCTGACGTCCCCCAGAGACCAGAGACTTTCCCTTCAGTTCTTATTCTGAACAGCACCAGATCTATCCATTGCAAGAAAATAAGACTTCGTGTAAAAGTACTAAGTACCATATCTAACTGCTCCTGAGCTGTTTGCCAGTTGCAGCCCTTGAAGACATAGGCAGTGGCAGCCAAGAAGCATTCTTAACCTTGGGAGTCATGAGTTGCTGTACATTGCTCACTTGCCAGCAGAGGTTTCACACTTCTGCCCAGTTGTCTTAGAACCCTGGTGTGGGCAGAGTTGTCTAACATGTGAGTTTCCAGAGGGCCAGTCCCAGGCCTAGCTCTGGCTAGTTTCCTTTGTTAGTCCCAGGCCTAAAACCTTACCTGAGTACATCCAAGTTTACTGAGTACTTCACAGTACAGTCCAGTGCAGTTGTACCATTGTTAAAACATCAAAATACTTCCTTGCCACTGGGTGAACGGCTGTTTCCCCAAGCCTCCTCAACTGTCCCCTGCAGTCTCCATTGCTCCTGTCCCTCCTTAGGGACCCTTGGGTACTTCACACAATTCATAACTAAAGGGCTACTGGCAGGGTGGCAGAAGGCCTTCACCCCTGATCCATGGGCCTTCTGACATCTTTTCTAGTTGGTTATTGCCCATGCTAGACTAGAAGTTAACTATTTTGGATATCACCCTAAGTACGTCACGAAATGATATTGTCATTGCTGATGGTGGTGAGGAAGACATTTTTTGGAAAAAAAAAAGCCACCATGTGACTTTCATGAGAGAAACGACAACAATCTTTTTTCATTCCTAAGGGCAGTGGGCACTTGTTGCAGACATCCTGGGTACAAGGCCTGGCACAAAGTGCATGTACACTGAAGAAGGCAGCTCTGGCTGCTGAGGAAGCAGCTGTTGCCACTCTTCTCTGCTATGATCTTCCCTAAGGATAGGATGGCTCCTAGGGATAGAGATCTACCCCAATAGGGATCACTCATGGTTTTGTAGTAGTCACCAGAATGGAAAAAGGAGGGGTAGAAGGACAAAAGGGCTAAAGTGACCTTCATTACAATTCTGCCAAAGTATATAAGTATGTGATGTGGAGTGGAAAGATCTTAGAAACAGACTTCGGGGACCCTGTTCCTAGTATTGGTGGTGTTAGTAGCTAGCTTTGTGTCGTGAGACAAGTCCATTCTCTGAATCTCGGCTTCTTCATCTATGCAAACAAATGACTGAGTAAAATGATCTCAGGGGTTCCTTATAGCTTTGGGATTTTGTGAAATTGAGCTTATTGTTAGTCATCAGAATTCCACCATTTGTTAGGTATTTACTGTGTGTTGGGCATGGTACGGACTTTTACATGTATTCTTTTATTTAGGCTTCACAACAATACTTTGAGATAGGTACTGTTATTGTCATCCCACCTTTTACAAATTGAGGAAGGTCACACAGCCAGTAAGGGATAGAGCCAGAACTCAAGCCCATGTCTGTCTGAATCTTTGACTTGTGCTCTTAACCCCTCTCTATCCTACCTGCTCTGTGGCTCCGTGTGTTTGAGACTGCAGCCCATGTGTCTACACATGTCTTGGTGTGCCCCACTACCCCTATTTTCCTTGTATCCACACTACCCTGATAATGAGTCGCCTGATTCCTCTATTCCCAGATTTTTAGCTCACCAGCCTTGTGCCCACCATGTTTCATTCTCCCCACCTCCCCATCTCTATGGTGTTTCACAGGCAAATAAATAAAATAGGGGGCCAAGAATTATACACAGACCCCTAAAAATGCACCCACCTTCTCTCTTTTGTGGTTGGATTAGAAGAAGAGGGTTGTTTGATTATATTCATGACCCTAGAAACTGTTCTGTAGCAGAGACAGCCAAGCCACTAATATTTAGAAAAATAACAAAAATTGACTGTATTTAGCTCTGCAGAGGAGTCCTGCTGGTTATTCATGGTTAAATATTAATGTCTCAGCTGTTTTTGGCCATCTGAGTGACAGGCTGCAGATTTGGTTAAACGATCTTCTACAAACCCAATTTGGCTATAAAATTTTTAGAAGAAAATAAGATTTACCTTTATATTCGTAGTGACCCAGAGGATATTAACTGCATCTACTACATTTGAAGTCCAAAGAAGCCCATATAAGAACTAGAGTTATAGTTTATTGGATTTAAAGGAAATGTGTAGAGTTCATCTATTTCCCTTGTATTACAGCTGAGGAAACAGAACCAAAGAAGAAAAGAGATGTGCCTGAGGTCACACAGTGAATTACTGGCAGTGTCAGAGTTTGACCTGGGCTCTAGCCATCACCTTTATTTTATATAAATGAAACTGAGACCTAGAGATTTAAAATAGGTCACACAGCTAGTTATGGGGTAAAGGCAAGGGTAATCTGTCTGCTTTGCCTCCATACCTTATATTCCCAGATAACCAAAGGGCTTTATTAGACAGCTTATGCATTCAGGGGTTTCATATATCAGGCCATAAACTCAGTTATGTAAGAATACCATGTCTTCCTTCAGGCCAGTAGTAGACCCTCCATCTTAGTTATTCCTGGTTATTTCAGGCTCCTTTGCCTTCTCCACAGCTGTATCCAAGTTCTGGAGATTTCCTAGTTTCCTCAGAATGGGGTTAGGGTGATGTAGGGGCTGGGGATGCTGGCATCTGCTTGGATGTGGCACATCTCATCTAGTCCTTGGCTGAGGATTCAAGTCGATCACTGCTGCATTGTCCTTTGTTCGCCACCACAGGACTTTTCAGGTCCAGTCTTTCTCAACCACTTCCATGCCCCTCAAAGACATATGACACAGGATTTTCCTCCTTGTCTCTCTGGAGCTTCAGGAAATTAAATGGAGCTGAATCAGGCCCATCTGTCTTGGGCCCGTCTGTAGACATTTCTTGTGATCCTACATAAATCTGGGTTGTAGGTAACTACTCCTGTGTCCTTCCCCGTCCAACAGGGTCAGTCTCCTCTTGAGTTCCCTAAACTAGTTGGGAAGTTCATGGTTCTTCCTGTCCCCAGAACTTTTCCCAGTGAAGTGACAGACATAGGACCCCTGCTCATGGCTCACTGTGCTGACCCAATACACTACCAGGTTCCCCACTGACTCTCTGACTTTCCCATTTGGAATATTTTTATATTGTTGTGGGGGTAAGGAAGGCTTTTCTCCCCATGTCCACTGTTTCTGGCCAGTCTTGGGATAAGGGATAAGGAAACTCAGAACCTGCTACTGTCAGCCTGGGAAACATGGCAAATCATACACATTTCTTTTAGCTTCAGTAATCTATAACTCTAACTCTTATATGGGCTTCTTTGGACTTCAAATGCATCAGATGCAGCTAATATCCTTTGCATCACACTTAATATAAAAATAACCCTTAATTTCTTCTACAAAAAAAATTTAAAAATTAGCCAGGCATGGTGATGTGCACTTGTAGTCTCAGCTGCTTGGGAGGCTGAGGCAGGAGGATTGCTTGGGCCCAGGAAGTCAAGGCTGCAGTGAGCCGTGATGGCGTGACTGCACTCCAACCAGGGTGACCGAGCAAGACACTGTCTCAAACAAAAACAAAAACAAAAAACTGTTGCTCTTAAATAATTATTTCTATGAGTTTTTTGTTATTAAGTATTTAAAAATTGATCCTTAAGTGCACAGAAGTGAATTAATCATAATCCTTGTTTTGAGATACACCCTTATCATTGTTCCATACGTGGCTCTTCTTGCTTTAACTAGTTATTTATTTTCAATAGTTGTAATAGACTCCTTTCAAAACAAAAGCTAGAAAATTAGAACCTTAACAGTAGCCTACACCTAGTCATGTGTTCTACCCCCTATCATATCCCTGCCTTCCCCTACCACCCACTACCTCAATTATCCTGAAACCCATGCTTATCATTCTCTTGTTTTCTTTTTCATATCATTTTATTGCATCCATGTGTTATAAAAAGTAATTTTTAATTTTTAAAAACTGCCATGATTTTTAAAAATTAAAAATTAATTTTTATATTTAATTCTGTTAAAGAGGTATCATATCTTACCTTTGGGGACTTCCTCTTTTCACCTAAAATCATATCACTAACTTCATCAACATTGTTGTGTGTGACTCTAGATCGCTCATTTTGACAGCTGTATGATATTGTGTCTTGTGACGATATCACAGCTTATTTATCTAGGCTCAAATTGATTGACACTTGTTTCTACTGAACTTCAAAAGGCAACAATGGACTCTTTTATTTTTATTTTTGTAGGTACATGGTGTATCTATGGGGTACATGAGATGTTTTGATATGGGTATGCAATGCGAAACAAGTACATCATGGAGAATGGGGTATCCATCCCCTCAAGCATTTATCCTTCATGGTACAAACAATCCAATTACACTCTTTATTTTAAAATGTACAATTAAGCTTTTATTAACTGTAGTTCCCCTGTTGTGCTATCAAACCATAGGTCTTATTCATTCTACTTTTTCTGTATCTGTTAGCCATCCCCACCTTCCTCCCACTCCCCACTATCCTTCCCAGCCTCTGGTAACCATCCTTCTACTCTCTATGTCCATGAGTGCAATTGTTTTAATTTTTAGATCCCACAAATAAGTGAGAACATGCGATGTTTGTTACTCCCATTATTTATGCTCTGTTGGCCCTACTCTGAGGCAATGGATGCTTTACAGTGAAGCTGCCTAAATGGGAAAATGATAATGGAGTAACAGGAAACACCTGAAATGAAAGCACACCTTGGTTTAATACACCAAAAATTATCCCCCTCAAACTCAAAGGCTTTTACCTAATCAAACCCCAAGCATATTCATTGGTAAAAAGGAGTGGTCTTGGGGAAAAAGGAAGTAGATATGGCTCCTTGCTGCTGAACCAAGGTACTGAAAGACCATCCCCAAAATGACTTGTTTTGCAGGAGCATCATCTTTGTAGTAAAAATGTAGTATATTAATTAGCCTATTTCTCCTCCCCTGTCTCCCGATAGTTTTGCTCAGAAAACAGGATAGGTGTGGTGGAGAAAGTTTAGGAAAGAATGTGGTTTCTGGCTCAATATTACAATTAGCATCCTTTAGTCATGTTTTAGATTATCTCCCCATTTACTAAAGAACATTGAGTCTACTAAAATTATGCTATCATTAGTGTCAACACAATTTGAATCTAGATTTCCTAAGATATTTTCCTTTTTCTGTCACAATTAAGTACCTCATGATACTGACAAGTGCCACTTAGAGGCAAAATGCTGAAAATGAATAATTTTACTGTAGATCCTGTGTGAGAAGTACGTTTATAAGAGGAAGGGAGGTGGTTTATATGGCTTACAAAATTATTTAAATATGGAATTGGCTTTGAGGATTTTCTTTCCTTTTAATTCCCCAGCCTGTGGCTTATGAACCTTGATTTAGGGAAAAGATCAGGTTGGTGGTTGGGGGAGGGGAGGTACGTGATGGATACTGTTTTAACTTTAGCCAAGGGGCAGCCAGCTGCTGCTTCCTAACTTTACTCTTCCAAGGTCAATACAAGGCTTATTTTTCAGACTGGTGTCATGTGCTTAGCACTCTGAGAAGCATTTACTGGTAACTGTGATAGGTGTTTAAAGGGGGAAATTGGTTGAAAAGTATTTTGGGAAAGTACTTTTTCTTCATTCACTGCTCCCACTCCCACTAACATGGGAGGTACACAAAAAGTAGAGAGGAAAATAAAAATGTGCTGATAATGATAAGAAATACATACATTCTAGGTGAGATATACTACAAGTTAATTGCAAAGTTGCTGTTACTTTGCAATTTTATTTTTTTAATTTTAATTTTAATTTTTTCTTTAAGACTGAATCTCAGCCGGGTGCGGTGGCTCACGCCTGTAATCCCAGCACTTTGGGAGGCCGAGGCGGGCGGATCACAAGGTCAGGAGATCGAGACCACGGTGAAACCCTGTCTCTACTAAAAATACAAAAAATTAGCCGAGCGAGGTGGCAGGAGCCTGTAGTCCCAGCTACTCAGGAGGCTGAGGCAGGAGAATGGCGTGAACCCGGGAGGCGGAGCTTGCAGTGAGCCGAGATCGCACCACTGCACTCCAGCCTGGGGGACAGAGCGAGACTCCGTCTCAAAAAAAAAAAAAAAAAGACTGAATCTCACTGTGTGGCCCAGGCTGCTGTGCAGTGACACAGTCTCAGCTCACCGCAACGTCCACCTCCTAGGTTCAAGCAATTCTCCTGCCTCAGACTCCAAAGTAGCTGGGACTACAGGCGCGCACCACCACGCCCGGCTAATTTTTGTATTTTTGGTAGAGGCAGGGTTTCACCATGTTGGCCATGCTGGTCTTAAACTCCTGACCTCAAGTGATCCACCTGCCTCGGCCTCCCAAAGTTCTGGGATTACAAGGCATGAGCTGCCGTGCATGGCTTTGCAATTTTATTTTAATAAACATTTATTTTGAAACAATTTTATATTTACAGAAATGTTGCAAAAGTTGCAAATTACAGAGAGTTTCCATGTACTCTTCAACTGGTTTCCCTTAATGTTAACATCTTATATAAGTAGAATACATTTGTCAAATTTAAGAGATTAATGTTGGTACATTACTATTAACTAAACTCCAGTCTTTATTCAGATTTCACCAGTTTTTCCACTAATACTCTTTCTCTGTCTTTGAGGATTCCATCCAAAATATGGCATGGCATTTAGGAAATTGTATGTTAAATGGGGAGACCCAACAAATTAGACATTAGAGAGAAGGCCCTCAAATTCCTAAAGCACACTATTTATTAGATTCTGTGGTTTCCTTGTGAGTGTCAGTGGGAATGAGGGTAGGGCAGTGCTATGATTTGAATCTATCCCCACCAAAACTCCTGTTGAAATTTGATCCCCAATGTGGTGGTGTTGGGAGATAGGGCCTAGTGGGAGGTGTTTGGGTCATGGGGGCAGATCCCTCAACGATGGTTTGGTGCCATACTCCCAGTAGTGAGTGAGTTCTCACTCTAGTGAGACTGGGTTAGTTTTAAGGGGAATTGATTAGTTCCTGTGAGAATGGGTTGTTATAAAGCCAGGAGTCCCTTGGGTTTTGCTTCTTCACAGGTATCTGCTTTCCCTTTGACCTTCCGCCTTGTTTTGACTCAGCACAAAGGCCCTCACCAGAAGCCAAGCAGATGTTGGTTGGTCCATGCTTCTTGTACTTCCCAGGCTGTAGAACCCTGAGCTAATAAACCTCTTTTCTTTCAAAATTACTCAGTCTCGGATATGCTGTTACGGCAATACAAAACAAACTAAGATAGAAAGGAAAGGTGGTGGGAGGCTAGGAAGAAGAGTAAGGTAATTTAAGGAGACTTTTTTTTTTTTTTTTTTAAACAGGGTCTCACTCAGGTGATCTTCCCACCTCAACCTCCTGAATAGCTGGAACCACAGGCACACACCACCATGCCTGGCTAATTTTTGTATTTTTTGTAGAGATGGGATTTTGCCATGTTGCCCAGGCTGGTCTCGAACTCCTGGGCTCACATGATCTGACCACCTCAGCCTCCCAAAGTGCTAGGATTACACGTGTGAGCCTCTGTGCCCAGCCTAAGGAGACTTTTAAAGGAGGTAAATAATTTTGGATAGTTTCCTTGAAAGAATTTGTTTTCATGAGGATCAGCATGATAGATAGGTTCAGGAAAATATGTAAAGCAGTTACATCATAAGGAGGTATGGTGGTTGTTGGAAGAAGTTTTAGATCAACATGTAGGAAACCTGAGTTCTAACCTAAACTCTATCACTAGACATCTAAGTGACCTTCAAAAATTCACTAACCAGTTCTCTGCCTGTTTTCTCATCTATAAATGGAAGTAGAGTATTACTTTATTGATCTTAAGGAGTTTTTTAAGGAGCAAATGAAATAATGTATATGAAGTCTCCTTTGGGGAAAAGAGGACAAAGAGCTACTCACATGCAACATATACTTAATAAAAATAAGAATGTGATTATTTGGAAAACAAAGTTTTGCTAATTCTCTATTAAGAACTATTCTCTAGGTTCATCTGTGTTGTCACAAATCACAGGTGGGGTATTTTGCTCAAAGTGTACAAACTTTCAGTTATAAGTTCTAGTAACCCAATATACAGCATCACATAGCACACCTTAAATATATACAATTTTTCTTTGTCAATTACACCTCAATAAAGCTAGGTAGAGGGAGAAGTGTTTTTTTTTTTTTTTTTTTTTTTTTTTTTAACAAAAGAAAGAAGTTTAATGGAGTTATAGTTCCATGTGGCTGGGAAGGCTTCACAATCATGGCAGAAGGTGAAAGGCACGTCTCAGATGGCAGAAGACAAGAGAAGAGAACTTGTGCAGGGAAACGCCCATTTTTAAAGTCATCAAATCTTGTGAGACTCACTCACTATCACCAGAACAATGCAGGAAAGACCCACCCCCATAATTCAATCACCACCCACCAGGTTCCTCCCATGACATGTGGGAATTGTGGGAGTTACAATTCAAGATGAGATTCATGTGCAGACATAGCCAAACCATATCAGTTTCTTAGGTGCAACTTCTGATACATTTTTTTATATATACTTTAAGTTCTAGGGTACATGTGCACAACGTGCAGGTTTGTTACATATGTATACATGTGCCATGTTGGTTTGCTGAACCCATCAACTCATCATTTACATTAGGTATATCTCCTAATGCTATCCCTCCCCCATCCCCTCACCCCATGGAAAGCCCCAGTGTGTGATGTTCCCCGCCCTGTGTCCAAGTGTTGTCATTGTTCAGTTCCCACCTATGAGTGAGAACATGTGGTGTTTGGTTTTCTGTCCTTGTGACAGTTTGCTCAGGATGATGGTTTGCAGCTTCATCCATGTCCTTACAAAGGACATGAACTCATCCTTTTTTATAGCTGCATAGTATTCCATGGTGTATATGTGCCACATTTCTTTTGGGGGGGGAAGGTTGTGTTTTTATTAGAGACATTAGCCACCAAGGGAGTCTGCTCAGGGTTTCACATGGTTTGCAGCTGAGCAGGAGACCAGCAAAGTCACCAGACTCCACATGATTTAAGTAGAGTTAAGACTTCAAGCTTTGCTTGTGTTCCCAGGATTTGATGTGATGGTACAGCTGGGACTGTGCTATCTCGGCTTCCTCTGTTTAGGTAATTCATACAGTAGGGAAGCTTTATTGGAGCAATGGTAAGTTTTTTTCCATCAAAAGTTTCCAATACCCAAAATACATTTCACTGACTTTAAATAAGCCACTGGATACAATCCAGCCAAGGGAGGCACTTGTCTTCAAAACTCTGTTGCTTAAATTTTTCTGTAAGACTTGGGAAAGGCAGGATTTGAAAACTAAGACACCCAACTCTTACACAGTACAGATACAAACCTCCCTTTTTTGGTCAGTCTTCTCTACAGCTTATCTCCTTTGTATATTTCAGAATGTTGTCAATTTAAACAAAAAGCCTCACATAGGAATTTATTGTATTACTAAGCCCCTCACCATTGTGTTTCTCTATAATCTGATATATCCCATTAGTACTGCTGCTAATGCTTTCTCTTCGCCCTCTGTATGCAGATGACCCAGTGTTGCTGCAAGTGGAGATGACGTATATGATGTCATCGATCCTTTCTGCACCTGGGCAGACAGCACTAACTGATCACAGCACACTGTCTCACTGAGTTGGGCCTTGTATATGAAGTTCTACTCAGGAGGGCCCCAGGCAGCCACCAAAAATCAGTGAAAATGAATATGTGAGATAAAACCTATTTTGCCAATTTCACAGTTTCTACTGACTCCTAGAAATGAAAAAGAAGATTTAGTCCCTTATAGTGTTCCTTCACCTATGCTTTCTTCTCTCAAGACTTCATTTTCTACTTTAGAACTTTAAGTAATGTAGTAAAGTCCTCGTTTTTGTTCGGTTCAGTTTTAGCAGCATTTCTTGATTTCCCACTTTGTAAGAAGAGAGTATTAGCCTTTTTGTAGTTTCCTTTGTCTCTCCTTTCCCATTGACTTTTCTTCTCCCATGACTTTTCTTTTTTTATTATTATTATACTTTCTGTTCTAGGGTACATGTGCACAACATGCAGGTTTGTTACATATGTATACATGTGCCATGTTGGTGTGCTGCACCCATTAACTCGTTATTTACATTAGGTATATGTCCTAATGCTATCCTTCCCCCCTCCCCTCACCCCACAAGAGGCCCTGGTGTGTGATGTTCCCCTTCCTGTGTCCAAGTGATCTCATTGTTCAGTTCCCACCTATGAGTGAGAACACGCGCTGTTTGGTTTTCTGTTCTTGCGATAGTTTGGCTGAGAATGATGGTTTCCAGCTGCATCCATGTCCCTACAAAGGACATGAACTCATTATTTTTTATGGCTGCATAGTATTCCATGGTGCATGTATGCCACATTTTCTTAATCCAGTCTATCATTGATGGACATTTGGGTTGGTTCCAAGTCTTTGCTGTTGTGAATAGTGCCACAATAAACATACATGTGCATGTGTCCTTATAGCAGCATGATTTAGAATCCTTTGGGTATATACCCAGTAATGGGATGGCTGGGTCAAATGGTATTTCTAGTTCTAGATCCTTGAGGCATTGCCAAACTGTCTTCTACAATGGTTGAACTAGTTTACAGTCCCACCAAGAGTGTAAAAGTGTTTCTGTTTCTCCACATCCTCTCCAGCACCTGTTGTTTCCTGACTTTTTAATGATCACCATTCTAACTGGTGTGAGATGGTATCTCATTGTGGTTTTGATTTGCATTTCTCTGATGGCTAGTGATGATGAGCATTTTTTCATACATCTGTTGGCTGTATAAATGTCTTCTTTTGAGAAGTGTCTGTTCATATCCTTTGCCCACTTTTTGATGGGGTTGGTTGATTTTTTTCTTGTAAATTTGTTTAAGTTATTTGTAGATTCTGGATATAAGCCCTTCGTCAGATGGGTAGATTGCAAAAATTTTCTCCCATTCTGTAGGTTGCCTGTTCACTCTGATGGTAGTTTATTTTGCTGTGTAGAAGCTCTTTAGTTTAATTAGATCTCATTTGTCAATTTTGGCTTTTGTTGCTGTTGCTTTTGGTGTTTTCGTCATGAAGTCCTTGCCCATGCCTATGTCCTGAATGGCATTGCCTAGGTTTTCTTCTAGGATTTTTATGGTTTTAGGTCTAACATTTAAGTATTTAATCTATCTTGAATTAATTTTTGTATAAGGTGTAAGAAAGAGATCTAGTTTCAGCTTTCTACATATGGCTAGCAGTTTTCCCAGCACCACTTATTAGATAGGGAATCCTTTCCCCATTTCTTATTCTTGTCAGGTTTGTCAAAGATCAGATGGTTGGTTGTAGATGTGTGGTGTTATTTCTGATGCCTCTGTTCTGTTCCATTGGTCTATATCTCTGTTTTGTTACCAGTACCATGCTGTTTTGGTTACTGTAGTCTTGTAATATAGTTTGAAGTCAAGTAGCATGATGCCTCCAGATTTGTTCTTTTTGCTTAGGATTATCTTGGCAATGCAGGCTCTTTTTTGGTTCCATATGAACTTTAAAGCAGTTTTTTTCAATTCTTTGAAGAAAGTCACTGGTAGCTTGATGGGGATGGCATTGAATCTATAAATTACCTTGGGCAGTATGGCTATTTTCATGATACTGATTCTTCCTATCCATGAGCATGGAATGTTCTTCCATTTGTTTGTGTCCTCTTTTATTTCGTTGAGCAGTGGTTTGTAGTTCTCCTTGAGGAGCTCCTTTCACATCCATGGTTAGTTGGGTTCCTAGGTATTTCTCCTTGTAGCAATTGTGAATGGGAGTTCACTCATGATTTGGTTCTCTGTTTGTCTGTTATTGGTGTATAAGAATGCTTGTGATTTTTGCACATTGATTTTGTATCCTGAGACTTTGCTGAAGTTGCTTATCAGCTTAAGGAGATTTTGGGCTGAGACAATGGGGTTTTCTAAATATACAATCATGTCATCTGCAAACAGGGACAATTTGACTTCCTCTTTTCCTAAATGAATACCCTTTATTTCTTTCTCTTGCCTGATTGCCCTGGCAAGAACTTCCAACACTATATTCAATAGGAGAGAGGACATCCCTGTCTTGTGCCAGTTTTCAAAGGGAATGCTTCCAGTTTTTGTCCATTCAGTATGATATTGACTGTGGGTTTGTCATAAATAGCTCTTATTATTGTGAGCTACATTCCATCAATACCTAGCTTATAGAGAGTTTTTTCATGAATTTTGTTTACTTTTGTCAAAGGCCTTTTCTGCATGTATTGAGATAATCATGTGGTTTTTGTCTTTGGTTCTGTTTATGTGATGGCTTACATTTATTGATTTGTGTACGTTGAAGTAGCCTTGCATCCCATGGATGAAGCCAACTTGATTTTGGTGGATAAGCTTTTTGGTATGCTACTGCATTTGGTTTGCCAGTATTTTAATGAGGATTTTTGCATCGATGTTCATCAGGGATATTGGTCTAAATTTCTTTTTTGTGTGTGTCTCTGCCAGGCTTTTGTATCAGGATGATGCTGGCCTCATAAAATGAGTTAGGGAAGATTCCTTCTTTCTCCATTGATTGGAATAGTTTCAGAAGGAATGGCACCAGCTCCTCTTTGTACCTCTGGTAGAATTCAGCTTTGAATCTGTCTGGTCCTGGACTTTTTTTGGTTGGTAGGCTATTAATTATTGCCTCAACTTCAGAGCCTGTTATTGATCTATTCAGAGATTCCACTTCTTCCTGGTTTAGTCTTGGGAGGGTGTGTGTGTCCAGGAATTTATCCATTTCTTCTAGATTTTCTAGTTTATTTGCATAGAGGTGTTGATAGTATTCTCTGATGGTACTTTGTATTTCTGTTGGATCAGTTGTGATATACCCTTTATCAATTTTTACTGTGTCTATTTGATTCTTCTCTCTTTTCTTCTTTATTAGTCTTGCTCATGGTCTATCAATTTTGTTGATCTTTTCAAAAAACCAGCCCTGGATTCATTGATTTTTTGAGGGGTGTTTTTGTGTCTCTATCTCCTTCATTTCTGCTCTGATCTTAGTTATTTCTTGCCTTGTGCTAGTTTTTAAATTTGTTTGCTCTTGCTTCTCTAGTTCTTTTCATTGTGATGTTAGGGTGTCAATTTTAGATCTCTCCTTCTTTCTCTTGTGGACATTTAGTGCTATCAATTTCCCTCTACACACTGCTTTAAATATGTCCCAGATATTTTGGTATGTTGTATCTTTGTTCTCATTGGTTTCAAAGAACATCTTTACTTCTGCCTTCATTTTGTTATTTAGCCAGTAGTCATTCAGGACCAGGTTGTTCAGTTTCCATGTAGTTATGCGGTTTTGAGTGAGTTTCTTAATCATGAGTTCTAATTTGATTGCACTGTGGTCTGAGAGACAGTTTGTTGTGATTTCTGTTCTTTTACATTTACTGAGGAGTGCTTTACTTCCAACTGTGTTCAATTTTGGAATAAGTGCTATGTAATGCTGAGAAAAATGTATATTCTGTTGATTTGGGCTGGAGAGTTCTGTAGATGTCTATTAAGTCTGCTTGATGCAGAGCTGAGTTCAAGTCCTGCATATCCTTGTTAACCTTCTGTCTCGTTGATCTGTCTAATATTGACAGTGGGGTGTGAAAGTCTCCCATTATTACTGTATGGGAGTGGAAGTCTCTTTGTAGGTCTCTACGGACTTACTTTATGAATCTGGGTGCTCCTGTATTAGGTGCATATATATTTAGGATATTTAGCTCTTCTTGTTGAATTGATCCCTTTACCATTATGTAATGGCCTTCCTTGTCTCTTTTGATCTTTGTTGGTTTAAAGTCTGTTTTATTAGAGACTAGGATAGCAACCCCTGCTTTTTGTTTTGTTTTCCATTTGCCTGATAGATCTTCCTCCATCCCTTTATTTTGAGCCTATGTGTGTGTCTGCACATGAGATGGGTCTCCTAAATATAGCACACTGATGGGTCTTGACTCTTTACCCAATTTGCCAGTCTGTATCTTTTAATTGGGGCATTTAGCCCATTTACATTTAAGGTTAATATGGTTATGTGTGAATTTGATCCTGTCATTATGTTAACTATTTTGCCCGTTAGTTGATGCAGTTTCTTCCTAGCATCGATGTTCTTTACAATTTGGTACATTTTTGCAGTGACTGGTACCAGTTGTTCCTTTCCATGTGTGCTTCCTTCAGGAGCTCTTGTAAGGCAGGCCTGGTGGTGACAAAAATCTCTCAACATTTGCTTGTCTGTAAAGGATTTAATTTCTCCTTCACTTATGAAGATTAGTTTGGTTGGATATGAAATTCTGGATTGAAAATTCTTTTCTTTAAGAATGTTGAATATTGCCCCCCACTCTCTTCTGCTTGTAGAGTTTCTGCTGAGAGATCTGCTGTTAGTCTAATTAGACTTCCCTGCTGTTAGTCTAATGGGCTTCTGGGTAACCGGAACTTTCTCTCTGGCTGCCCTTAACACTTTTTCCTTCATTTCAACCTTGATGAATCTGACAATTATGTGTCTTGGGGTTGCTCTTCTGGAGGAGTATCTTTGTGGTGTTCTCTGTATTTCCTGAATTTGAATGTTGGCCTGCCTTGCTAGGTTGGGGAAGTTCTCCTTGATAATACCCTGCAGAGTGTTTTCCAGCTTGGTTCCATTCTCCCCATCAGTTTCAGGTACACCAATCACACATAGATTTGGTCTTTCCACATAGTCCCATATTTCTTGGTGGCTTTGTTCGTTTATCTTTACTTTTTTCTCTAAACTTCTCTTCTCACTTCATTTCATTCATTTGATCTTCAATCACTGATACCCTTTCTTCCACTTGATCGAATTGGATACGGAAGCTTGTGCATGCGTCACGAAGTTCTCATGCCATGGTTTTCAGCTCCATCAGGTCATTTAAGGTCTTCTCTACATGGTTTATTCTAGTTAGCCATTCGTCTAATCATTTTTTAAGGGTTTTAGCTTCCTTGCAATGGGTTTGAACATCCTCCTTTAGCTCAGAGAAGTTTGTTATTACCAACCTTCTGAAGCCTGCTTCTGTCAACTCGTCAAAGTCATTCTCCATCCAGCTTTGTTCCATTGCTGGCGAGGAGCTGTAATCCTTTGGAGGAGAACAGGCTCTCTGGTTTTTACACTTTTCAGCTTTTCTGTTTTAGTTTCTCCCCATCTTTGTGGTTTTATCTACCTTTGGTCTTTGATGCTGGTGACCTACAGATGGGATTTTGGTGTGGATGTCCTTTTTGTTGAGGTTGATGCTATTTCTTTCTGTTTGTTAGTTTTCCTTCTAATAGTCAGATCCCTCGGCTGCAGGTCTGTTGGAGTTTGCTGGAGGTCCACTCCAGACCCTGTTTGCCTGGGTATCACCAGCAGAGGCTGCAGAACAGCAAACATTGCTGCCTGATCCTTCCTCTGGAAGCTTTGTCTCAGAGGGGCACCTGGCTGTATGAGGTGTCAGTCAGCCCCTACTGGTAGATGTCTCCCAGTTAGGCCACACGGGGGTCAGGGACCCACTTGAGGAGACAGTCTGTCCGTTCTCAGAGCTCAAACACCATGCTGGGAGAACCACTGCTCTCTTCAGAGCTGTCACATAGGGACGTTTTACTCTGCAGACATTTCTGCTGCCTTTTGTTCGGCTATGCCCTGCCCACAGAGGTAGAGTCTACAAAGGCAGGCAGGCCTGCCCCTGTTGAGCTGAGGTGGGCTCCACCCAGTTCGAGCTTCCTGGCCACTTTGTTTACCACTCAAGCCTCAGCAATGACAGACGCCCCTCCCCCAGCCAAGCTGTCACTTCCCAGTTCGATCTTGGATTGCTGCACTAGCAGTGAGCAAGGCTCTATGGGCATGGGACCTGCTAAGCCAGGCAAGGGATATAATCTCCTGGTGTGCCATTTGCTAAGACTGTTGGAAAAGTGCAGTATTTAGGTGGCAGTGTCCCGGTTTTCCCGGTATAGTCTGTCATGGCTTCCCTTGGCTAGGAAAGGGAAATCCCTTGGCCTCTTGTACTTTCTGGGTGAGGTGATGCCCTGCCCTGCTTCGGCTCACCCTCCATGGGCTGCACTCACTGTTCAACCAGTCCCAGTGAGATGAACTAGGTACCTCAGTTGGAAATGCAGAAATCACCTGACTTCTGCATCGATCACGCTGGGAGCTGCAGACTGGAGCTGTTCCTATTAGGCCATCTTGGAACAGACCCCCAAGAGAAGTATTCTTAAAGCCCAAGGTTGATATTTTTGGTTTCACTCAAAATATCTCTAGCTTTTCTTTGTTCTTGGTACTTTAGTGTCATATTCGTTGTAACTTATGGAAGCTCAGATGTTTCGATTGCCAAAAGTAAGGCATCAGATAAAAAAACAAGAAAAAATAAAATAAAATTTGGTCTATGTCTGCCTGTCACCAAAGTAACTGGAAAAAAATAAATAAATCAACTAGGTGTTTTGACCATGTGCAACTAGGCAGAGTTCTAGGTGACTTTTTCATTGTGTTTACTAAATCTTCTAGTCATTTGGGCAACACCAGGAAAGTTTCACAAGCAATTTTACATCAATTTTCATATTTTTGTACCAGTTGAATATTAACTCATCAAGGAGACTGGGCCACTAAGAATTCCCATGGAAAATAGACCCCCACCTCCCTGTTTCCCTTACCAACATATGTTGATGTTAGATTTCAGGTTAACTGACAAATTCTTATTATAGAAAAACATTTGTTCTTTCCTCTGTACTTTGTCTCATCTCTTCCTGAAATGTTAAAAATTGAATGTATTTTTTCAGTTGCTTTAGAAGCATAAATGAAAATGCTGCTATATTATCCTCACCAATTGCCTGATCACTGATGGTCCTGAATGGTGTATTTGGTGTCTATGTTATAGTCCATAAGTGCCAAAGAAAAAAATTCTGCTGATGATCCCCAGGTATGTGTTAATGAGCAGATTGATTTGGCTCAAATTTGAAAAACTTCATATATTAAATAACTACTTATGTAGCATCTAATATTTATTAGGTATTAGAGTGCTGTAGTATTTGAATGAGGGTTATTGAAATAACAATAATTATAATAATATTATATGCCATGTACTTAGCTAAGTATGCTTTATCTCATTTACTTCTCACAACAACCGTATGAGGCAGGGTGTTGTTTTTATTCCCGTTTTACAGAGGATGAAATTAAGTCTCAAAAAGGTTGAGTAACTCACTCAAGATGATATGAAACTAAGATTTGAATCCAGGCCACAGCTAAAGTCCCTGCATTATTATTTCACATATGAATTCAAAGAACTTGGCTTCTGATGAATCAATTGATATAGCTAGTTCAAGTTAGGGTAGAAATTCATTCAGCCTAGACATCTAAGTTGAGGTCCATGGTCCCGATGTGTTTTTCTTTGTTTGTTTGTTTGTTCATTTGGTTTTTATTGTGACAGAGTCTTGCTCTGTTACCCAGCCTGGAGTGCAGTGGCATGATCATAGCTTAGAGTAACCTCAAACTCCTGGCTCAAGTGATCCTCCCACATCAGTCTCCTGAATAACTGGGACTACAAGCATGTGCCACCATATCCGGCTATTTTTTATTTTTATTTTTATTTTTTGATAAATGGGATCTTGCTTTGTTGTCCAGGCTGGTCTTGAATTTCTGGCCTCAAGTGATCCTCCCGCCTCAGCCTCTCAAAGTGCTGAGATTACATGCGTGAGTCACTGTGTCTGGCTGGTCATAATATTTTTGAGCCAACTTGACTATTTTACTATTTTGTTTCTTCATGCTTGTAGTGCATGCTTTGACCCATTTTGCAGAGAAGCTGACCATTTACTGAATTGTCTCACTTGAGTCTCACATGTCCCATTAGGAAACTGAAGCTCAGGCAAGTTAAGTGACTTGCCCAAGGTCATACAGCTTATAAATGGAGACTGCCACACTCCAGCACCCATGCCTTTAACCACTGTGATAACTACCTTGATCCAAAAAAAAAAAAAAAAAAAAAAAAAAGAGATTCTATCTTTGAGCTACTTCATTAAATAAAGAATGATATAAAGAATTTGTATCAATAAAAATATATCTTCTACTTTCTTTTCTTCTTTCATTCTTTCAACAAATACTTATCAGGCACCACATTTTTGCCAAGCATTTTTATAGACTCTGGGGACCATTGGTTAAAAAAATAGAAAAGAATGAGAAAAAAAATGTCTGCCTTCACAGAGCATACATCTGGTGGGAATAGGGGAGACAGGTAAAAGACAAGGTAAATAAGAAAAGTATATACTGTGGTATGTTGTAATATATACTATGTTGGGTCAAACAGAGGTGGAGTGTATACAATGAGGGTGGAGATGGAGTTTGCAATTCTGGGATAGGGTGAACTCACAGGGAAGGTGGCATTTGAAGGGGCTACAGAAGTGAGCCATGTGGATATCTGGCATTAAATTGTTCTAAGAAGAAAATCTAGCAAGTTCAAAGGCCCTAAGGTAAGACAGTGCCTGGTGTAGTCAAGGAACAGCAAGGAGACCAGTGTGGTTGGAGAATACAGAGTGAGGGAGATGAGGTCAGAGAGGCAACAGGGCCAGATCATGTAGGGCTTCGAAGGTAGGTCATGGATAGGTTGTTGGTTTTAACTCTGAGGGACAAGGTGAACTGTTAGGGGATTTTGAGAAAAGGAGTGTCATCTGATTGATTGTTTAGTAGGATTGCCCTTGCTTCTCTCTTGAGAATATGTTTAAAGTGGGCCAGGACAGAAGCAAAAACATCAGTTAGAAAGTCATTGTAATAATCCATGCAAGATAAGATGGTAACTTGGGCCAGAGTGGCATAGTGCACACGGTGAGAAGATGTCAGATTTTCAATAAAATTTGAAGGTGGAGTTGACAATTTTCAATAGATCAGATGTGAGGTATAGTTACAAGGTTTTGGATCTTAGCAAAAGGCAATAAAGATTTGCCACTTATTGAGATGAAAAAGACTATAGTAGGAGCAGGTTAAGGGAGGAAGACCAGGAATAGAGTTTTAAACATGTTAAATTTATGATACCTACCTGACATATAAGTGTGAATTTCAAATAGGTAGTTGGAGTCACCACTGTATTGATGGTATATAAAATTAAGACCCAGAATGAGATCTTCTAAGGAATGTGTGTAGATAAAGAAGAGAAGAGGTACTAGAATTGAGCCCTGGTTACTCTAACATTTAGTGGTTGGGAAGATGAGGAGAAATCAGCAAAAAGGATTGAGAAGAATGGTCATAAAGGTAAAAGACAAAGGAGTATATCAGTATAGAAACCAAGTGAAGAAAGTATTTCATGGAGGAGTGATTAGCAGCGAAAGAGCACTGATGGATCAATTAGGATGAGAACTGGGAAGTAATACTTGGATTTTACATTATGGATGTTGCTAGTGACCTCATAAGAGCAGTTCTGGAGAAGTGGTGGAAGCCGACATCTTATTAGAGCAGGTTCAAGAGAGTGTAGGAGGAAAGAAACAGGGGGCTGAGAGTGTAGACAATCCTATTCATAAGTCTTCCTATAAAGGGAAAAAGAAAATATAGGTGGAGGAGGAAGTAAAGTCAAAAAGAAGTTTTGGCTTGAAGGTAGGAGAGATAACAATATGTTTTTGCACTTATTAGGGAAGTTCCAGCAGAGAGAAATTTCTTAGTCCTCCATCCCCCAGGTCTTTACTAGTTTGTAGCAGTTGTGTTGAACTATGTGCAGTGGTTCTCAAGCTTTGCTGCATGCTGTAATTACTTTGGGAGCTTTGCTTTTTAAAATTGTAATGCCCAGACCAATTAAATCAGAATGTCTGTGGTTGAGGGCCCAGGCATACTGATGTGTATGTGTGTGTGTGTGTATGTGTGTGTGTGTAAAAATACTAATATTGACCAGGCCCTCTGCTAGATGACTTATGGAGCATTAGAAAAGCCATTTGCCCACATCTGGCTTCTCTCTCACCTTCTAGATCCTTAGGATTAAGGCACTGCAAAGGAGGTAAAGCAATATGCCATTATCAATCATTAACATCTTAGAGGAAATTGTTCCAGACCCTTGCCAGTGTGACAGCTAGCTTAACACGGAATTTGTCAGGGATGAGAGATGGCACAGGTAATTTTTGCTTGGGTAGAAAGAACAATTCTGCATTTCTTGTTCCTTTGATTTCACATCATGATTATAGTTGTTATTTTTGAGTCAGAAGTGCCCAGCTGGCTGCCTGTCATGGCCTTTGCTTTTTGCTTGTCATTGCAAGCAGAACACTGCGTACGGGGTAGAGTAGCAGGCCATGCCCACCCAAACTACAGTGCCTTTTCAGGCTTTAGAGTAGGAGGGTGAGGCTTGAGAGCTCTTCCCTTTCTCCCTTCCTGCTGAGAATGTGGATGTACTAGTAGGTACACAGTGTCTCCTGAGGAAACCATACACATGGTCTGATGTACTGAGTGCCACCTGAGAAGTCTAAACTATGTGCTGTGGAAGCAAAGATGAGGGATTAATTAATTCTTACACAAATACTTCATTCACATATTAATTCAAGAAATATTTTCTGAGCACCTGTTAGGTGTCAAGTACTGTTCTAGGTACTTGGAATATATCAATGACAAAACAATTCTTTGTAGAATTTATATTCTAATTGAAGAAGACAGAAAATAAACCATAATAAATGTAGTTGATATAATTTTTGTCTCTGAATGTTCACCTTCCTTCTATCTATACTCTTTGCCATGTGGCTGTACAGTTTCTCTTACTAGAGACAGAGTGTGTTATTGTGTATTATCCCATTAATGTTGGTTTTTGTCATAAGACTTGCTTTAGCCAATGGAATATTGATAGAGGTGATGTTTACAAAAGCTTAAACATGTGATTGTGTGTTTGGGCTTGCTTTCTTGTGCTTCTACCATAAGTTTGAGAAAGACATGTCCCTGGTAGCCTGCTCATCCATGGAAGATAAGAAACAAGTGGAGGATGATTAGATACAAATAGCAGCTTGGAGCCAACTCCCATTCAATCCAGAGATATGTGATTGAAAACAAATGATTGTTGTTTTAAGTCACTGAGAATTGGGATGGTATGTTAGTGCAAACTATTTTGGCAATACTTGGCTAATATCATAAGATAGATAGATAGATAGATAGATAGATAGATAGATAGATAGATAGATTTATTGATGTATACATACATATATAGGTATGTTAGAAGATACTAAATGCTATGGAAAAAAATAAACATTAGAAGTGTGAGGCAGATTAAGAGTGCTGGAGTCAAGGAATGATTTGCAGTATTAAATAGGGTGATTGGTGTGGCAGGAGGGGAGTGTAATGGGGAAAGTTGTGGGGGATAAGGACAAGGTTGGGATCAGATCATACTAGACCTTGTAGGCCACTGAAAGGACTTTAATCAGCTGTTTCTCCAAGGAACCTGATTTTCAAGACCACCTTCTGAGTTCTAAAAATGCTTATTACTACTGTGTTGGTTGTTATGCATTTTAAGTACAATACCATATGAGTATGTACTGATATTACCAATTATACTTAGGATGACATAGGATTTTATTAAACTCTTCTACCTTACATCTGTATCTCCTTGAGAATCCTTGCTCTCATGGGTAGCAGTAGTGATAGAATCAGACTATCACTCAATTGTTCATTTGCTTTATTCCATACAAAACTGAAATGTACATATATTCTGGCCCAGCTAGTCCACTTCTATGTATTTATTCTGAGAGGAATGCTCTTCTATGCAGAAAAAGAGGCATGTACCAGGATGTTCTTTACGGTCTTATTCAGAGAAGAGGCAAAAAAGTAAAAAACAACCCAGATGTTAATCAGTAGGGTAGTGGAAAAGCCAAACTTGGTGCTTCCATATTATGAAATACTTTGCAGCAGGATAAAAATGAAATTTATATATTTAAAATATTTAAAACCTTGTTGAGGGGGAAGTGAGTTACAGAATAATAATAAATCATAGCATTTATTGAGGGCTTAATTTATGCCAGACATGTCTCAAATCCTTTATATGTACTAATTATTGCCATTATCATAACCCTACCTACGTGGTTGGCAATATCATTATCCCCCTTTTACAAATGGAAAAACTCAGGCACAGAAGGTTTGAAGAAATTCACTAAGGTAATATAGGTCATAAGTGCTACAATGTGGATTTGAATTCAAGCAGTTTGACAATATAATCTACGATCTTAACCTCCATTTTATACCACCTATCTAATTTACATATGTGAAACTCCAAAATTTTATATTAGTATGCACACATATATACTTCATTTCATAGAGAAAGATCTGGATGGATGTGTACCAAACTACTAATAGCTACCTTGGGGGAAGAGAATGAAATAGAGTGGAACAAGAGGGACTTTTGCTCCATCTACATGATTTGAAATTTTAACAAGGAGAATAGAAAATATAGCCTTTTTGTAATTAAAATTTTTTTTTGAAAAAATTCATGGGTTCTACTTTTGGTTATGGCCAAGTAAACTCATATTGGACCAACCCTCCTGAAGACAAAAATATAAAGTCTGGACAAAATTTGAAAGGCAACTCAATTAAGAGACTGGAAAACAGAAAGCAGGCAGATTCTGGAGAGTCACCAGCTGGACAAAGAGAATGGCAAAGGGTTTAAGTCTCCTCTTTCACAGATTCTTGCCTGGGGGTAGGCCCTAATCTGTGCCATGGAAACAGCTAATGCTCTGACAGAAAACTGGCAGGTTTTTCTAGATTGAGTAGTGAAAGGATAGAGTTTGGGCCCACCAAAGCTGCTGGGAAGGGAGGAGGAATTATCAGAAAGGAAAGTGACAAAGAAAAGGAAGCACAAATTCTCTGAACAAATTCTTTCCAACTCTCTGCTCTCTGGTTGACCTCTGAACTTTGTAGATGCAGAGAAGACTCCAAGCAGTTCAGCTAAAGGTAAACAAATTGATCTGACATTAGATCAGTCAGTTTGCAGTTGCCTGCTAAAATAACAATATTAACATTCGTCAGAGAAATATAATATTACCCAGAGTTTCCACAATACAATATTCATGAAGTCCAGGATGCTACTCAAAACTATATGGTATATGTATGAAGCAGCTGGATAATATGACCCATTCTCAACAGAAAAATATTCATAAGGACCATCTCTGAAATGATTCATGTTGGAATTAGCAGACAAGGGTATTTAAGCAGCTATTACAACTATGCTTAATGAAGGAAATATGCTTACAGTGAATGTAAAGATTGGGAATCTCAGCAGAGAAACAGAAACCATAAAAAGGGAATAGGTGAAAATTTAAAACTGAAAAATACAATATCTGAAATTTTAAGAAATCGAAATGGGCAAAAAATTGTAGATGACAATGTAAGGAGCCAATGAACTTGCAGATAGATCCATAGAAAGTATCCAATTTGACCAACAAGGGAAAGAGATCTTCAGAGACAAATGGGGCAGTATCAAAGTTCTAACTCATATATAGCTGGACTTCCAAAAGGAAAGGAAAGAGAGATTGAAGCAGGAAAAAAAAAACTTTTAAAAGAAATAATGGGTGCAAATATCCCAAATTTGGTGAAAGACATGCATTTACAGATTCAGGAATCTCAGTGAACAAAATAAATACCATGAAAACCATGTCTAATCAAACTGATGAAAACCAAAGATAAAGAGAAAATCTTGAACGTACCCCAAAACAACCAGAGAAAATAATACATTACATAGGGGAACGATGTTTCTGATAATCTAGAAATGATTTAGATGTTTGAATTAGAAGAAACTGGAATACAAAATATAATATAATGGGATACAGTGGAACAATATCTTTTGGGGGAAAAATCTCTTAAACTAGAATTTTATATCCAGAGAACTTATCCATCAAGAAAGAAAGTGAAATAAAAATAGTTTTACTTAGAAGAAAACAAATATACATTGTCTCCAGCAGATCTGTACTTCAAGAAATGATAGCGTTATTCAGGTGATATAGTTTGAACGCATGTCCCTACCAAATCTCATGTTGAATTGTAATCCTCAGTGTTGCAGGTAAGACCTCTTGGGAGATGTTTGGAACATGGAGGCAGATCCCTCATGAATGGCTTGGGTCATCTCCTTGGTGATAAGTGAGATCTTGCTCTGAGTTCACATGAGATCTGGTGGTTTAAAAGTGTGTGGCCCTTACTTCACCCCCTTCCACTATCTGTCTCTTGCTCCTGCTTTTGCCATGTGAAGTGCCTGTGCTCCTCTTTGCCTTTTACCATGATTGGAAGCTTCCTGATGCCTTCCCAGAAGCAGCTGCCACTATACTTCCTGTATAGTCTGCAGAACCATGAGCCAATTAAACCCCTTTTCTTATACATTATCTGGTCTCAGATATGTATTTTTAGCAGTGCAAGAACGGCCTAATACATCAGTCTAAAGGAGAAATTATACCAGATTGAAAACCAGAATCTTCAGAAACAAAGATTACCAGAAATGGTAAATATCTGGTAAATATAAAAACGACTTTCCTCTTAATTTCCTTGAAACACATATGAGTGTTTAAAGCAAAGATATAACATTGTTGTGTGAAATTTAACATGTATATAAGTCTGACTTATCTGACAGCTATAACACATAGATGATAGTGGTGTCCTTATGAGAAGAAAAAATGCAGAGACATAAACACATGAGGGAAAACTGCTGTGTGGTGATAGAAGCAGAAATTGAAGTCTTGCAGCTGCAAGCAAAGGACCACCAAGGATGTCCAGCAAACCACCTGAAGCTAGGAAGAGGCAAGGGAGGATTCTACCCTATGGGTTACAGAGGGAACTTGGTCCTAACTACATCTTGATTTTTGACTTCAAGCATCCAGAATTGTGAGACAATATACTTCTCTTTTAAGTCACCCATTTTGTAATATTTTGTTATGGCAGCCTTAGAAAACTAATGCAGATATTATACAAAGTCTGTTTTCTGACCATGGTTGAATTAGAAATTAATAATAAGATATCTGGATAAACAAAAAATGTTTGGAAATTAAGTAACACATTTCTAAATTATCCATGGATCAAATCACAAGGGACATTAGAGAACATTTGAAACTGAGTGATAATAAAAATACAACCTATCAAAATTAATGAGATGCAGTTTAAGCTATGCATTGAAGGAAGTTTATGTTAGACAATTATAGTAGAAAAGAAGAAAGGTCCAAAATCAATAATATAAGTTTCCACTCTAAGAATCCAGCAAAAGAAGAACAAATTAAACCCAAATAGAAGGAAGGTAATCCTAAAGGGCAGAAATTGATTAAATAGAAAACAAATGAAAAATAGAGAAAAATAATAAAACCAAAAATAGATTCTTCACAAAGATCAACACATTTGATAAACCCCTAGTAAGACTTCTCAAGGAAAAAAATCAGAAAATATGAATTACCAATATCAGAAATGAAAGTGGGGTTACCATTAACAATCTGCAAACATAAAAGTATATTATTAAGAGATTATTATGAAGAACTTCAAGCCAAAAAATTTAATAATGCAGATAAAATACACAAATTACTTAAAAATACAACTCACCAATTATAAACAGCACCATATCGATTAAAGAAATTGAATTTATAATCAAAATCTTTTCCTGAATAAAAATTCTGTGCCAGGATTGTTTCACTAATGAAATCAGTCAAACATGTAATGAACAAACAATGCCAATCTGAACACAAATTTAGACAAATTAGAAAAGAAGGAAATATGTTCCACTTCATGTTTTGAGGACAGCATAATGCCAACACTAAAATATGGCAAAGATATTAAAAGAAATTTATAGACCAGTATCTCAAGAACACAGGTGCAAATCTCCTTAACACTGTATTAACAGATACAATCCTAGCAATATAGAAACAACATAATACAGCAGGACCAAGCAAGATTTATCCTAGGAATTCAAGGTTTACCTAACACTTGAAAATCAATCAATATAATTCACCATGTTAACAGCACAAAGGGAAAATTCATATCATATAATCACATCCACATATGCTGAAGAATCATGACATAATCAGCACTTTTTCATGATTAAAATTCTAGGCAAACTAGGAATAGAGGGACTCTTCTTATCTGATAAAATGTATCTATGAAAAATGTACATCTAACACCATACTCAATGGTGAAATACTACATGTTTTGACCACTTTTAATCAACATTGTTTTGGAGATTCTAGCCTTTGCAATAAAGCAAGCAAATGAAATTAGAGGCATAAATATGAGAAAGGAACAATTTGCAGATGGCATGATGGCTTACACAGAAAATCCTAAAGAATTTTAAATAACTACTGGAACTAATAAGTGAATTAACAAAATTACATAGTACAATGTTAGCATAACAAGTCAACTACATTTTTTATACTGGCAAACTATTGGAAAGTGACATTCAGAAATCAATTCCATTTGTAATAGCATAAGAAAACATAAACTACTTAGGAATAAATTTAACAAAAGATGTGCCAAGACCTCTAGACTGAAAAAGCTCAAAGCTTAATTAAGATAAATTAAGCTCTAAATACATGCATGGAAATACCATATTTGTATATTGAAAGACTTGTCTTAAGATGTTCATTTCCCCCAAATGGTCTAGGGATTCAACCACATGCCAAACATAATCCCATCTGGCTCTTTCATAGAAATGTACAAACTAATTCTAAAATTTATTTGGAAATACAAAGGAACTAGATATCTAAAGCAATCTTAAACAAATCTCAGGAATGGAAAACCAAATATCATATGTTCTCACTTGTAAGTGGGAACTAAGCTATGAGGATGCAAAAGCATACGAATGATGTAATGGGCTTTGGGGACCCAAGGGGAAGGGTGGGAGGGGGGTGATGGACAAAAGACTACATATTGGGTATGGTGTACACTGCTAGGGTGATGGGTGCACCCAAATCTCAGAAATCATCACTAAATAACTTATCCATGTAGCCAAAAACTACCTGTTCCCCCAAAACTATTGAAATTCAAATAAAATAAACTGAATCTTTCAAATACCACTTTAACAAAATAAAACCCATTTTATTAGCATAAAAAACTCACCAGAAAGATCACAAAATTTCCTATACCTGACTTCAATGTTTATTGTAAAACCACTGTAATCAAGACCATATATCATTGGTGTAAGGACTGACAAATAATGGAGCAAAATATAGAGTCTAGAAATAAACACATACTTTTATAGTCATCTAATTTTTGACAAAGATGCTAAAACAATTCAATGAGAAAAGTAAAGACTCGTCAACAGATGGTGCTGGAAAACTGGATATACAGATAGAAACCTAATCTCTACCTCAAACTACATATCTTAGTCCATTTGAGCTGCTGTAACAAAATACCATAGACTGATTGGCTTATAAACAACCAAAATTTATTCTTTACAGTTCTGGAGGTTGGAAAGTCCAGGATCAAGGCATTGGCAAATTTGGTGTCTGGTAAGGCCCCACTCTCTGGGTCATAGATGGCTGTCTTTTTGCTGTGTCCTCACATGGTGGAAGAAGTAAACATCTCCTTTAGGCCTCTTTTATAGGGAAACTAATCCTATTCATGAGGGTTCCATTCTCATGAACTTATCACTTCCCAGTGGCCCCCCCACTGAATACCATCACTAGTGGATTATAATTTCAACATATTAATTTGGGGGGAACATAAATATTCAGACCATAACACCATACAAAAAATTAATTTGCATAGGATTACATACCTAATGATAAAACTTAAGCCATAAAAAATCTAGAAAATATAGGAGCATATCTCCATGAAAGTTTCTTAGGACACAGAAATAATTATATAATAAAAATTGATACATTAAGAGCATCAAAATTAAAAACCACTTTTTTATCAAAAGGCACCATTAAGAAAATGAATAGACAAGCCACATTCAGGAGAAAATATCCCAAAGCATATCTCAGATAAAGAAATGGTATTCAGAATATATAAAGACAAATAACCTGATCAAAACAGGCAAAATGTTTAAACAGAATCTTCACAAAAGATATTTGAATGACCAATAAGCACATGACTATGCAGTCAACATCATTAGACATCAGAGAACTGCAAACTAAAATCATACTGCGATACCAGTAGACACCCAGAAGAACAGCTAAAATTAAACAGACAACACCAAATGTTGGAAAGAATGCAAAGCAACTAGAACTTGCATATATTTTTTGCTGGGAGTATAAAATGGTATAAAGACTTTGGAAAAATGTCCAGCAGTTAGTTATAAATGTGAATATACAGCAACCTTATTATCTAAAAATTCTATTTCTAGGTATTTGCCCAAAATAGATAAAACATTTGTCCATGCAAAAACTTACATATGAATACTCATGGAAGCTTTATTCATAATACTTCCAAACTGGAAATAGTTGATGTGTTCATTAATATGTGAATGGATAAAACACTGTGGTATAGGCGTACAGTGAAATACTACTTAGCAATGAAAAGGAATGAATTATTGATATATGCAATAGCATGGATGAATCTTAAAAATATTATGCTGAATGAAAGAATTATTACACAAAAAAGTGTAATAAACTGTATGATTTAATTATATAAACTTCTAGAAGAAGCAAAATTAATCGATGGTGAAAAAAACTGTGGTTACCTGAGGCAGAGATAAAGGTGGGGACTGAATGAAAGAGGGCATGAAAAACTTTCTAAAGTCATGATAATGTTTTACATCTTGAAAGGGGTTTTGGTTACACGTTTGTATCCATTTGCCATAACTCACTGGTGGTTCAATTGAGATTTATGTATCTCATTTTATGTAAATTTAACTTCAAAAGAAAAAGTACCATAAACAAATTCTGACCTTTAGCTGATGATATGCATGCTGAAGTATTCAGGGAGAAGTGTATTACTGTCTGCAATTTACTTTGACATGTATAAAAGTAATAATATGAATTGATGACTGGATAGCGGGATAGAAAAATTAGGTTTGTGATAATGCAAAGTACAATAAAATGTAAATTGTAGAATCTAAGTGTTGGGTATATGGAAGTTCACTGTGAAAGTCTTTCAACTTTTCTGTATGTTTGAAAATCTTGGTTAAAAACTGTTGGAGAAAATAATGATGGTTGTGGTGATTCATCCAGAAGTACCCATGATCTCCCCACATCCCTTTCTGTGTCTGACTTCTCCATGCTCACTCATATTTAGTATCTGAACTTCCCCCTCCTGTTTTGTTTTCCAGGTTATATCTTACCCCCCATATACACCCATGACTTCCATCCTGATCACTAAGTTCTTTTCACACTGTCCTCTGATAAGGGATGTAGTCAGCTTGTCTACTGGACCTCTTCAAGGGACCTGCTCCATCTGATGAAATCTTCCATTTCAAGTTCTAAAACCCTTCCCTGGCTCCCACTAAAAAGGATTAGCTTCTAGGCCCATTACTTTCAGAGATATGAGCTCACAGTACAAAGACAATTGCATTGGACACACAAAGGCATCTATCCTGGCTTGTAGAGTTAAAGATGACCTTGTGTGGAGTTTCTGTGCTACCTTATATCCAGACTAATATGAGAACTTCAGTTTATTGCAAAGATAATTTGTATAGATATTGGGGCCCAGGCAGTGTTATGAACACCTTCCCAGACAAGTCATGATATGCTTATTTAGGAACCAAGATTAAGTCCAATGGCCTTAGAGGAAGTCCAACAGGCTTGATCACTGGTTCTTATCCTAATCATGCCCCCAAGTGATGGTTGTGAGCTATGCTCAAAAGGAAATAGCTCTCCACAATGGCAATATATCTAGTCCAGTGGTTCTCATTCCTGGCCACACATTAAAATTACCCAGGCACTAATTTTTTAAAGGCTTCCCAATGATTCTAGTGTGAGGTCAAAGAAGTGAAGTCAGGATGCACTGGTATAGCCATACAAGTTGTGAAAATATTGAGAGATATTTTCAAGTGAATTGGTAAATGCCTTGAGACCCAAGTGCCCTGGAAACCTCATCTCCTCCAGCTCAGAACCCCTAGACTTTCTCATAATCAGTAACTAAAGAGTTAATGCCTGGCCCTGAAGGAGTCCTCCAGCACAATGCTTCAGCATTTAGCCAGATTCCATTCTAATTAATCAGTACCCAGTACTACACCCATTATTAAATATTTTGAATACCCCTCCTGCAACCAGTGTTGAGAACCGCTGATCTAGTCCATTTAGACAAGCTTCTGAGCATTTTACCTGTTCCATACCAAATAACTAGTTTGACTACATTTCTACTTCTGTCCAAGCACATAAATAGGTTTGATACCTTAAGAAAGTCATTTCCGGGCTCTGAATCCCATTTGAACAATGACAGGATTGAATTAGGTCCTCTTTAAGGATGCTTCCAACTCTGAAGTGCATGGTACTGTGATTCTATGAATCATGAATTCTGCAAAGCTAAAAAAGGCTCCAAGAGAAGTGAGAGCAAAATGGATTCAGACTCCTCTACACTAACTCAAGCCAGCTAATGAAAACCCACAGTGCGTGTTAATTGTATACTGCACTTCTTAGAAGACATCATTCTTTCCTGAAGCTCCCCTCTCCCCTGCCTCACCAAGTTATAGGCTTGGAACTTGAAATGTGAAAATGAATTATACTTAACTTGGGCCAAAGATGCGAATGTGATTAGAACTAAATTTAGCCTATCCACTTTTAAAGCATGTTCCAGACATTTCCATTTACGACTTCCATTGTAGTGACTTCCACAGAGGAGTGACATACAGGAAAACATAATCCATTTTACTTGTTTTATGTTTATTTGCCATTGATTTCATTGAGTAACCCCTTGTTTGTGGATTATAGAGAAAAGGAGGAATCAGTTGATTTTTTTTGGCCCCTCTAGAAATTTAAGCAGCTTCAAGCTGTCCTCTCCCATTCTATGCCTCTCTTGGCCAAGTGTTTCCTTGATTTTAGTCTCATAGCAATCTTCATTTCTATGGCTCTTCAAGCACAGCTTGCTTTATCTGGATCTCTTAACTTTTCACTTGCTCTTTTTCAAGTGGAACTTGAAAACTTGGAACTGTGTTTACAAGAGCCCACAGTGAGATGGTTAGCTGGCAATTATGAGTTCATGCAGTCATTAGTGAACAGTCTGAATTAGCCAGATCACTTGTCTATACTGACAAATAAACAACATAGTTTCCAAATCATTTCATTTTGTGTAGCTGAGGTATACTTTATCATATATGCTAATAACTCAGAAATATACATCTATAGCACTGGTCTGTCTTGTTGCCTCATGGCCTACACTGTTGTCTCTCAAAGTAGCAAGCTCAATTCAAATTGCACTGTGAAACCTCGATGAAAAACTCAGAGCCCCTACCTTCATCTCCATCCCAATTGCCCTATGCCAATACACTAAATACTCCCCTGTGCCTCAGTACTGATTCCTCCCCATATCCCCAAACTAGATGCCAATAAACAAATATGAGATGACAAGATAACAGTGCAAGGAAAGATATGATTTATTACACAGTCAGAGTAGGGAGGACAGAATTGGAATGGAAGGAAGGGCTTGGTTCCACTTAATCAACCAAAAGCCTGGTTGGTCAGGGCTACTCCTCAGCAAACATTCGAGAAGCTGGCCAGATTGTTCTTTCATCCCTTTCCCTTTGCATTATCCTGGGAGTCTACCGTTTTCCCCATATGAAACTCCCTTCCTCACACCATGTATCAGAAATTTTACTAGCGTGCTTTGTGCAAAGACCACCAGGAGCCAACTCACTTAAAATACTATTAAAATGTAGATTCTTGAGCCCTAGCAAGACCAACTGATATAAAATAAAACTGAAGAACTATTGCCTTTTATTTGTTTTGCTCAATAAGCAAACAGAGCAATTGCCTTTTACTTTAGAAGGCTGCTTAGAGAGCATTTCCATTTATATAGTCCATCATCATTTTCAACTCAATATATCTAAACTTACTCTTCTTCCACTCTAAATTTATTCCCTGCATCAACTCTTCCATATACATCAGTGGCACTGCCATACTCCCAGGATCCCAGAATCAAACCTCAAAGTCAACAGCAACAAACTAGGATGAATCCATTGTTTGTTTCTATTTTTGTTGTTATTTGTGATTGATCTTTTTTTCCATGCATGTGTTGGGGGGTGGGGAGGTCATAGTAGATGAAAGCTTGTTATCATTGCGTAGACACTGTCACAGCATAATTTTTTATACCACAATCTCCAAGCCCTTATCAGGCATGTGCTCTTCAGAGAAAACTTGGAGTCTCTGGAGATTCTGTAACAAGCTCCAAACATCTTGTAAGGCACTAATTAGAGTAGGGCAGGGTCTCAACTACTCTTCCTCTGGGTCAGTTTCACTCAGATCCATGAAATTGCTCCTCCCATGTGGAGTTCCAGAGGCCACTCATTATCTAGCTGAAGCCTCTCTTTGTTGATGTCAAAGTGAGAAGCCTTCCACTTCATTATCTAGCAAATGCCCTTCATTACTACTAATCAAAATTTCCATTTATGGAGCACTTACTATGTACCAGGCACTATTTATTCTAAAGACTTTACAAGGTTACACAGGCAGGCAGTACAGTGTTGGGATTCAGAGCTAGTCAGTGTGGTTGCAGAGTCCAGGTTCTTAACCATCACATTATGAACTGCTAACTGTTGACAGCCTACAGGATCCAGGCTGTGCATGAAGCTGAAAGCTATCTGCCCCCAAAGAATCATCAAAACCTCCTCTTTCTGTTACTTCTGCCAAAATGGTGCAAGTCTGCTACTAGGGAGTTGGCAAAGCCCTTAAAAGGGCTCCTGCTGCTACATACATATGTAGTAAAAGAATAAAGAAACCCACGGAATAGCAATTTCCTAATTTAGGATGGAAGTAATCTCTGGAGTAAAAGGAGGGGTTGTGATCAGAGAGGCACATGGGGGCTCCAACTACATTGGTAATAATCAATTTTCTTAGTCTGGCTGATGATTAAACAAAAAGATATACATACCTTTTGTATGTTTTTAATATTTCATAATAAACTATTTCAAAGGGCTCCTAGTGATCTCTCTGTCTCCCCTAATATAGCAAGTATTGAGCTTGCTATACTAGGGCCTGAAAAGTCTAGAAGTAAGGATGCAGGATTCTTGCTCCTCTCTTGCCTCACAAGAAACAATCTTTAGATTTACAACTTTCACTTCCTCTTACCCATTCTAAGCCTATTTCAAGACCTGGCAATAAGAAGTTGCTTAACATAGTGTATACTCATATCCTATAATCCTAGAACTCCAGATCAAATAAAGGATGATGAAAAAGAGAAATGAGGAGGGGCCTGTGGAGAACTCAAGAGGTAGAGGGGAAACAGTAAGGTAGAGAAAAAAGAAGAGATCAGAAGAAAGGAAAAAGATGGGAGGAAGAAAAAAAGATGAAGGGAAGAGTAGAGAGAAATGAAATGAAGAAGAGCACAAATAAGAGGGAAAGGAGGGCACATAGCAGAGGGAGGTCCTGCTATGGTTTGAATTTCCCCTCTAAAACTCATGCTAAAATTTAATTGCCATTATGACAGTATTAGGAGTTGGGACCTTTAAGAGGTGATTAGATCATGAGGGCAGAGCCCTCATGAATGGATTAGTGCTATTATCACAGGAGTGGGTTCATTATCATGAGAGTGGGTGATTTATTGCAGGAGGAGACTCTTGATAAAAAGATTAGGTTTTATTTCCTCTTTGTTTCATATGTTTGCTTGCTTTTCTACCATGTTATGCCATAGCACAAATGCTCTCACCAGATGCTGGTGTCGTGCACTTGGATTTCCCAGCCTCCATTACCATAAGCCAAATAAATTTCTGTTCATTCTAAGTTACTCAGTCCATGGTAGCTGACTGTGCTGCTATTCTGTTATAGCAGCAGAAAACAAACTAAGACAGCCCACACCCAGGAATCCTTGAAAGACTCTAGCAAGGATGGTTGCCAGGTAGAGGTTAGGTGGGATATCACAAAACCACCTCATATAGGGAGAGCTCTCTTTTTGAAAGATGGAGCTCTTCTCTCAGGAAGCAATTGCTTTTCCTCATAGGACACAAGGTGGCAGCAGCTGCCTGGTAGTACCCTCTGGGCAGTCTCTGGGGCCCCAACAGCAGGCTGCCTAGTCGATTAGAGAGCTTTTGAGGCTGGATTAGTGTTGCAAGGAATGGACGAGCCACAGTGTGGCTCTTTCCTAGGATCAGATAGGAACTTGTGTAATAGAGCAGTAGCCATCTACCCTGTTTGGATTCACAGACAGGAGTTCAATTTTGCATCAAAACATCCACATTCAGAAAAGACTGATCCAGTCAGTCTCAGTCCCCTGGACTCCTTTTTTCTGGGAGTACCAGGCAAAACTTTCAGAGAAGACTATTTGATACAAGACTCTAGTTCTTCCTCTTCCTGAGCTGCACATTATCCCCCAAGGGGCCTTTTCCTGGTCACTCACTGGTCTTCATGGTTAGAAAAGATTTCAAAGATAATTTCTGTATAAAACTCCACTATTAAACTTAATTCCCGATGTTCCTCCAAAATGATAGCTTTTTTAGTATCCCCTGGGACTTCTCAGAAAGCCAGATACAAAGAGACCATTTCTAGGTATTAAGACTTTCTGTATATATATACTTTTAAATACCAAATATGTTACTCATATTGTGCTATATTTTCATTTTTTATGTGGAACAAAAATATACTTTTAATTTTAAAAAGACAATGCATTGATTTGTTCCTATCTTCTCACAAAGAGCTAATGATTAACATATTTTTTGACTGATTCAAATGTTCTGAATTTTTTCAGCTAAATAATGTCACAGGATTTTTGATATATCAGAGACCATTTTGCCAATTAGGGGTTTGAGTGATGCTGATGACTGTGAGTCACTCATAATCTATAGCCTGATTCTAATTTAAATATTTCACCACAGATGGCAATGTTCTACAATATAATTGTAGTAGTCACAAGATAATTGCCAGGTTAAAAAAAAAATCACAGTGCAGGACAGGCAGTGGGTCTGATGATGAGACTGTAAAACAAAAATAAGATCATAAGCCCCCCAACTGAATGAACCACCTCCTCTTGGCCAAGGGAACCTCGGAGAAACCTGAAAAATGGAATTCCTGACTCTGATAGGAAGGAAGGTCTGACATAACTCATTATATCCTCTCCCTTTTGGAGGTTAGGCACAATTGACTAGCATTAGAATTAAAATAGAGATCATAAAACTGACAAAACAGATTATTTGTGATAATAAGATACCAAATTCAAAGCTGACTATGGCATGGCACCACATGATAGATAGTAGGCCCTGAAGGAAATCAAAATATTTCACCCCAAAATAGATTATTTGATATATTTTAAACAGCCCTGCAAAGCTGTCTTTTGTGGGACAAATTTGCATCTATAGAGAATCTTCATTAATGAAGCCATGCCTTCCCTTTCTAGGCCTTTCCTGGATTGAGATGAGATTAACTAAGCATCTGACACTCTTCCAAAAAGACATATTTACCATCTATTCTCTCTGAAGACTACTGCCTACAAGGCTTCATCTACATGACAGAAGCCTTGGCCTTCATAACCTCCCTATTATTAACTCAAGCATTTCTTTCTACTAACTTCAAGTCTTTAGACAAAGGTAACTCTTCCAACCAATTGCCAATTAGAAAATATTTAAATCCGCCTATGAACTGTAGCGCCTCCTCCCAAACCCCTGGCTTTGAGATGTTGTGCCTTTTTGGGCTGAATCAATGTATACCTTACATGTGTTGATTTATGTCTTGACTGTAACCTCTGTCCCCCTAAAATGTATAAAACTAATCTGTAACCCGACCCCCTTATGCACACTTCCTCAAGACCTCTTGAAATTGTTTCTGGGGCCATGTTCCCTCATGCTGGCTCAGAATAAACCTCTTTAAATATTTTACAGAGTTTGGTTTTTCCATTAATAAGACAGACGCTTAAAGATATATGACAAATATCTTCTTTTGGTTGTGTCATTGTTTTCTGCATATATGGAAACTCATCTGGTAATCACGTCAGAAGCTGAAAGTTAAAGCCCTTATTGTTTAAGATGCCCAGGTCAAATGATATCCTTCCTTGTCCCCCACCCCCATGCCTTTTGGGGGATTATTTATAAGTATTTCTTAATAGTGTGCTCTCACAGATAAAATATCTCAAAGAAATCTTGATTGGAAGCATTTCAGACCTTAGAAGGGGGTGATGTATTTTGGAAATTTAGTGCCCTTCGAATGGCATCATGATGTGGCTACTTACTCTTGAGATACATCCTATCTTTTGCTCCAGTGACCCAGAGCTGAATTGGGAGTGGCAACATAAGAGGAGGACTGGTCCTTTGAATGATCTTTCTTTTAAATTATGAAATATTTCAAACATACTATTATGTATGTTTGAAAAAAGAAAGATCATTCTTTCTTTTACATTATTCATATTCATATCCACCCAGTTTCACAGCTTAAAACAACCACAATTTCATTATGCTCATACATTCTTCAGGTCAGGAATTTAGAAAGTACATAATGAGGACAGCTGTCTCTGTTCTAGTCTGGTGTCTCTACTGGGAAACCTAAAGGCTAGGGCTGAATTAATAGCCAGGGTCTAAAATCATCTGAAGTCTCTTGTTCACTCTTACTTCTGATTCCTGGGCTGGAAGGATTCTCAAAGATTAGAAACACTAACTCAATTGTCTACATGTTGCCTCTTCACAATACTGGCTTCCTCACTGTCTAGTGGCTTCAGGGTGGCCAAACTTCTTACATAATGACTCAGGGCTCCAAGCATAAGTGTTCCCAGCAAGCAAGGAGGAAACAGAAATTGTCTTTTCTGACCTGTCCTCAAAACTGACACAAATGTCCCTCCCACAACATTCTATGGGTTACAGGTGAACTTTCCAAGATTCAACAGGAGAGGGCAAATACTGTACCTATCTACAGGAAAAACATCAAAGACATCAGGCATGTTTGAAAAACATGAAACATAAAAATACAGAGAATAATATATAAGCCACAAATTATCCATGACCCAGAATTTATGTATTAACATTCTTGCTAGGTTTGCTTATGTTTTAAAAGCAAATGAAATGTCATTGTTAAAGAAAGGACTCCAGCCTATTGAGTTGCCTGTTCCAAGCTTGGTGCTTATCTAGAAATTCTCCTTTAAGATAGGTAGCATTTTTTGAGCACTTGCTACGTATCAGGCACTATACTTTTATGTAGATTCCTGTCAACAATTTTATTACATAGGTACTACAACTACAGAAAGGTAAGGGTTCTGTTAAACTCTACAAATATTTATTGAGTACCTACTATATGGGACTTTGTCGTATTCATAGAATTTATAATCTAGTAGGAGTCAGGTCATAACAGTAAAGATTGTGGAAAGTGCTATGAAAGAAATAATAGACTAATGTTTTAGGGAAGTGAGAAGAGCAGAGAATAGAGTCAATATTTGAACCCAGGCAGCCTAATTCTAAAATCTGCATGCTCAATCATTGCACTATATAGATTCATATCCTTAATTTGGTTGAGGATTTAAGGTCTAATAAAGTTAGGCCTGTGGCATATGGCATCCCTGACTCTACTAGTCTGCATGTCCTACCTTTTGCCTTTATTTAAATTACTTTTGCCAGCATTCATTGATTCATACTTGTTTACTTTGCTTCTTGTCTTGAACTTTTCCTGGTAGAACTCTCCTGGCAGTAAGCAATCTTGTCGCACAGAGTGTCTATAAAGCAGACATGTTTAGACTATTGTTAATAAAATAAAGTGCCCCCCACTCCACAATTAACACTGGAGCATATATTTAAATCTGAAAAGTCCCCAAGTCCTGATTCGTTTACTCTGTATTATAAAGGCATAAGTCTGTTTTTATCACTCAGTGAAATCATCAAATGATTTTCTTGGAAAGTCTAAAAGCTTGGAGTGAAAGTTAAGTGGTTTGGGCCCTTAGGGTATATAATTTGATCTTCCAGGACTATTTGGCTAGGTTATGTTGCCTGAGGACTTAGAAATAAAAGGTTGATATTTTCACCCATGTAGATCTCAAGCATGTGACACACATGTTTGTGAGATTCTCCATTATGTGCCAGTCTTGGATTGCTCTTTTATTACAATCAGGTTGTGTCTCTCTCTTGGAATTTAATTTTATGCCATTGATATGGCGAGTCTTAATGAAAATGTCAGACTTTATGTCTTTAGAAGTAATGACACAGGAAATGAGTTGGTTGCCCCTATGTGGCAAGCAAATAAATTAGAGCAAAATCCAGCCACAAGACTCTGTCTTTTTTTCCTGGTCTCAATTCCACACCTGCTCTGTGCCTAGTTTCCTGGGGCTTAATGGAAGAAAAAAACTAAGCTCTTGAATTCTCCTTCCAGATTGACCCAGCCTATTTGTTTTTTAAAACAGTTTTTTTGTTTTTGTTTTTGTTCTTTGAAACAGAATTCATATAGTATAAAATTTATTCTTTTAAAATATGTAATTCAGTGGTTTTGAGTATATTCACAGGGTTGTGCAATCACATGACTAGGTAATTCAAGAGCATTTTCATCACCCTCACCCCAAAATTCCCATACCCAGTCAAACTCCATTCCCACCTACCACCCCTCAGAAACCACTAATCTACCTTCTGTTTCTGTGGATTTGCCTATTGTGGACATAAATGGTCCTATTTCTGCCTCTTTCCCCTCTCTCCCATCTCTTTCTCTGACTCCCTGCAAAGCCAGGCTCCTGGATTGCTGGGATAGCCCTGTAGGGTTAGCTGAATCTAAAACAGGTTTTCTTTACTGATTTTCTCTGACCTACTCTCCCATCCTGCCTTTTCTAATTCTCTACCCTCTTTGTCTAAATGTACTCTCAATTATTAATGAATTCTTGTGTATTCACTGAACACTAGGTACAAATAACTAATAATATACACACGGTTCCTGACTTAGGATGGTTCAACCTATGATTTTTCAACTTAATGATAGTGCAAAGGTGACAGTCATTCAGGGTACTCCTCAACTTATGATGGGCTTATTAGTATTTAACACAATTGTAAGTCAAGGAGCATCTGTATAAAATTGAGCACTTAATATAAGTTAAGAAGATCTGTCCTGATAACTTTTCTTGCATTAACTCTTAATACAAAACCTGAATGAAATCAGTATTATTATTCCCATTTTACAGATGATTAAACTGAGGCATAGAAAGAATAAGAGATTTATTATGTACAGTAGCAGAGCTGAGATATGCGTGGTTATCCATGTCAGGGAGCAGGAATTGGGGGTGGCATGCAGGATGATAAAACAGAATACATGGTTCCTTACCTCAAGGAGTTGAGAGAAGAAATAAACCAGATGCACATGCAATATTTAAGCAACAATGGAAAACAGTGGTTTTCATGTCTTATGTGCCTCAGAATCATCTGGAGGCCTTTTTTTTTTTTTGCCAGAATCTCGCTCTGTTGCCAGGTTGGAGCACAGTAGCATGATCTCGGCTCATCGCACTCTCCACCTCACGGGTTCATGCCATTCTCCTGACTCAGCCTCCTGAGTAGCTAGGGCTACAGGTGCATGCCACCACGCCCAGCTAATTTTTGTATTTTTAGTAGGGATGCGGTTTCACCATGTTGGCCAGGATGCTCTCGATCTCTTGACCTCGTGATCTGCCAGCCTCTGCCTCCCAAAGTGCTGTGATTACAGGTGTGAGCCACTGTGCCTGACCCTGGACGCTTTTTAAAGCATGCACTGTCAGACCCTACCTCCAGGGTTTCTGATTCGGTAGGTACTGGGTAGGGCTGAAAGAACTGTGTATTCAGGTGGCTCTGATGCTGCCAGTCCAGAAATTTCAACATGAGAACCATTGTCTTAGAGTATAACTGTCTTTAGAGAGCATCTGGAAATGCAGCAGCAAGAAGTACAATTATGCACATTTAGAGAAAGAATGAGGTTTGGTGTGATTTCTGTGTGGCAGCATGAGTTTGTTACCTAAGGGAGTTGGGGAAGAAAAGACAGTCATCACACCAATAGGATTAGGTCTATTCTTGCTTAAGACTCTCCTGTCCTTCCCGCCTCCTGCTCTTAACATGTCAAGCCCAAGCTGAGAGCAGGGCATCTGAGACCCTTCACAATATGGCTCCTATGTACTGTTCCAGCCTCACAATCCTGGCCTCTCGGTTATCCCCACTTTACAGTCCAGTGATTCCAAGTTTGGTGTGTTTCCAATTTTTCATGCTGGTTCATGCCCACTTGCTACTGTTTCCTCTGCCTAAAATGTCCCCACTCAAGTCCTCCTGGTGCCCCTGCCAGACTACCTGGACTCAAATCTGGCCTCTGCCAATTACTAGCCATATCCCCTTTGGCGAGTTGGTTAGCTGCTGTGTGCCTCAGTGTCCTAATCTGTAAAATGGGGGTAATAATAGTTCTTACCTCACAGGGTTGTTGTAAAGATTAAATGAGGTAATACTGATATGAGAGGTGGACTGGGAAGTGCTGGGTAGAGGAGGAAGGGTCCCTGGCTAGGGTTCCACCCCTGGGCCTGTGCCCATGGACCTAGGTGAGGACAGGCATTTCTCTTTTTATGCTCAAATGTTGCATTTCCCAAGACCACCCTGGCCTGCCATGCCCCCATCTTGTGCCTATAAAAACCTGAAGACCCTAGTGGGAAGGGCACACAAGTGACTGGACATTGAGAGGAACACACAAGCAGAAGACACAAGTGACTGGACGTCGAGGGGAGCACACTGGAGGAAGAGCACACTTGCAGGCCATCGACCAGGGAAATCCACCTTTCCATTCCATCTTCCTTCTGGCCTCCCCATCTACCTTGCTGAGAGCTACAATCACTCAATAAAAAATCTTGCACTCATCCTCCAAGTCAATTTGTGATCTGATTTTTCCGGTACACTAAGGCAAGAACCCTGGGATACAGAAAGCCCTCTGCCTTTGCGATAAGGCAGAGGGTCTCATTGAGCTGATAAACACAAGCAGCCTACAGAGGGCAAAACTGGCTCATACCTGTAACCCCAGAACTTTGGGAGGCCGAGGCGGGTGGATCACTTGAGGCCAGGAATTCGAGACCAGCCTGGCCAACATGGTGAAACCCTCGTCTCTACAAAAAATACAAAAATTCTCCAGGCGTGGTGGTACACATCTGTAGTCTCAGCTACTCGGGAGGCTGAGGCAGGAGAATAGTTTGAACCCAGGAGGTGGAGGTTACAGTGAGCGGAGATGGTGCCACTGCACTCCATCCTGGGTGAGACTCAGTCTCAAAAAAAAAAAACAAAAAAAAAAACAAAAACAAAAAAAACCACAACAAACAAAACACACACACAAAACTGAAAGAGCACACGGTAACAAACGCCCACTGGAGCTTCAACTGTAAACATTCATCCCTAGACACTGCCGTGGGGTCAGAGCCCCACAATCTGCCCATCTGCATGCTCACCCTAGAGGTTTGAGCAGCGGAGCACCGAGAAAGTGAGCCACACCCCCATCGCACACCCTGCAGGAGGGATAAGGGAACTTCTCCCGTTTCAATACTTTTTTTGTTTTTTGGACAGGGTCTCGCTCTGTCGCCCAGGCTGGAGTGCAGTGGTGAGATTACGGGACTCAAGCCTCATACAACCTTGACCTCCTGGGCTCACACGATATTTCCACTTTGGCCTCCCAAAGTGCTGGGATAACAGGCATGAGCCTCTGTGCCCAGCCAAGGTAATACTTATAAAATATTCAGTATAGAGTTTAGCACATACCACATATTCAAAAATGTTGTGTTTTCACTATTGCTAACAGTTTTACTAAGTCCAGCCTAGGCACTACCTCCAGAAAGTCTACTTTGTCATTCTCAACCCCATGCCCACTAGTATTATTATTGATTCCCTCTCTCTCCTGTACTTTGTATCTCATACATGCTTCTATTCAATTCCTGGCTCTGTCACTTGTTAGCTGTGTGATTGTGAGCAAGTTATTTAACCTCTCTGAAACTAGGTTTCCTTATCTGTAAAATAAAGATGATAATAGTATAATACTACTCATCTCAGAGTAATTGCTGATATTTAAAAAGGCAACACATGAAGAAGCTCTTATGGTAGTCCCCAGTACTTAGTAATAAAGGTAAATGTCATTTTGAACTACACCATGTGGTTGTGAGAAATAACAGAATCATTTCTTCTCAAGGTAAGGTGATGATGCTCTTATCTCAGCAAATAGTTAGGAGAAGCAGATGGTTTTATATATTGATTCCTGGTTGTATCATTATTATCACATCCCTTGACCTGATTTCTATCTACCTCCACACTTCATAGTGTGTTTTCTCATTATGCCCCACATCTTCTACCTAGTTTTCCAGCACACACCACACTGTTGCAAGCCTTTCTGCTTAGTCTGTTTCATCCCTGAAATATGCTTTCTCACTTTATTCCCTGGCTAATGCCTGTCCACTCTTAAAGATTCTTTTGCCCCAGTTTACGTTTGTATCTACTTTGTCAAAGATATGTAGATATATGGCCTTATTCCTGGGTTCTCTATACTATTCCTTTGATCTGTGTGTCTATTTTTATGCCAGCACCATGCGATTTTGGTTACTACAGCCTTGCAGTATAATTTGAAGTTGGGTAATGCGATGGACATCCTTTTCAATAAATGATGCTGGGAAACTTTAATTGCCATATACAGAAGAAAGAAACTGAATCTCTGTCTCTCACCATATACAAAAACCAACTCAAGATGGATTAAAGACTTGAATGTAAGACCTGAAACTATAAAAATCCTAGAAGAAGACCTAGGAAAAAAAGTCTTCTGTACATTGGTATGGGCAAGGAATTCACGACCAAGACCTCAAAACCACAAGCAACAAAAATAAAAAATAAGCAAATAGGACTTTAAACTGTGCACAGCAAAAGAAATAATCAACAGAGTGAACAGACAACCTGTGGAACGGGAGAAAATATTTGCAAACCATGCAACTGACAGGAGAGTAATGTCTAGAATTTACAAGGAGCTCATACAACTCAAACCAACAACAGAAAACCAAATGACTCCATTAAAAATGGGAAAGGATATGAGCAGATACTTCTCAAAAGAAGACATACACGTGGCCAACAAGCATATGAAAAAATGGTCATCATCACTAGTCATCAGAGAAATGCAAATCAAAACCACAATGAGATATCATTTTACACCAGTGAGAATGGCTATCATAAAAGGTCAAAAAAAAAAAAAAAGATGTTGGCAAGGATGTGGATAAAAGGGAATACTTACGTACTGTTGGTGGGAATGTAAATTAGTTCACCCTCTGTGGAAAACAGTATGGAAATTTCTCAAAAAACTAAAAATAGAACTACCATATGACCCAGCAATTCCACCAGTGAATGTATATCCAAAGGAATTGAAATCAGTATATAGCAGATGTATCTGCACTCCTATGCTTATTGCAGCAGTATTCACCAAGCTTTGGAATCAACCTAAATTTCCATAAATGGATGATTGGATAAAGAAAATGTGGTATATATACACAATGGAATAATGTTCATCCATAAAAAATAATGAAATCATGTCTTTTGCCACAATATGGATGGAACTGGTGGCCATTATCTTAAGTAAAACAACTCAGAAATAGAAAGTCAAACATCACGTGTTCTCACTTCTAAGTGGGAGCCAAATAATGGGTACACATGAACATAGAGTGTGGAATGATAGACATTTGAGACTCAAGAAAGGTGGGATGGTGGGAGGGGGTGGGGTATGAGAAAACAATGAGTAAAACATACATTATTATCATTATTATCTTTATAGTACGTCCATTTAGAGGGATATACTAAAAGCCCAGACCTCACCACTATTTAACATATCGATGTAATAAAACTGCCCTTGTGTCCCTTAAATTTATAGAAATAAAATAAATTTTAAAAAGGATTCAACTTTTAGTGTCACCAGCTGTAGGTCCCTGAATCTCCAAATTGAGATGGGTGCCCCATCCTATGCTTACCCTATCACAGTGCTATGATATTGTTATAGAACTTTTTGTTTGTGCATCAGTCTCTCCAACTAGATTGCGCCTTTCTTAAGAGAGTCAGGCCCTTTCAACTTCATCTCTGTATCCCCAGCACCTAGCTCACTGTTTTCAGCACAGTATAGATTCAATGAGTATTTGAACTAAACTGAAGCGACCCAGCTGTACTGGAAGAGGTTTAAGATTATTTTTTAAATGTCAACAAATTGCCACAGACAAGCTACCTTTCCTGAAATCTCAGCGTGGAAAACATCTGGACATTTTTCTGGTGGCAGGAAAGATGGTTAATTCCACCTACAACTCTTGAAAAAAAGGGGCATTAAACAAAGCTGGCCAACTACTCTATTAAAAGTTTCGGCAACACTGCCATCTAGTGATGGAATTTAGATATGCTTGAGAATGAGATCTGTAGTTCATGGAAGCCTGGAGAAAACCACTGAGCTTTCGTTTACACAGAGAAAGAGGAATGGCTAGTTTCCCTGAATAAGGCATGTAGGTATGTGATGTACATTTCACTCGATAGATCATGTTAATTGAGGGAAATAAAGGTCTAAGTATATCATTTGTTATCCACCAAGTCCTATTAATGTCGCTAGTTGCTGATGGGGTGGGAATTGTACAGGACAGTCCAGATGGTACCTATTTGTTCCCATTGTAACATTCAGCGTTAGATTATGTACCTTATTTTTTCAAATGAAAAATGTGGCTGGCACAGATCTGCTTTCAGGCATTATACAATCTAATTGGACACAAGAAGCAATTAAGGAATAAGACACCATTAAATTTGACTCAGGTCATTGATTGGCTGTGTGTGTGTGAAACATATCCAAATGTATGCATGAGTGTTTTCAGTCATTCAGGTGGTGGGGGTGTCTATACTTTTGTAGGAATCCTCAAATAATTTTGGAATACACTGCCCTTGGAATCATCCTGAGCCTGTTCTAACACGAATAAGAAACAGTAGATATGATCTACCACACTGCAAGCAGCTGAATGTGTACTGCATTTGGAGTCAAACAGGTTTGAGTTCAGATTACTTGTCTATCACTTACTAAGTGTGTGACCTTGGGCAAATTACTTAACCTCTATGCACCTCTTCATCTGCAAGATAAGAGTGAAAATAATACCCATCTCATTCAGGTTCTGTGAAGTTCTGTGAGGATTAACTGAGACTGATATGTAAAGTACTGAAAGCGGTGTAGGCAATTTAGTAAGTGCTCGTAATGTTTGACAAATACTTTGCTACAGCCCCTTTACTATCCTAAAATGAGACAGAGAAACTCATAGACAAAACAATGTACCTACCACACACATAATTTTATATATTTGTATACTTGTGTGTATGTGTGTGTGTGTGTGTGTGTATATATATATAAATTTAAGATAAGATTATATGGGGGGGGGAGAGAGAGGTCCAACTAGTGTGAAGGAGAAATAAAAGGAAATGATTGGTAATAAATAACGAATTTCCATCTGCAAAGATTGAGGCCACACCATGATAGAAGACGTAGGGGAACAGGTAGAAGCTTGCACCTACGTACAGAAACAGCATGAACTCAAACACTACAAATGCAGGCGCATGCAGGGGCATTGCATTACTGACTCAATTACCATGATCAGTGTTGTTGCTGGCAATATGACCTTCAAAAATATTAAGCAACTCTTGGGAGAGTTCTGAACACAACAAAGAGCAGTTTTCCCTCAATTTACATGGTAGCTGGATTCCTGGAAATTTTAGCATATACTGAAATAAAACTGCAAAAAATACTTCATGTTTATGTATAAATCAGAGTTCTGTTCTAGGCACAGCTAATTATTAACAGATTTTTTAACCTACATGAATAATTAGGTGGGAGGTGGCATTCAAAATTTGGACAGAATATGGGACATTCTTCACTGTGTGGGACTGTCTAGTTCATTAAGGATGTCTAGCATCCTCTTTTCCATTAAATGCTTCCCACCTCCTTTGTATACCAGTCTCTATCTTATACATATTCACATGCATACAGAACCATAGAATTAGACAGGTACAGACATAAACTCTCAAGGGGAAATAGAGTCAGGGCCTTGATATTCATCCAGGGCTAGCCTGGAAGAACCCAAGGATGGAGACTGGACAGTGGGTGGGATATGGAGAAGGGTCTTAAAACCTGTAGATTCAGTTATGTTTTGTGTCTGGATGAGGTACGCGAGGAAAGGGGTGGTGAGGGAGCTGGGGTGGGGAAGTCGGTGGGAAGGACAGTATTCAGGTACTGAAGACTGAAGAAAGGTTGGGAGTCACTGCCAAGTAGGCAGCCAGCGTTGGGACTCAAGGTAAAATGAAGGCCCTGGAAAGGCAGAAAATTTGGAACCATGAAGACAGACCACAATCAGGATTCAACTAACAGACAGAGCAGAGAAATGGGGTCTGAATACAGCCTGAATGTCTTCCATTCAGCTGGTTAAAAGCGCAGACGTAGAGTCACACAGACCTCGGTTCAAATCTCAGCTCTGCTACTTACTGTGTGATTTCGGGAAACTCACTGCAAACCTCGGAGCCTCACATTGTTCTCATCTGTAAATTGAAAATACTGATAGCGCTTATTTCCTCCCTCAAATGGTGGTTGTGAGAATTACACAGGAGATCATATGTAAAGTGCTAGACACATAGTATATGTGCAATGTAGGCTAGCTGTTATTACTACTACCTTCCCCACCAAACAGCTCTGCCTTCCGTGCCCGCACCTCAGTGAGTGGCATCACCATCTACCTGTTCAGCCACCCAAGCCAGAAGCTTAGAGATGATTGTTGACCTTTACTTCCTGATGTCTCACAATCCTGCCGATGTTTCCTCTGAAATTTCTCTTGCATCTACTGCCTCTCCTCCAACCCCACTTCCAGTGCTTTCACTTCAGCCCCTCATCACCTCTTCCTTGGGTTTATATCCCCTCTGTGGAGCTTGGCTGCACCTGGTGGGGTCAAAGAGGGGAGGACTTGTTCTACTGGGACTCTGCTTGGGTAAAGTCTTAATGTCTGGGTGGCAATGGGCAGGACACTTATCCAAAATGGGTGGGAGCAAATGAAACCCAAGGTAAGACTATGGCCCAGAATTTAAAAGGATATTATCAGAGGCATCATATGGCAAAGCAAGCTATAGAATAGTGATTAAGCTCATGGAATGTGGAGTCAGGCTTCCTAGGTCTGAATTCTGACTCTACTGCTTATAACTTGTTTCACCTTGGGAAAGTTACTTTACCTCTTTGTGTCTCAGTTTCCTCACCTCTAAATGGAAATAAAAATAGCACCCATGTCAGGAAGTTGTTGTAAGGATTTAATAATTTATTACATGTAAAGGGTCTAGAATGGTGCCAGGTACGTAGAAGTATGAAAAGTATTTCTTAAAGTATTTTTTAAAATTTAAGATGAGGTTAAACACAGAGCTGCAACGAAGTAGATTGCACCTAGGCCATAAACAAGGTGTGGGCCTGGGCGGGCCATTCCTAATGGGTAACGGTGGCCTACATGGGGCAGGGCAGCTGCCTGGCTGGATTGGGCTAGAACCCACCCTTGTCATCCCCCTTCCATCTCCAGCCCTCCTAAAGGCAGGCTTTTTTTTTTGTTCATAATTATATTTTATTTTTTATTATACTTTAAGTTCTAGAGTACATGTGCACAACGTGCAGGTTTGTTACATATGTATACATGTGCCATGTTGGTGTGCTGTACCCGTTAACTCGTCATTTACATTAGGTATATCTCCTAATGCTATGCCTCCCCCCTCCCCCTCCCCCCTCCCTACAATAGGACCCAGTGTGTGATGTTCCCCTTTCTGTGTCCAGGTGATCTCATTGTTCAATTCCCACCTATGAGTGAGAACATGCGGTATTTGGTTTTCTGTTCTTGCGATAGTTTGCTGAGAATGATGGTTTCCAGCTGCATCCATCCTACAAAGGACATGAACTCATCCTTTTTTATGGCTGCATAGTATTCCATGGTGTATATGTGCCACATTTTCTTAATCCAGTCTGTCACTGCTGGACATTTAGGTTGATTCCAAGTCTTTGCTATTGTGAATAGTGCCACAATAAAAATACATGTACATGTGTTTTTATAGCAGCATGACTTAATAATCCTTTGGGTATATCCCCAGTAATGGGATGGCTGGGTCAAATGGTATTTCTAGTTCTAGATCCTTGAGGAATCGCCATACTGTTTTCCACAATGGTTGAACTAGTGTACAGTCCCACCAACAGTGTAAAAGTGTTCCTATTTCCCCACATCCTCTCCAGCACCTGTTGTTTCCTGATTTTTTTAATGATTGCCACTCTAACTGGTATGAGATGGTATCTCATTGTGGTTTTGATTTGCATTTCTCTGATGGCCAGTGATGATGAGCATTTTTTTCATGTGTCTGTTGGCTGTATGAATGTCTTCTTTTGAGAAATGTCTGTTCATATACTTTGCCTACTTTTTGATAGCGTTGTTTGTTTTTTTCTTGTAAATTTGTTTGAGTTCTTTATAGGTTCTGGATATTAGCCCTCTGTCAGATGAGTAGATTGCAAAAATTTTCTCCCATTCTGTAGGTTGCATGTTCACTCTGATGGTAGTTTCTTTTGCTGTGCAGAAGCTCTTTAGTTTAATGAGATCCCATTTGTCAATTTTGGCTTTTGTTGCCGTTGCTTTTGGTGTTTTAGACATGAAGTCCTTGCCCATGCCTATATCCTGAATGGTATTACCTAGGTTTTCTTCTAGGGTTTTTATGGTTTTAGGTCTAACATTTAAGTCTCTAATCCATCTTGAATTAATTTTCATATAAGGAGTAAGGAAAGGATCCAGTTTCAGCTTTCTACTTATGGCTAGCCAATTTTCCCAGCACCATTTATTCAATAGGGAATCCTTTCCCCATTTCTTGTTTTTCTCAGGTTTGTCAAAGATCAGATGGCTGTAGATGTGTGGTATTATTTCTGAGGGGTCTGTTCTGTTCCATTGGTCTATATCTCTGTTTTGGTACCAGTACCATTCTGTTTTGGTTACTGTAACCTTGTAGTATAGTTTGAAGTCAGGTAGCGTGATGCCTCCAGCTTTGTTCTTTTGACTTAGGATTGTCTTGGCAATGTGGGGTCTTTTTTTGCTCCATATGAACTTCAAAGCAGTTTTTTCGAATTCTGTGAAGAAAGTCATTGGTAGCTTAATGGCGATGGCATTGAATCTATAAATTACCTTGGGCAGTATGGCCATTTTCATGATATTGATTCTTCCTATCCATGAGCATGGTATGTTCTTCCATTTGTTTGTGTCCTCCTTTATTTCACTGAGCAGTGGTTTGTAGTTCTCCTTGAAGAGGTCCTTTGCATGCCTTGTAAGTTGGATTCCTAGGTATTTTATTCTCTTTGAAGCTATTGTGAATGGGAGTTCATTCATGATTTGGCTCTCTGTTTGTCTGTTACTGGTGTATAAGAATGCTTTGTGATTTTTGCACATTGATTTTGTATCCTGAGACTTTGCTGAAGTTGCTTATCAGCTTAAGGAGATTTTGGACTGAGACAATGGGGTTTTCTAACTATACAATCATGTCATCTGCAAACAGGGACAATTTGACTTCTTCTTTTCCTAACTGAATACCCTTGATTTCTTTCTCTTGCCTAATTGCCCTAGCCAGAACTTCCAACACTATGTTGAATAGGAGTGGTGAGAGAGGGCATCCCTGTCTTGTGCCAGTGTTCAAAGGCAATGTTTCCAGTTTTTGCCCATTCAGTATGATATTGGCTGTAGGTTTATCATAAATAGCTCTTAGTATTTTGAGATACGTTCCATCCATACCGAATTTATTGAGCGTTTTTAGCATGAAGGGCTGCTGAATATTGTCAAAGGTCTTTTCTGCATCTATTGAGATAATCATGTGGTTTTTGTCTTTGGGTTCTGTTTATATGTTGGATTACATTTATTGATTTGCATATGTTGAACCAGCCTTGCATCCCAGGGATGAAGCCCACTTGATCATGGTGGATAAGCTTTTTGATGTGCTGCTGGATTCGGTTTGCCAGTATTTTATTGAGGATTTTTGCATTGATGTTCATCAGGGATATTGGTCTAAAATTCTCTTTTTTTTGTTGTATCTCTGCCAGGCTTTGGTATCAGGATGATGTTGGCCTCATAAAATGAGTTAGGGAGGGTTTCCTCTTTTTCTATTGATTGGAATAGTTTCAGAAGGAATGGTACCAACTCCTCCTTGTACCTCTGGTAGAATTTGGCTGTGAATCCGTCTGGTCCTGTACGTTTTTTGGTTGGTAGGCTATTAATTATTGCCTCAATTTCAGAGCCTGCTATTGGTCTATTCAGGGATTCAACTTCTTCCTGGTTTAGTCTTGGGAAAGTGTAAGTGTTCAGGAATTTATCCATTTCTTCTAGATTTTCTAGTTTATTTGCGTAGAGGTGTTTATAGTATTCTCTGATGATAGTTTGTGTTTTTGTGGGGTCAGTGGTGAGATCCCCTTTATCATTTTTTATTGCGTCTATTTTATTCTTCTGTCTTTTCTTCTTTATTAATCTTGCTAGTGGTCTATCAATTTTGTTGATCTTTTCAAAAAACCAACTCCTGGATTCATTGATTTTTTGGAGGGCTTTTTGTGTCTCTATCTCCTTCAGTTCTGCTCTGATCTTAGTTATTTCTTGCCTTCTGCTAGCCTTTGAATGTGTTTGCTCTTGCTTCTCTAGTTCTTTCAATTGTGATGTTAGAGTGTCAATGTTAGATCTTGCCTGCTTTCTCTTGTGGGCATTTAGTGCTATAAATTTCCCTCTACACACTGCTTTAAATGTGTCCCAGAGATTCTGGTATGTTGTATCTTTGTTCTCATTGGTTTCAAGGAACATCTTTATTTCTGAATTCGTTTCATTATGTACCCAGTAGTCATTCAGGAGCAGGTTGTTCAGTTTCCATATAGTTGAGCAGTTTTGATTGAGTTTCTTAGTCCTGAGTTCTAGTTTGATTGCACTGTGGTCTGAGAGACAGTTTGTTATAATTTCTGTTCTTGTACATTTGCTGAGAAGTGCTTTACTTCCAACTATGTGGTCAATTTTTGAATAGGTGCGATGTGGTGCTGAGAAGAATGTATATTCTGTTGGTATGGAGTGGAGGGTTCTGTAGATGTCTGTTAGGCCTGCTTGCTGCAGAGTTGAGTTCAATTCCTGGATATCTTTATTAACTTTCTGTCTTGTTGATCTGTCTAATGTTGACAGTGGGGTATTAAAGTCTCTCATTATTATTGTATGGGAGTCTTAGTCCCTTTGTAAGTCTCTAAGGGCTTGCTTTATGAATCTGGGTGCTCCTGTATTGCGTGCATATGTGTTTAGGATAGTTAGCTCTTCCTGATGAATTGATCCCTTTACCATTATGTAATGGCCTTCTTTGTCTCTTTTGATCTTTGATGGTTTAAAGTCTGTTTTATCAGAGACTAGGATTGCAACCCCTGCTTTTCTTTGTTTTTCATTTGCTTGGTAGATCTTCCTCCATCCCTTTGTTTTGAGCCTATGTGTGTCTCTGCATGTGAGATGGGTCTTCTGAATACAGCAAACTGATGGATCTTGACTCTTTATCCAATTTGCCAATCTGTGTCTTTTAATTGGACCATTTAGTCCATTTACATTTAAGGTTAATATTGTTATGTGTGAACTTGATCCTGTCATTATGATATTAGCTGGTTATTTTGCTCATTAGTTGATGCAGTTTCTTCCTAGCATTGATGGACTTTACATTTTGACATGTTTTTGCAATGGCTGGTACCTGTTGTTCCTTTCCATGTTTAGTGCTTCCTTCAGGATCTCTTGTAGGGCAGGACTGGTGGTGACAAAATCTCTAAGCATTTGCTTATCTGTAAAGGATTTTATTTCTCCTTCACTTATGAAACTTAGTTTGGCTGGATATGAAATTCTGGGTTGAAAATTCTTTTCTTTAAGAATGTTTAATATTGCCCCCCCCCCTTCTGGCTTGGAGAATTTCTGCTGAGAGATCTGCTGTTAGTCTGATGGGCTTCCCTTTAGGGATAACCCGACCTTTTTCTCTGGCTGCCTTTAACATTTTTTCCTTCATTTCAACTTTGGTGAATCTGACAGTTATGTGTCTTGGAGTTGCTCTTCTCGAGGAGTATCTTTGTGGTGTTCTCTGTATTTCCTGAATTTGAATGTTGGCCTGCGTTACTAGGTTGGGGAATTTCTCCTGGATGATATCCTGCAGAGTGTTTTCCAACTTGATTCCATTTTCCCCATCACTTTCAAGCACACCAATCACACATAGATTTGGTCTTTTCACATAATCCCATATTTCTTGGAGGCTTTGTTCATTTCTTTTTACTCTTGTTTCTCTACACTTCTCTTCTTGCCTCATTTCATTCATTTGATTTTCAATCACTGATACTCCTTCTTCCAGTTGATTGAGGTGGTTACTGAAGCTTGTGCATTTGTCACGTAGTTCTCATGTTATGGTTTTCATCTCTATCAGTTCTTTTAAGGACTTCTCTGCATTGGTTATTCTAGTTAGCCATTCATCAAATCTTTTTTCAAGGTTTTTAGTTTCTTTGTGCTGGTTACATAGTTCCTCCTTTAGCTCTGAGAAGTTTGATCGACTGAAGCCTTCTTCTCTTGACTTGTCAAAGTCATTCTCCGTCCAGCTTTGTTCTGTTGGTGGCGATGAGCTGTGTTCCTTTGGAGGGGGAGATGCGCTCTGATTTTTTGAATTTCCAGCTTTTCTGCACTGCTTTTTCCCCATCTTTGTGGTTTTATCTGCCTTTGGTCTTTGATGATGGTGATGTACTGATGGGGTTTTGGTGTAGGTGTCCTTTCTGTTTGTTAGTTTTCGTTCTAACAGTCAGGACCCTCAGCTGTAGGTCTGTTGGAGTTTGCTTGAGGTCCACTCCAGACCCTGTTTGCCTGGGTATCAGCAGCGGAGGCTGCAGAAGATAGAATATTGCTGAACATCAAGTGTTGCTGTCTGATTCTTGCTCTGGAAACTTCGTCTCAGAGGTGTACCCCGCTGTGTGAGGTGTGAGGTGTCGGTCTGCACCCAGTGGGGGATATCTCCCAGTTAGGCTACTTAGGGGTCAGGGACCCACTTGAGCAGACAGTCTGTCAGTTCTCAGATCTCAACCTCTGTGTTGGGAGATCCACTGCTCTCTTCAAAGCTGTCAGACAGGCGCATTTACCTCTGCCGAGGTTTCTGCTGCTTTTTGTTTAGCTATGCTCTATCCCCAGAGGTGGAGTCTACAGAGGCAGGCTGGCATCCTTGAGCTGTGGTGGGCTCCACCCAATTCGAGTTTCCCAGCGGCTTTGTTTACCTACTTAAGCCTCAGCAATGGCGGGCACCCCTCCCCCAGCCTCGCTGCCACCTTGCAGTTAGATCTCAGACTGCTGTGCTAGCAATGAGGGAGGCTCTGTGGGTGTGGGACCCTCTGGGCCAGGTGTCAGATATAATCTCCTGGTGTGCCGTTTGCTAAGACCCTTGGTAAAGCGCTGTATTAGGGTGGGAGTTACCCTATTTTCCAGGTGTTGTGTGTCTCAATTTCCTTTGGCTAGGAAAAGGAATTTCCTTCCCCCTTGTGCTTCCCAGGTGAGGTGATGCCTTGCCCTGCTTCAGCTCTAGCTGGTTGGGCTGCACCCGTGGACCAGCGCCAACTGTCTGACATGCCCCAGTGAGATGAACCCGGTACCTCAGTTCAAAATGCAGAAATCACCCATCTTCTGTGTTGCTCATGTTGGGAGCTGGAGGCTGGAGTTGTTCCTATTTGGACATCTTGGGCGCCCACCAAGGCAGGCTTTTTAAAAATAAGTTTGCATGACAGAAGGCTAGAACCCTCTCCAGTGCATTCTCTATCCCAAATGAATCGTTTTGTTTTGTTTTGTTTTGTTGCTTCCCGGCCCTTGGCAGCAATGGGACTGCAAGTGTAGAAAACTAAAGTAGTGCCCAACAGAAGGCAGGAATTGCTACAGATCCTTAAGAGTTCAGAGGGATCCCTTCTCCAGGTAAGAAGTGATTTTTTTTTTTTTTTTTTTGGTCTGACTTCATGCAGACGCCCTGGGCACATAGAAAGAACTGCCAATGAACTTTCTGTTTTAAATATGCATATTTACCAGTGTCAATACTGCTTAGTAGGCCCAGTGGTGGCTGAACCAAGGACTTGAAGAAGGAGAAAACCAGTAAAAATGAAACCCTGATACTGAATTTTTGCTCATCAGCTGCTTCAAAGGCTGAGAATTCAGACCTATTACAAGCTGCAGGCCATTACCAGATGCAGGAACTGTCAGGGACAGGTCTAAAAGGATGGAATTTTCTGGTTACCCTTCTGGTCTGATCGGGGTGTTGAAGGCCTGAAAATCTAATTTTACCCCACCCTAGGTTCCTTGGGGGTTCATTCAAGTGATTGGGAATTACCAGAGTTATGAAGGCTTCCATGTGGTCACAGAATGGGCACTGGCAGAGCTGGAATTCTTGATCTTTCTTCTTACAAAGAGTACTGGGTCCCTGCTAGGGAAGTGAAGGTCTGATGAAGCCTGGTATAAATTTATGCAGGAATGGTTGTAGAGGCAGCAGCTAACAAAATCCTCAGATGTGTAAGCTGCAGATGCCCACAGGACAATAGGAGTTTGGCTTTGTCACTCCAGATGAGGCCAGGGACCAAAGAGCAAGGAGAAGCTGAGAGTTAGGGTTCCTGGGTGACATTGTATCTGGTCAGAACATGTGCATAATGCCGTATGTGAACTGTTTTTGCATACTGCAATGGTTATTAGTTTTCCAAATCACAGGGTAGGATATACTCCTGGGAAGGCTGGTTTGAGCCATGTGAACTGGCTGGGGCGGGGCCCACAGAACTGTTCAAAGCCCCTTCGTCTACCAGGAGGCTGGAGGTAGTTACCAGATGTCCTAGGTTTCGCTAGTGCCCAACACATTGTGACTGAGCAGAGGGTGGTGTCTCAGGCTCGGTTGGAGTCCAGAGCAGGATCTGGCTTGGTTACCTTTTTACTAGCAGGTAGTGCCGGTCTTCTTGCTAGACAGGCAGACTAAACACATACTTAGGGCCCCAGGAAATTAGGGCCTAAGGAAAGGTTTAACCTTATCCAGAATTTTGCAATCAGGAAATCTAGAAATAAGTCAATGGAATTTCAGCAAAATAATTTCGTTTAGTTTTACTTTTCTTTTGAATTACACGTGAATGGGAATGCCATAGTCTTTTCAATGCTTCAAGGCCTCTGAAGGTCCTAATTGGGCCTTGACAATAAATCCTGATAATTCTGAATAGTGACTATATTACTGCTACGATACAGTTCTGATATTCTTTGGCAGAGCCCCCTCCTGGCCACCAACACATACAATTGCGCCATCTTGTGGTACATGCTGTGCAGTGGAGAATGAGGTTTTTCTGTTTTGTTTTGTTTTGTTTTTGTTTTTGTTTTTTGAGATGGAGTTTCACTTTCGTTGCCCAGGCTTGAGTGCAATGGCGCGATCTTGGCTCACCACAACCTCCATCTACCAGGTTCAAGCGATTCTCCTGCCTCAGCCTCTCCTGGAATTACAGGCTTGTGTCACCATGCCTGGCTAATTGTGCATTTCTCTTTTAGTAGAGATGGGCTTTCTCCATGTTAATCAGGCTGGTTTCGAACTCCAGACCTCAGGTGATCCACCTGCCTTGGCTTCCCAAACAGCTGGGATTACAGGTGTGAGCCACCGAGCCAGGCCACCAGCTACAGAGCTAGCTGTTCTGGCTTCCTGTTTTTTTTTTTTTTTTTTTTTTTTTTAACCGAGCGGCGGGAAAGTAGAGGGAGTGTGCGCTTCTGTGGCAATGGTGAGGTCAGCCTCATACCTAAGTTTCTGTTCTGTTCTATTTGCAGTTCTAGCAATCAGTATTTGTTCCTTTGACCTGCTTCCCTGCTCCCCCACCTCCTACAGCTCCATCTCCACCAAGCCTTCCTAACATGGGCCCTCAGCTCAGACATACCCATCCCAGTTTCTAGGACCAAGCTAGACAGAATTCTTAAGAGTTAGGATTCTTGACTTTTAGGTGTCATGGAACCCTTTGGCCAGCCTGTGAAGCCAACAGAATCCCTTCTCAGAATCACGTTTTTAGGTGCCTAGAACAAAATACATAGGAACAAAAAGGAAACCTATTACACTGAAATGGAGTTGTCCAAATATTAAAAATGAACTTGTGATATAGTTATCACACATTAAGTAACAAGATCTAGTGGCAGGTCTCTACCACTGTAATTTTAAAGTGGTCATGAGCAGAAGCAGTATTAGAAGATGCTGTAGTGCAGCTGTTGTAATGTGATATGCAACCATCTGTGACTTCCATTGATGACAAAGTCATAGGTACTGCTGATACCACTGTGGGTTGTTGCTTATGTTCATAATTGTAGGAAATGCTACATTGAATTTAAGAAAACTGAAGTTAGAGGTTAGTAAAGACAAAGATATGTTTTCTGCATCCAAATTCTCAGATCCCTGCTGTGGATGAACCCCATCTGTGAAGGCCCGGTTAAGCTGCCTTAGAGCACCTCTGGATAAGGAGGCTACAGATTGCAACCCGGGCTACCCTCTTGGAAGGTTTTTAGAAGAGGGTAATCAGAAACTCCATGGAACACCCTGAAAGGAAACCTAGTAGCTGCTATAGCAGCCGCCCTTCCCATTTTCTTCAACTCCCCTGTGTTCAGACTCCTGCACCAAGCACCAGAGTCTGCTGCAGCTTTAGATTTCACTTTTCTGGAGTCACTTCCTCTTTTCTCCAGAGGGTGGCGTAGAGGCAGAGCTAGAGATCATTTGGCAGCTACACCCTGAGGCATTACCACCTGCAAAGGAGCAGTTCTGGCCCTCTGTGGCTAACTTAGCTGTCAGGATGAGCACCTGCCAAGAGAAATCTGCCTTTTCCTTTCCCCGGGAACAGCGGGTGACCACCCTGCGAAGCATGAGCTGGAGACAACCTGTTTGACTCTCTACCCCATGGAGTTCAGAGACCGAGGCTAACTCACCTAGGAAGAAGGAAAGAAGCTGCAGGATGAGGCTTGGTCCTGCAGGACTAAAGGAAGAATTGGGATCCCTACTTGAGAGGCAAAAACTGGAGGGCCAGCCAAGTCAGTTTCCACTGGAGAAAAATAAAGGTGGGCTACTAGAAAGAGTCACTCTGAAAATAAAGTTTAAGGTCCAGAGGTTGCACGGGAAGTCAATCAAGGGGCTAAAAGCCAGAAGGCCATAGGCAGAAGTAAGAACAGAACAGTCTGCAGGGTAATTATCCTGATGAGCGATGGGTCATGGTAGCTTGCCATTGTGGATCAGCTGGTGTGTCTGGTGTAAGCAGGGAAAACTGGATTCAAAGGTTCCGGGTGAGGGAGTCTGGGGATGCAGGAAAACATCCGGGGGTGTCAAAGTTGCTGGCATGGGATACTCTGGACAGTGGATACCAGGAGCAATCATGCATGAATTAGGCAGTTGTGAAGTCTGAAGCCTTTAAACTCTTATTTATGTGCTCCTTCTGCCTAAGGAGGTCACATGGCATTGTGGGTAAGTGTGCAGGCACTGAAGCCACACTGTCCAGCTTTATATTCCAGCTCTGCTTGTTACCACCTGTATGATCTTGGGCAAATTATTTAACCTCTCTGTGCTTCCGCTTCATTAACTGTTAAATGGGGATAAGAATAATAGCCAACTCAAGAGGTTAACATTAGGCAATGTAGGTAAAGTACTTAGGAAAGTGTCTGATACATAGTATAATTTTAATATGTATTAGCTGTTATTATTATATTCTGTCAAAAGCAATAGAGCTGATTGTTTAAAGGTATAGGTTCTGGACACAGAGTAAGTTAAGTTTTAGCTCTGTTATGTGTTCTCTGTGTGAATCTGGGCAAATTATCCTCCCTGAGCCTCAGTTTCCTTATCTATAGAATGACAATAATAATACTATCTGAATTCATTCAGTTGTTGTGAGGATTAAATGAGACAATACATGTAAGGAGACTTGTACATATATAGGGCACATTCAGTGTTAACTCTTTTGACCTGTGGATGGAAAACAGGTAGGTCTGAAGCATGATGTCCAAAGTCAGTAGTTGATAAATAAAACAAATTGGAAAGATACACAAAATATTGTATTGTTGGTGGTGGTTTCCTTTAGAGGGTGGGGGTGGGGGTGAGAAAGAAGTCTCCACAGTTAATTTTGTGCTTTTTTGAACTTCTTGAATTATTTCTTTTACCATGTGTGAATTACAACATTCAAGAAATACTAATGGGCTGTCAGTAATTATGGGCCATCAGTGATCACTTATACTCTTGTATTTAAAAGGGAAAGGCTGATAATGGGACCACTGATCAAAGCATTTGGTTCTGAAGAAGACTCTGAGGTGCAGCACCCTTTTGATGCAGGTGGTGACTAGGGCTGAAGACATCTGGGTACAGGGGAAGATGTGGATCTTATTTATAAAGATGTTGACAATGACCACTGTTTTGTGGCCTGGGAATGGTGTTGGTCCGTTAGAATGTCCTAGATAGTGTGTCTCAAATTATGGCCAGTGGACCAGCTGCAACATAATCTCCTACAGGGGCTATTTGAAGATCTCTGGACCCCATTCAAAACCCTTTGGATCAGAATTTCTGTGGTTGGGGCCTACGGATCTGTACTTATAACTAGCCTCCCAGGTCATTGATGTGAAATTAAAAGCAGTCTTCTGTTTCAGATAGACCTAAGCTCAAATCCCAGTCCAGCCAATCCCTAGTTGTGTTGAAGCTCCCACCCCTGACATTTGTCACTGCTAACTTGCTGGTTGGGTCCCAGGATCCTCTGTACAAAACTCTGCTCCAATTGCACAGGCTCAATTGCATGGCTACCTTTTTCCTGGCTGCAGGCAGAAGAAAAGCCTCCTTTCTGTGTGTAACTGACCTCTTCTCTTCTTTACTGCACATGTGCAGTTATCTGATAAGCAGCCATCTTTTGTCCTTTTCTCCCTAGTCTCCTGTTACGAAATAATCGCCAATCCTCAAACATGGTTGCTAGGTGGTTGGAATTTACTGCTCTGACCAATCAGGGAGCTGATATTGTTTGCCTGGCTATTGCTTTATCCAGCTCACTGCCCTTATAACAACTTCTATTCACGTGCTCACCTACACTCAGGTGCAAAAGCCTCTATATGTCTCGGAGCGCAGGGGAAGATATGAGGGGCAATACTAATAATAGTGCTTAGCTAATGGGATTGTGGTTATTACAGGAGATAATGCATATAAAATGCCTAGCACAGTTCCTAGCTGCTGTTATTAAATCTGGCACTGGTGTGGGCTTTTAATCTCTCTTAAGTCCAATCCTGTCTCAGGGACTCAATGTCCCACATCCATAAGTCCACAAGGGAAAGGTTAGGTGCATGATGTCTGAAGTTCCTCTCAAGCCTGTGACTTTTCTTTGAGGAATTGTCCAAAGAACAACTTTGAACTGGCCCTAGGAAAGCTTCCCAGGTCACTTCCAGGCATTAGATGCTTCTGAGTAGGGTCTTGAAGGATAAAGAGGAGTGTGCATGCATGTACTGTTGTCAGAGCAGTTCTTGCCCAAGCAACAAAAAGCTGACCTCCCTTGCAAACCTTGCTTGAGCCTTAGAGCTACTTAACTGCCCTCTCCACCCCTCCCTTTGCCTCTACCTGTGCAATGGTCCCTATTTGGAAAATAATTTCTCTCAAGGCTCTTTCTATGCAAGCTCTCACTTGCTAATGTGGACATCCCTTCTCCCCTTTACATCTCCCAGCTGTGCCTTGTAAGGAGCTGTTTGTAATAGCTGTTTCAGAAGTGTAGCTAACTGATGACAGGAAATAACCATGGCTTTCAAACTTTAATGTGCATCAGAACCACTTGGGGGCTTATTGAACACATGAATTTTCAGGTGCCACCCCAGAACATACTCAACCAGCATCTTCAGTGATAGATAGGGCCTGGGCATCCATAGCAGGCATCACAAAGTGTACTCAGTCCAAAGAACACCTGCATCAGAATTACTTAAAGTATTTGCTTAAAATGGAGATTCCTGGACTCGGTCCCAGACCTACTGAATCAGATTTTTAGGCTCAGGGATGATTATGTGGTTGTACTATAGCAGTAGTTCTCAAAGTGTGCCCCCACAACTGCCTAGCAGCATCAGTATCACCTGCGAACTTGTTAGAAATGTGAGTTCTTGGGCCCCATCCTAGACCTACTGATATGGTTTGGCTCTGTGTCCCCACCCAAATCTCATCTCGTAGCTCTCATAATTCCTACATGTTGTGGGAGGGACCTAGTGGGAGATGATCGAATCATGGGAGCAGGAGTCTCCCACGTTGTTCTCATGACAGTGAATGGGTCTCACGAGATCTGCTGGTTTTAAAAATGGGAGTTTCTCTGGACAAGCTATCTCTTTTTGCCTGCTGCCATCCACGTAAGATGTAACTTGCTCCTCCTTGCCTTCCACCATGATTGTGAGGCCTCCCCAGCCATGTGGAACTGTAAGTCCAATAAACCTCTTTCTTTTGTAAATTGCCCAGTCTCAGGTATGTCTTTTATCAGCACCGTGAAAATAGACTAATACACCTACTGAAATAAAAATTCTAGGAGTAGAACCAGGCAACGTATGTTTTTACAAGACCTCCATGTGATTCTGATGCAGGCTCAAGTTTGAGAGCCCCTGCACTAAGGTATTACCACTGCTACGTCCCATCCATTGGATGTCACATCATGATGGTTCTGAGTCTGGGCAGCTGGAATTTACTTTTATACCCTACAGATTGCTGCTGGGTATAAAAGTCAGTTACTGTTACCTCCCGATGACATTCCAGCAAGCTTAGCCTCACAACATTTTCTGGGCAGATCTTTTTCAGATGGTCTTGTGACAGGATGGTCACTATGGCAAGAGTGGAGGTGCCTGTCTCCATGAATCATGGATAAGTCAGGTCAGAGTTGCAAGGATTTTAGTGGAGGTAAATAGGCCTCAAACATAGCTAGAGTCAGAGGAGGCCTCATCTGTTCCTAAAGAGATCACTTAAGCCAGGCATGGTGTTTCATATCTGTGATCCTAGCACTTTGGGAGGCTGCGGTGGGAGGATCACTTGACCCCAGGAGTTTGAGACCAGCCTGGGCAATGTAGGGAGACTCTGTCTCTACAAAAAAAAAAAGCCAGGCATGGTGGCATGTGCCTGTGATCCCAGCTACTTGGCAGGCTGAGGTGTGAGAATCATTTTAGCTTAGAAGGTCGAGGCTGCAGCAAGCCATTATTGTGCTACTGCACTCTAGCCTGGGCCACAGAGAGAGGCCCTGTCAAAAAAAAAAAAAAAAAAAAAAAAGAAAAGAAAAAGAAAAGAAAGGAAGAGAGAGATCATTCAGAGGGGGAAAATGGACAAGATTCTCAGATGATACCTCATCGCCCCCAGCAATCTCTGTGATCCATTTGCTCATTCAAGAATCTTGCCACATTACATCTGAGGATGTCATGTCTAGCTTCAGCCAGGACATGACTTAGGAATTTATCCTCTGGGTTTTCAAATATGCATTTTGAAATATTTGTATATTAATTATTTTTTGTGTTACTTACACTTTCTATATGCCAAGAACTATACTAAGGACTTTATATAGATTATCTCATTAAAATTCCTACATCACACCTGTGAGTCATGCAAGAAATTGAAGCTCAGAAAAGCTTGCCCAAGGTCACACCATTAATAAGTGACAAAGTTGCACCCATCAACTCGTCAGCACCCATCAACTCGAACACACCAACATGGCACAAGTATACATATGTAACAAACCTACACGTTGTGCACATGTACCCTAGAACTTAAAGTATTAAAAAAAAAGTGACAAAGTTGAGATTTGAAACTACATTTATCTGACTGCAAAGCTCATGCTTATAACTATTCATTCACTTGCTCATTAATTCATTCATTTATTCATTCAAGTATTTGTTGAGACAATACTATGGGAAAGACATGGTCTAGGTTTTGGGCATACAATAGGGAACATGAGTAAGACCAATAAAAAATCTCTGCTCTCATAGAAGTTTTACTCTAATGCAGAAGGCACACAATAAACTACATAAGTAAGTAAAGTATATTATATAGTATATAAGATAATTGTAAGTGCCAAAGGTAAGGAAAGCAGACAAGTGGCAATATAATGTGTTTGGAGGGGAGGAAGTAAAAATAAGGTGGCCAGGAAAGATCTCATTAAGTAGGTGACATTTGACGAAAACCCAGAAGTAAGAGATGGAGCAGCCATTCAGATATCAAAAAGAAAGGTATTTAAGCAAGTGCGAAATCTCTGAGGTGGCAGCAGAATTAGTGTACTAGAGGAATAGGAAAGCCGCCTTTGTGATTGCAATGGAGCAAATGCAGGGGAGAGTAAAAGGAAATAAAGTCAGAGAGGTAATTGAAGGACCAGATCATATAGAGCTTCTAGGACTTTATATCTTACTCTAAGCGAGACTGAGGTGTAACATCTGTCTTAGGTTATAACAGCATTGTCCTGGTCACTATGTAAGAATAAACCAAAGGGAGGCATAGGCAGAAGTAGGGAGAATAGTTAGGAATATGTTGAAATAATTCAAGCGAAAGATGATGGAGCTGGGTCTGGCAGTTCCTCAAGTGGTTAAACTTAAGAATTACCATATGTGACCCAGCACTTCTACTCCTAAGCATATACCGAAGAGAAATGAAAACATATGTCCACATAAAAAACTTTTAAGTGAATGTTCATAGCAGCATTATTCATAATAGCCAAAAAGTGGAAACAACCCCAATGTTCATCAGCTAAAAATGGACAAACAAAATGTAATGTATACATGCAATGGATATTATTCGGTCATAGAAAGTGAAGTAATGATCTATGTTACAACATCAATGTATCTTAAAAGCATTTTGCTAAATGAAACAAGCCAGTCACAAGACCACATACTGTATAACTCCATTTATATGGCCTTTCTAGAAAACACAAAGCTATAGAGACAAAAGGTAGACTAGTGGTTGTTTTAGACTGGGGAAGTGGAGAGAATGGGCAACTAGGTGGGTGATAGCTAAAGGATACAGGGTTTTAAGAAGTGAAATATCTTTATAAAGGAAACTATAAAACTGTGATGAAAGAAATTGAAGAGGCTACAAAAAATGGGGAGCTATCCCATGATCATAAATTGGAAGGATTATTATTGTTAAAATGTGTACACTATTCAAAGCAATATATAGATCCAATGCAATCTCTATCAAAATACCAATGACATTCTTCAGATAAATAGAAAAAAAAAATCCTAAAATTCTTATGGAGCAACAAAAGTCCCTGAATAGCTAAAGCAATTTTGAGCAAAAAGAACAAAGCTGGAGGCATCACACTACCTGACTGAAAATTATACTGCAAAGCTACAGTAACCAAAACAGCATGGTACTGGCATAAAAACAGATACATGAACCAATGGAACAGCATAGAGAACCCAGAAATAAATCTACACACAGCCAACTCATTTTTGACAACGGTGTCAAGAACATATATTGAGGAAAGGACTGTCTCTAATAAATGGTGCTAGGAAAACTGGATGTCCATATGCAGAAGAATGAAACTAGGTCTCCATCTTTTACCACATACAAAAATCAACTCAAAATGCATTGAAGACTTAAATGTAAGACCTGATACTATGAAAAATACTAAAAGAAAACATTGGAGAAGTGCTACAGGAAGGACATTGATCTAGGGAAACATTTTGGGGTAAGACCTCAAAATCACAGGCAACAAAAGCAAAAAGAGACAAATGAGATTATGTTAAGTTAAAAGGCTTCTGCATAGCAGATGAAACAATTAATAAAATGGAGAGACAACCTACAGCATGGGAGAAAATATTTCAAACTATCCATCCAATAAAGAATTAATAACCAGAATATGTAAGGAACTCAAACAACTCAATAGCAACAACAACAACAACAACAACAACAAAACCCCACCAAATAATCCAATTCAAAAATAGATAAAAGAGCTGAATAGACATTTCTCAAAAGAAGACAAATGGCCAATGGGTGTATGAAAAAATGTCCAACATCACAAATCATCAGGGAAATGCAAGTCAAAACCACAATGAGATATCATCTTACCCCAGTTAGAATGGCTACTATGAAAAAGACAAAAAAAAAAAAAAAAAAAAAATGACAAATGCTGGTGATGATGCAAAGAAAGGGGAATGCTCATACACTATTCATGGGAATGTAAAGTAGCACAGCTATTATTTAAAACAGTATGTAGCTTCTATAAAAAAACAAAAATAGAACTACCGTATGATCCAATAAACCCACTGCTAGGCATATATTCAAAAGAAACAAAATCAGTATGTTGAAGAGGTATCTACACTTCCATGTTTATTGCAGGACTATTTACAATAGCCAAAATATGAAATCAACCTAAGTGTCCATGAGTGGATGAGTGGATAAAGAAAATGTATATATACAAAATGGAATATTATTCAACCGGAAAATGAAATTCTGTTATTTGTAGCAACATAGATGGAACTGGAGGTTATTGTATTAAGCGAAATAAGCTGGGCACAGAATGATAAATATTGCATGTTCTCACTTATTTGTGGGAGTTAAAAAGGTGGATCTCATGGTGGTAAAGAATAGGATGGTGGTTACTGGAGGCTAGTAAGGGAGGTGGGGAGGAGAAGATGAAGAGAAGTTGGTTAGGGGGTACAAAAGTACAGTTACAGAGCAGAAATAAGTTCTAGTATTTGATAGAAAATAGGGAAATTAAAGTTAGCAACAATTTCTTGTATATTTCAAAATACCTAGAAGCAAGGAGTTGTAATGTTCCCAACATAAAGAAAAGATAAATGTTTGAGGTGATGAATATCCAATTACCCTGATTTGATCCTGACATATTGTATACATTTACCAGAATATCACATGTACTCCAAAACATTTATAATCATATTTTATTTTATTCTTTCAATAAAAATAACTTAAAGGGTGCAGGATTTCTTTGGGGGATGATAAAAATGTTCTAAAATTGATTTTGGTGATTGTTGCAAACTCTCAATATACTAAAAACCATTCACTTTGAATAGATAAATTGTATGGAAAGTGGGTTGTATATCAATAAGTCTGTTTTTTTGTTTTTTTGTTTTTTTTTTTTAAGATGATAGAGGGTTAGGCTGTAGTAGAAATAGTAGCAGTAGTGAAAAGCAGTTGGGTTCTGGATATGTTTTGAAGGCAAAGTAGGAAGGGTTTGCTGACATGCTGAATGTGGAGTGAGAAAGAGAAGAATCAAGGGTGAGTCAAGTTTTCTTCAGTTGAGCAACTTGAAGGGTGGAATTGCCATTAATTGATATTGGGAAGTCCATGAGAGGACAAGGTTTTTTTTGTGGTAGGGATGGAGTTGATTTATAGATATGTTAAATTTGAGGTACTCATTAGACATCCAAGTAAAGAGTCAAGTAGACAGTCAGAATTATAAGTCTGATGTTCATAGGAAAGGTCCAGGCTGGAGATACAAATTTAAGAGCCAACAGCATAAAGATAGTATTTGTCTATGGTGTGTGTGTAATTATGCTATATTATCTCATGTGTATGGTTGCTCTTCTGTAGTCACTCCAGAACGTCTAAATCAGCACCTTCAGGGAGACTAGATCTTGGGAGTATGTTAGTATGTTTTTGAAGAAACAAATCAGTTTCAGTCTTGTGAATGATGACATTCATAAGGTGTGGATATGTCATTGAGGCACTGCATATGCCAAAGGGAATTATTAAATAGTTTAAACCTGTAAAGATCTAACAATCTGACTTTCATTCATTTCCTTTCTGATTTAGAGAGGATCATGTTCTCCTCCTTAGATTCAGGATTATGAATACTTAGTCCCCTGAGGTATTATGAAACTCTGGGCCTGGGCACAAAGTTCATGATCCTTTATTATTAGTGCTTTGATATTCTCAGCATTTCAGCACATCCTCAATTTTATTCTCTCCTTTTTCGTATACAGTACTAGGATTTAGAAAGGGGAGGTAGAGAGTCTCATTCACAGGTTTTCTTCAAATATTATGAGACTATAGATTGGTAGTTGCCAGGATGCTATACTACCTTATAAAGGAGGGCTATAATATCTTAGAAATGGTGTAGACCCCAGAGAGAGGGAAGTGCAGTGGGAGCTCACCCCTCTCTGTTCCAAGGACATCTCTGGAGAACTGCACTGCCTAGCTAGGTGGATTCTGTGGTCACACTGGGTGACATGTGGTCACAGTTTGCAACAAAAAGCTGAGGTAGCTGGAGGTCTGGAAGCCCAGAACCCATGAATGACAAGAGTTTAGAACTACGTAAGACTAATTAAAAGCAGATATGTTGGATTAAGGAAAATTGTAGCCACTCAATATAGTCTATAAACTGTATGCTTCGTGAGGACAGGAACTGGGTCTTAGCCATTTTTATATTACTGAACTTCTGTCAGGGGGCTAAGGTAAGTCCAGCCTAGGAGTCTTAGCTGAGTGAGCCAGTGCTAGGGTTGGAGTCATGAGAAGCAGAGTACATCTGTCTTCCTCACCCCAAGATAATCAGAAACATTAATGAGCCAAAGCAGAGAGTTCAAATTATGAAGCACAGAAGGTCAAGCAAAGCAAATTAAGTACAAATTTCAATCATAAAGGGAAATAATGAAATTCAAACGAAGAAAGAGTGTCCAAAGTCAAGATGGTACTGACCTGGCAAACTTGAGCCAATCGTAGCATCCAAACTAGTCCCCTAGGACACCATCGTTTGGATCTGTCACATTCTCTCACCAGCTCCTACTTATCTGGGGAAGAATACTAAGCCCAACAGTAAACATTTAATATGGAAGAAAAATTATAGGAGCCCTTCTTCCATTGTAGCAATGTATGGGAAATCATTAAGGTTTTCCACTGGAACCCAAACCAAGTCTGTCCTTTTCATGAATGGTTCATTAAGAGTGTAGTGAGGGTTGATAAATGGAATTCAGAATGAAAGTACCTAATGATCTCCAAGAGCTACTTAAGGAGTTTGCTAGGCGCAAAGGGACTAAGAACTTTCTGATGCTCAATGTATTTATACCCACACCCGGTGCTGAAGAGGAACTACATAAGTAACCACATGCAGCACACCATGTTAAGGGCTCTGATAAAGGATGCTGTTACAGGGTGCTGACGAGTGGAGTGGGGCAGGCCCAGAAGTGAGAGTAATCACTTCTCCTTAGGGAGACCAGGCAGCTTTATTAAGTGTTGAACTGAGTCTTGAAACACAAGTAACTGTTCTACAGATAGTGGGAGCAATATGAGTAAAGGTGAGAATAACAGCCAGGAAGTCATCAGCATTGTTGGAGGGACTGAAGATGGGGGCCAAATCATAGAGCAGTGCTTTTCAAACTGCAGCTTGGAACTCATTGCAATGTGAAATAAATTTGGTGAGTCATGGCCAAAATTTTATTAAATGATATGACTGTAAAAGAATAGAAACTATAATGCATTGCATATAGTAAGGTTAAAATATTTTTAAAACATTTTTTAGCTCTGTAAATACATATTTATATAGATGAGTACTGGGTTGAAAAGTGAAATGTATTATGTACTGTGGGTAACAGCCAAAAAAAGTTTGAAACCCACTGTCAAAGGGGGCTTTGTCAGCCCTGCTAATACTTTTGGACATTTTCCCGTAGGTCATGGCAAGCTATTGAAGAGTATTAAGTAAGGTAATGACATGATCTAATTTGTGTTTCATCAAAAAGTTTAACCATCTTAGATTAAATTAGCCATGGAAAAGGTGTTAGAATCAAATTAATTACAGATAGACAGCTGATCTTTTCAAAATGAAATGTTCAAAATAATTTAATCTATATCTCACAAGGAAGACACTTCAATTTGTACACATTCATTTATTTGACAAATATTTTTGGAGTGCATATCATGTGTCAGGCACTGTGCTAGGCACTGAGGACACAGTCAATGGTGAACAAAATTAACACCATTGCCACCTTCATGGAGTTCAGTCTAGTGTAAAAGACAGTAAAGAAAAAACCTGAATGAGTGTGATGTGTTACGAAAAAAGTACGGGGAGCTAGATGCAGCATACTGGAGGAAGAGTACAGGAGGAAATAATGATTTCAACTGTGTGGTTAGGGTTAGGCTTTCTGAGGAAGTAGTCTTTAAGCTGAGACCTTATGGATACCTAGGAGTTAGAAACCAAGTGTGTGAGGAGAGAATATCTCTGGTAGAGAACAGCAAGTGCAAAGGCCTGCAGGCAAGAAAAGAGCTTGGCATGTTCAAGAACAGAAAGGAGACCATTGTGGCTGGAGTGTGATGACCAAATGGTAAGAGCGGAGATGTAAGGACCAGGAAGGCCATTGTGTGATGTTTGATGTAGGTGAAAGGCAGGGTAAAACTTTGGGGGAATTGGCTTGCATTGGGTTACTTACTAGGGCTTCTGGCACAGGCACCCTAGGGGCAGTTAAAAGGACTAATGAGTAAAGAACACTATTCCGGCCGGGCGCGGTGGTTCGCGCCTGTAATCCCAGCACTTTGGGAGGCCGAGGCGGGTGGATCACAAGGTCAGGATATCGAGACTGTTCTGGCTAACACGGTGAAACTCCGTCTCTACTAAACACACACACACACACACACACACACACACACTCTCACACACACACACAAAAGAATTAGTCGGGTGTGGAGGTGGGTGCCTGTAGTCCCAGCTACTCGGGAGGCTGAGGCAGGAGAATGGCGTGAACCTGGGAGGCGGAGCTTGCAGTGAGCGGAGATCGCATTGCTGCGCTCCAGCCTGGACAAAAGCGTGAGACTCCATCTCAAAATAAATAAAATAAAATAAATAAATAAATAAATAAATAAATACAAATTAAAAAAACACCATTCCTTCTTTACAGGCTCCTTCTCCAAGTGGAGTGAGCCATTTTTCCTTGGAGATTTGCCTAGAGGAATGTTCTAAAGTGTCTGGGAGGATTCCAGAAATTAAAATGTGCCTCTGCAAACTGTTATGGCATGCTGTGCACTGCACAACCCCAAGGGTATCATTCAGATTGTTTGATTGTTTCTGGGGTCTTTACAACTTCCTGGGTGTCAATATTTAGACCTTTCCTTGAACCCACCACCACTTGCATAATAAACTCACATTTTTCAACTCGGGTTGTTGACTTCTTGCTGTGATGCTAGCAGTAAGGCAAGACTGGTTAGATGTGCATAGAGGAGGTCTGCTTGAGCTGGAAGAGCTTTGAGTTGGCAACTTCTGCCATGTCAGAGTCCCTGGTAGTAACCTTCCAGATTCTAGAATAAATGAGTAGAGAATGGTGGATGAAAGTGGACCATCTGTTATGGTGCATTCAGATGTCCTTGCTGGTGGTTTAGTACTAATTGGTATTCTCCTTCTAACAATACACTAAAAATGAAGTTTTGTGGAGTAGCCTCTAGTTCCTATAGAGATCATCTGGCTCCAGTGAGTTTGGGAGAATAGCAGTGGAAACTCTGGCTGCAGAGAAAGAAGCTGTTTTGAGAAATGGACTGCAGTGATTTTAGTGCATCTCCATTGTGCTGAGATAATATCAGTTGTGTTTTGGAAGGAGATGTAGCAGAAGAGGTACTCCTCTAAAATAGTTCTCAACCAGGAGTGCGCGTAAATCCCGGACACATTTGGGAATGCCAGGGGCATTTGTGGTTGTCTCAAATGGGAGGGAAGAGTGCTACTGGAATCTAGTGGGTAAAGGCCAGGGATGCTGGTATATGTCTCACAATCCACACGACTCGCCTCTACATAAAAGAATTTTCTGGCCCAAATGTCAATACTGCCTCAGTTGAGAAATTCTGCTCTGAAATCTGATTTGTATGCCGGATGTTGTCATCAGTCTACTGGAATTAGACTGTGAACAGTTGAAAATGGAGTAGCAAGTAGCACACGACCAAAATAAGCAACAACTTGGAGGTTCAGCTGGTGATCATGAATATGAACTGAAAAAAAATAGAATGACTTATCTGATGTAGGGTGATTTTTTGACTTCACCTTTTATACTCCAGGTTGCAGTGGTCTGAGAGCAGAACAATATGATGTGGCCTTGGTGGACAAATAGCACTGATTCCAGAAGGAGCTTCCTAGAGAAATAAGTATAGAGGTGAAAGTAACTAAGTTCTTCTGAAACAGGGTGGCTCCCACTGCAATGCAAAAGGCATTGGTTTTGCCTGTCTAGGTTCAGGTGATGAAAAGAATGGTCAGAATAAGAGAGTGTATATAAAAGGTCAGGATACAGATAAATTCACAGATACATTTCTCTCCTGAGTGATAAGTTTGGTTAGCTAGGCAGTCACAGTGGAGAAGTAAGGACTGAACCTTTGCTAATAACCAAGAAATTCCAAGGAATGACTAGATGGCTTAGATTGTCTTAAGTGAGTACAAGTCTAGCAAGGCTAACACATGTAACTTGACCCCTGACATCAGGGGAGCACTTTGGCTGAATAACTCTTGACTCAAGAGTTAGACCTCATGGCTTTTAAATGAATACTTCTCATAGTTGGTCTGAAGGCTGGATAGTTGAAAATGTTATCCAGTTAGACAATAAACCTCTGTCCGGGTAGTGGTGTGGAATACTGGTTATTTATTAATGGTGAATGACTAGATATTACGAAGGCCAAAGGGCAGGGTAGTGTATTCAAATTAGCTGAGAGATTTTTGTAGGCTATTTTCCATTTCTTAACTTTTCTACCACAGATTAGATTGCAGACAACAATTTTTAAATCATAGTAGTCCTGGAAGAGGCCAAGCTTTGAGATATTTTTCTTCAAGTGTGTATTGAATTTGTGTATATTGACAACGAACAATCTAAAAGGAAGTTAAAAAACAATTTTATTTACAAAAGTATCAAAAAAGAAAAAATGTTTAGGAATAAATTTAACCAAGAGCAAGACTTACACTCTGAAAACTACAAAACATTGTTGTAGAAAATTAAAGAAAACTTAAATAAATGGAAAGACATTCTGTGTTCATGTAATGGAAGGCTTAATATTGTTAGATGGCAGTACTCCCCAAAGTGATATACAGATTCAGCACAATCCGTATCAAAATCTTGACAGTCATTTTTTTTTTTGCACAAATGTAAAAGCTGATTCTCAAATTCATAAGAAATTGTAAGGAACCTCAAATAGCCCATAAATATTGGGAAAAAAGTACAGAGTTGGAGAACTCACACTCCTGATTTCAAAACTCATTACAAAGATATACTAATCAAAACAGAGTGGTGCTGGCAAAAAGGCAGACATATAGATCAATGGAATAGAGTTGAGAGCCCACAAATAAACCCCTCCATCTATGGTCAATTGATTTTTTAGAAAGATGTCAAGATCATTGAATAGAGAAAGAATAGTCTCTTTACAAATGGTACCAAGACAACTAGATATCCACATGCAAAATAATGAAGCTGGATCTTTATCTTATACAATATACAAAAATTAACTCAAAATGGATCAAAGACCTAAATATAAGAGCTACAACTACAAAACTCTTAGAAAGCATAGTGGACATGAATCCTTCATGTCCCTGAATTTGGCAATGGTTTCTTAGCTATAATACCAAAAGCACAAGCAATGAAAGAAAAAATGGATAAACAGGACTTTATCAAAATTAAAAACTTTTTGTGCATCAAAGCACACTGTAGACAGAGTGAAAAGACATACCACAGTATAGGAAAAAGTATTTGCAAATCATATATCTAATAAAGTCCTCCTATCCAGAATATATAAAGAACTCTAGCAACTCGACAATAAAAGGCAAACAACCCATTAAATAAAAGATTCAAACAATTTGCATAGATATTTCTCAGAAGAAGATATGCAAATGGCCAAAAAGCACATGAAAAGTTGTTCAATGGTGTTATTAAGGACATATAAATCAAAACCACAATGAGATACCACATCATACTCACTAGGTAACTATAATATAATAAAATAGAAAACAAAAATTGTTGGTGAGGATATAAAAAACTGGAATCCTCATTCATTGTTGGTGAAAGTGTAAAATAGTGCAACCGCTCTTGAAAAGTCTGGCAGTTCCTCAGGAAGTTTAACATGGAGTTACCATATGACCCAGCAATTCCATCCCTATGTGTATACCCAAAAGAATTGAAAATAGGTACTATAACAAATACGTGCACACAAATGGTCATAAAAGCACTATTCACCATAGCAAAAAGGTGAAAATGACCTAAATGCCCACGAGCAGATGAATGGATAAAGAAATTGTGGCATATTCATACAATAAAATATTATTTCACCATCAAAGAAATGAAGCGCTGATCCATGCTACAACTTGGATGACACTTTAAAATATTATCTTAAGTGAAAGAAGTTACTCACAAAAAGCTACATATTGTATGATTTATAATTTCATTTATATGATATATCTAAAGTAAGCAAATCCACAGAGACAGAAAACAGATTAGCATTAGCCAGGGACTGGAGGAGGGAGGATGGGAAGTGATTGTTTAATATGTATGGAATTTTTATTTGGGGTGATGAAAATATTATGGGAATAGGTAGTATGGTTGCACAACATTGTCAGTGCAGTTAGTATCACATATTGTAGGCCTTTGAATGGCTAATTTTGTAAATTTTTGTGTGTGTTTTACCACAATAAAAAATAAAAACTAAGCAGAGCATTGTGTCTTCTTTGGTGGAGGTGGAGGAATTGATGACTCTCTCAACACATCATCATCACTGTAATAATACTAATTATTACAATTATACAAATAGCACTTATTGAGTGTATATTATGTGCCAGAGACTATGATAACCATGTTTCTATGCTTATTTAATCTCCCCAACAATTCTATTAGTACCTTGATTTAATGGGTAAAAAAAAAGGGCTCAGAGGTTAGTTTGCCAAAAGTTATACAGGTAACAAATGGAAGACATAGAATCTGAATCCAGGTCTGTCTGACTGCAGCACCTGCACCCTTATCTGTGTTAGAGAACCAAGCTAGATAACTGGTAAGACCCTAAGTGATTTATATGCATTGTTTCATATAATTATCATAGCGACATTATGGATAGACACAATGGTTATTATAATCTCCATTTTACAGAAGGAAATTGAGGCAGAGAGTGTCATACAGCTAATAAGGGAGAGTGTCACACAGCTAATGAGAGACTGAGCTAGGATTTGAACTCTGGTGTAATTGACCCCAAAACTTCTGTGCTTAACCATCAAGCTATACAGTGTCAGTTGCCCAATATTGATAGAAGGCCTAGGTCTTTGGCTTTGAGATGGATATGGGTACTGGATAGGTACCTTGGCTGCAGAGGCAGGTCTGCTTTTCTGAGTAAAATTACTCCTGGGATCTGAGCCCAGGATTGACAGATGGTATAGGGCCCAGGAGAAGGGTGGACATTATAATGGGAAGAACATGGCTTTTTGAGAAAGTAGCTTAAAGTTATGGGCTGCTAGCACCAAAAACCTTGTTGACCAAAGGTAAAGACGGAGAGTAAATAAAATGTAGGTTTTGTTGTTGATCCTGGTGAACAACATTTAAAAGCCACTGTCATAGAGGCCTTGGGAGCTGTGCTAAGTCATTTGGACAATTCCCTGTAAACAAGGATGAGCTATTGAAAGATTTAAGTAGAGTAGTGGCATGATCTAATTTTTGTTTTGTGAAAAGTTTCATCATACTTGATAAAAATTGGGACATGTCTTTTGATGTGCTCCCACTATTGACATTTATATGAGATTGCACATCAGAGAGTTTCTGTCATTGTTATGTCCTCACATGGCAGTTGGAGGCCTGGGTCACCAACTTACAGATGGTGGAGATGGCAGCCATGCTCTAGGTACGTGAAGAAATAGTGCAGACAAACTGTACTACAGGCACAGCCCCCCATGCTCAACGGGATCCAGGAGGAAGCTACACAAAGTCCCTGGTTCCAGTGGTTTCTGCAGGACAGATTATGGTACCCATGAACATGTGCATGAGAGTCATCTCATATTCTAGGCTAGATACTGGAGCAATAATGCTTCTCATCTCTGTTTTAGGAAGGTTTAGCCTACAGCTAGTAACTGGAAATGATATTCTCTAGCATTACCAGGTTACTAAACGTGAATGAGTCTTTATCAAAGCTGGAACCCAAAATACAAAGGGAGGCAGAAAATGGGCCAAAATAGGAGATTTGCAGAAGTGGAAGGGAGCCAAATCTGGAAGAATTTTCCTTCATTTAGGGACTCAGTAGCAGCCTTGTATGCAGTGCCCATGGCCTTGGGTATGATCATGCTGGCCACATTTAGAGGGGGTGCATATTAAAGTTGGCCATGATGTGTCTGATTCCCCTCCTATGCTGCAAGCCTGGCTAGGCATGTAGAAAGGACAGAGTATGGTTTAGCACATGGGCTCTGGAGTCAAACGAATCTGGATTGGAATCTGTGTCTCTGTCTACCAGTGTGTTCTTGGCAAGTCATTTAACCTTAGTGAACCTCACATTTTTTAGCTATAAGAAACACTCGGGGGGG